>NW_027175373.1:0-349129 GCF_028021215.1 Eschrichtius robustus
TATGGGGAGAGAGCTGGGGTCCGTCACATACCTGTGATGGGGAGAAAGCTGGGGGCTATCACTCACCTGTGCTGGGGAGAGAGCTGGGGGCTGTCGCACAACTGTGATGGGAGAGAGCTGGGGGTTGTCACTAATCTGTGATGGGGAGAGAGCTGTGGGCTGTCACACACCTGTGATGGGGAGAGAGCTGAGGCTCACACATACCGGTGACGCGAAGACAGCTAGTGGTTGTCACATACCTGTGATGTGGAGACAATGGGGGTTGTGACATACCTGTGATGGGGAGAGAGTTGGGGGCTGTCAGGCTCCTGTGATGTGTAGACTGCTGGGGGCTATCAGATACCTGTGATGGGGAGAGCGCTGGGGCTATCTCTCACCTGTGATGGGGAGAGAGCTGGTGGCTGTCACACACCTGTGAATGGGAGAGAGCTGGGCATTGTCACTCACCTGTGATATGGAGACCCCTGGGGACGGTCACACACCTGTGATGGGGAGAGGGCAGGGGGCTGTCACTCACTTCTGATGAGGAGAGAGATCGGGGCTGCCAATCAACTGTGATGGGGCAAGAGCTGGGGGCTGTCACCCACCTGTGAAGGGGAAAGAGCTGGCGGCGTTCACGCACCTGTGATATGGAGACAGCTGGGGATGGTCACACACCTGTGATGGGGAGAGAGCTTGGCGTTGTCACATACCTGTGAGGTGGAGACAGCTGGGTGCTGTCACATACCTGTGATGGGGAGAGTCTTGGGGTTAGTCAGGCACCTGTTATACGGAGAGAGCTGGGGGCTGTCACATACCTCTGATGCGGAGACTGCTGGTGTCTTTCACATACCTGTGATGTGGACATAGCTGGGGGTTGACAAATACCTGTGATGGGGAGATAGGTGGGGGCTGTCAGGCACCTGTGATGCGGAGACAGCTGGTGGCTGTCACATACCTGTGATGGGGAGAATGCTGGTGGCTATCACTCACCTGTGATGGGGAGAGAGCTGGGGGCTGTCACATACCTGTGATGGGGAGAAAGCTGGGGGCTATCACTCACCTGTGCTGGGGAGAGAGCTAGGGGCTGTCGCACAACTGTGATGGGGAGAGAGCTGGTGGTTGTGACTAAACTGTGATGGGGAGAGAGCTGTGGGCTGTCACACACCTGTGATGGGGAGAGAGCTGGGGCTCACACATACCGGTGACGCGTAGACAGCTAGTGGTTGTCACATACCTGTGATGTGGAGACAATGGGGGTTGTGACATACCTGTGATGGGGAGAGAGCTGGGAGCTGTCACACACCTGTGATGCGGAGAGAGCTGGGGGCTGTCACACACCTGTGATGGGGAGAGAGATGGGTACTGTCAAACACCTGTGATGGGGAGAGACCTGGAGGCTGTCACATACCTGTGATGGGGAGAGAGCTGGGGGCTGTCACATACCTGTGATGGGGAGAGAGTTGGGGCCTGTCTGGCACCTGTGATGGTGAGACAGCTGGGAGCTGTCACATACCTGTGATGCGGAGATAGTTGAGGGATGTCTGACACCTGTGATGCAGAGAAATCTGGGGTCTGTCACATACCTGTGATGGGGAGAGAGCTGGGGGCTGTCACTCCCCTGTGATACGGAGAGAGCTGGGGGCTCTCACACACCAGTGATGGGGAGAGAGCTGGGGACTGTCACATACGTGAGATGTGGAGACAGCTGGGGGCTGTCACACACCTGTGATGGGGGGAGAGCTGGGGGCTGTCACATACCTGTGAAGCAGAGAGAGCTGGTGACTGTCACATACCTGTGATGCAGAGACAGCTGGAGGCTGTCACATACCTGTGTTGGGGAGAGTGCTTGGGTCTGTCACATACCTGTGATGGAGAGACACTTGCAGGATGTCACTCACCTGTGATGGGGAGAGAGATGGGGGATGTCACATACCTGTGATTGGGAGAGAGCTGGCGCTGTCACGCACCTGTGATATGGAGACAGCTGGGGACGGTCACACACCTGTGATGGGGAGAGATTTGGGGGCTGTCAGGCAACTGTGATGCGGTGACAGCTGGGGGCTGTCAAATACTTCTGATGGGGAGAGAGCTGGAGGATGTCATTCACCGGTGATTGGGAGAGAGTTGGGGGCTGTCACACACCTGTGATTGCGAGAGAGCTGCGCGTTGTCACATACCTGTGAAGTGGAGACACCTGGGGGCTGTCACATTCGTGTGATGGGGAGTTGAGTTGGGGCTTGTCAGGCACCTGTGATGCGGAGACAGCTGGGGACTGTCACATACCTGCGATACAGAGAGAGCTGGGCGCTGTCACTCACCTGTGATGGGGATAGAGCTGGGCGCTGTCACATACCTGTGATGGGGAGAGAGATGGGGATTGTCACATACTTGTAATGCTGAGACAGCTGGGGGCTGTCACACACCTGTGATGAGGAGAGAGCTGGTGGATATCACACACCTGTGATGGGGAGAGAGCTGGGGGCTGTCACTCGCCTGTGAAGGGGAAAGAGATGGGGTCTGTCAAACCCTTCTGATGGGGAGAGTGCTGGGGCCTGTCACATACCTGTGATGCGGAGTCAGCTAGTTGCTGTCACATACATGTGATGTGGAGACAGCAGGGGGCTGTCACATACCTGTGATTGGGAGAGATTTGGGGGCTGTCAGGCACCTGTGATGCGGAGACAGCTGGGGGTTGTCACATACCTGTGATGGGGAAATTGCTGGTGGCTTTCACTCACTTGTGATGGGGAGAGAGCTGGGTGCTGTCACACACCTGTGATGGGGAGATAGCTTGGGGATGTCACTCACCTGTGATGGGGAAAGAGCTGGGGGCTCTCACATACCTGTAATGTGGAGACAGGTGGGGGCTGTCACATACCTGTGATGGGGAGAGAGTTGAGGGCTGTCTGGCACCTGAGATGCGGAAACAGCTGGGGGCTGTCATATACCTGTGATGGGGAGAGAGCTGGGGTCTTACAATCACCTGTAATGGGGAGAGAGCTGGGATCTCTTACTCACCTGAAATGGGGAGAGAGCTGGGGTCTCTTCCACACCTGTGATGGGGAAAGCGATGGGGACTGTAAAACACCTGTGATGCGGAGAAACCTGGGGGTTGTCAGATACCTGTGATGCGGAGACTGCTGGTGTCTTTCACATACCTGTGATGTGGAGATAGCTGGGGGTTGACACATACCTGTGATGGGGAGAAAGGTGGGGGCTGTCAGGCACCTGTGATGCGGAGACAGCTGGTGGCTGTCACATACCTGTGATGGGGAGAAAGCTGGTGGCTATCACTCACCTGTGATGGGGAGAGAGCTGGGGGCTGTCACATACCTGTGATGGGGAGAAAGCTGGGAGCTATAACTCACCTGTGCTGGGGAGAGCGCTGCACGCTGTCGCACAACTGTCATGGGGAGAGAGCTGGGGGTTGTCACTAAACTGTGATGGGGAGAGAGCTGTGGGCTGTCACACACCTGTGATGGGGAGAGAGCTGGGGCTCACACATACCGGTGACGCATAGACAGCTAGTGGTGGTCACATACCTGGGATGTGGAGACAATGGGGGTTGTGACATACCTGTGATGGGGAGAGAGTTGGGGGCTGTCAGGCTCCTGTGATGCGGAGACTGCTGGGGGCTATCAGATACCTGTGATGGGGAGAGCGCTGGGGCTGTCTCTCACCTGTGATGGGGAGAAAGCTGGTGGCTGTCACACACCTGTGAATGGGAGAGAGCTGGGCATTGTCACTCACCTGTGATATGGAGACCCTTGGGGACGGTCACACACCTGTGATGGGGAGAGAGCAGGGGGCTGTCACTCACTTCTGATGAGGAGAGAGATGGGGGCTACCAATCAACTGTGATGGGGCAAGAGCTGGGGGCTGTCACCCACCTGTGAAGGGGAAAGAGCTGGGGGCTTTCACGCACCTGTGATATGGAGAAAGCTGGTGGCTGTCACACACCTGTGAATGGGAGAGAGCTAGGCATTGTGTGTCACCTGTGATATGGAGACACCTGGGGACGGTCACACACCTGTGATGGGGAGAGAGCAGGGGGCTGTCACTCACTTGTGATGAGGAGAGAGATGGGGGCTGTCAATCAACTGTGATGGGGCAAGAGATGGGGGCTGTCACCCACGTGTGAAGGGGAAAGAGCTGGGGCCGTTCACGCACCTGTGATATGGAGACAGCTGGGGATGGTCACACACCTGTGATGGGGAGAGAGCTTGGCGTTGTCACATACCTGTGTGGTGGAGACAGTTGGTGGCTGTCACATACCTGTGATGGGGAGAAAGCTGGTGGCTATCACTCACCTGTGATGGGGAGAGAGCTGGGGGCTGTCACATACCTGTGATGGGGAGAAAGCTGGGGGCTATCACTCACCTGTGCTGGGCAGAGAGCTAGGGGCTGTCACACAACTGTGATGGCGAGAGAGCTGGTGATTGTGACTAAACTGTGATGGGGAGAGAGCTGTGGGCTGTCACAATCCTGTGATGGGGAGAGAGCTGGGGCTCAGACATTCCCGTGACGCATAGACGGCTAGTGGTTGTCACATACCTGTGATGTGGAGACAATGGGGGTTGTGACATACCTGTGACGGGGAGAGAGCTGGGAGCTGTCACACACCTGTGATGCGGAGAGAGCTGGGGGCTGTCACACACCTGTGATGGGGAGAGAGATGGGTACTGTCAAACACCTGTGATGGGGAGAGACCTGGAGGCTGTCACATACCTGTGATGGGGAGAGAGCTGGGGGCTGTCACATACCTGTGATGGGGAGAGAGTTGGCGCCTGTCTGGCACCTGTGATGGTGAGACAGCTGGGAGCTGTCACATACCTGTGATGCGGAGATAGTTGAGGGATGTCTGGCACCTGTGATGCAGAGAAATCTGGGGTCTGTCACATACCTGTGATGGGGAGAGAGATGGGGATTGTCACATACTTGTAATGCTGAGACAGCTGGGGGCTGTCACACACCTGTGATGAGGAGAGAGCTGGTGGATGTCACACACCTGTGATGGGGAGAGAGCTGGGGGCTGTCACTCGCCTGTGAAGGGGAAAGAGATGGGGTCTGTCAAACCCTTCTGATGGGGAGAGTGCTGGGGCCTGTCACATACCTGTGATGCGGAGTCAGCTAGTTGCTGTCACATACATGTGATGTGGAGACAGCAGGGGGCTGTCACATACCTGTCATTGGGAGAGAGTTGGGGGCTGTCAGGCACCTGTGATGCGGAGACAGCTGGGGGTTGTCACATATCTGTGATGGGGAGATTGCTGGTGGCTTTCACTCACTTGTGATGGGGAGAGAGCTGGGTGCTGTCACACACCTGTGATGGGGAGAGAGCTTGGGGATGTCACTCACCTGTGATGGGGAAAGAGCTGGGGGCTCTCACATACCTGTAATGTGGAGACAGGTGGGGGCTGTCACATACCTGTGATGGGGAGAGAGTTGAGGGCTGTCTGGCACCTGAGATGCAGAAACAGCTGGGACCTGTCATATACCTGTGATGGGGAGAGAGCTGGGGTCTTACAATCACCTGTAATGGGGAGAGAGCTGGGATCTCTTACTCACCTGAAATGGGGAGAGAGCTGGGGTCTCTTCCACACCTGAGATGGGGAAAGCGATGGGGACTGTAAAACACCTGTGATGGGGAGAGACCTGGGGGCTGTCAGATACCTGTGATGCGGAGACTGCTGGTGTCTTTCACATACCTGTGATGTGGAGATAGCTGGGGGTTGACACATACCTGTGAAGGGGAGAAAGGTGGGGGCTGTCAGGCACCTGTGATGCGGAGACTGCTGGTGTCTTTCACATACCTGTGATGTGGAGATAGCTGGGGATTGACACATACCTGTGATGGGGAGAAAGGTGGGGGCTGTCAGGCACCTGTGATGCGGAGACAGCTGGTGGCTGTCACATACCTGTGATGGGGAGAAAGCTGGTGGCTATCACTCACCTGTGATGGGGAGAGAGCTGGGGTCCGTCACATACCTGTGATAGGGAGAAAGCTGGGGGCTATCACTCACCTGTGCTGGGGAGAGAGCTGGGGGCTGTCGCACAACTGTGATGGGGAGAGAGCTGGGGGTTGTCATTAAACTGTGATGGGGAGAGAGCTGTGGGCTGTCACACACCTGTGATGGGGAGAGAGCAGAGGCTCACACATACCGGTGACGCGTAGACAGCTAGTGGTTGTCACATACCTGTGATGTGGAGACAATAGGGGTTGTGACATACCTGTGATGGGGAGAGAGTTGGGGGCTGTCAGGCTCCTGTGATGCGGAGACTGCTGGGGGCTATCAGATACCTCTGATGGGGAGAGCGCTGGGGCTATCTCTCACCTGTGATGGGGAGAGAGCTGGTGGCTGTCACACACCTGTGAATGGGAGAGAGCTGGGCATTGTGTGTCACCTGTGATATGGAGACCCCTGGGGACGGTCACACACCTGTGATGGGGAGAGAGCAGTGGGCTGTCACTCACTTATGATGAGGAGAGAGATGGGGGCTGCCAATCAACTGTGATGGGGCAAGAGCTGGGGGCTGTCACCCACCTGTGAAGGGGAAAGAGCTGGGGGCGTTCCCGCACCTGTGATATGGAGACAGCTGGGGATGGTCACACACCTGTGATGGGGGGAGAGCTTGGCGTTGTTACATACCTGTAAGGTGGAGACAGCTGGGTGCTGTCACATACCTGTGATGGGGAGAGACTTGGGGTTAGTCAGGCACCTGTGATACGGAGAGAGCTGGGGGCTGTCACATACCTGTGATGCGGAGACTGCTGGTGTCTTTCACATACCTGTGATGTGGACATAGCTGGGGGTTGACACATACCTGTGATGGGGAGAAAGGTGGGGGCTGTCAGGCACCTGTGATGCGGAGACAGCTGGTGGCTGTCACATACCTGTGATGGGGAGAAAGCTGGTGGCTATCACTCACCTGTGATGGGGAGAGAGCTGGGGGCTGTCGCACAACTGTGATGGGGAGAGAGCTGGGGGCTGTCACTCGCCTGTGAAGGGGAAAGAGATGGGGTCTGTAAAACCCTTCTGATGGGGAGAGTGCTGGGGCCTGTCACATACCTGTGATGCGGAGTCAGCTAGTTGCTGTCACATACATGTGATGTGGAGACAGCAGGGGGCTGTCACATACCTGTGATTGGGAGAGAGTTGGGGGCTGTCAGGCACCTGTGATGCGGAGACAGCTGGGGGTTGTCACATATCTGTGATGGGGAGATTGCTGGTGGCTTTCACTCACTTGTGATGGGGAGAGAGCTGGGTGCTGTCACACACCTGTGATGGGGAGAGAGCTTGGGGATGTCACTCACCTGTGATGGGGAAAGAGCTGGGGGCTCTCACATACCTGTAATGTGGAGACAGGTGGGGGCTGTCACATACCTGTGATGGGGAGAGAGTTGAGGGCTGTCTGGCACCTGAGATGCAGAAACAGCTGGGACCTGTCATATACCTGTGATGGGGAGAGAGCTGGGGTCTTACAATCACCTGTAATGGGGAGAGAGCTGGGATCTCTTACTCACCTGAAATGGGGAGAGAGCTGGGGTCTCTTCCACACCTGTGATGGGGAAAGCGATGGGGACTGTAAAACACCTGTGATGGGGAGAGACCTGGGGGCTGTCAGATACCTGTGATGCGGAGACTGCTGGTGTCTTTCACATACCTGTGATGTGGAGATAGCTGGGGGTTGACACATACCTGTGATGGGGAGAAAGGTGGGGGCTGTCAGGCACCTGTGATGCGGAGACAGCTGGTGGCTGTCACATACCTGTGATGGGGAGAAAGCTGGTGGCTATCACTCACCTGTGATGGGGAGAGAGCTGGTGTCCTTCACATACCTGTGATGGGGAGAAAGCTGGGGGCTATCACTCACCTGTGCTGGGGAGAGAGCTGGGGGCTGTCGCACAACTGTGATGGGGAGAGAGCTGGGGGTTGTCATTAAACTGTGATGGGGAGAGAGCTGTGGGCTGTCACACACCTGTGATGGGGAGAGACCAGAGGCTCACACATACCGGTGACGCGTAGGCAGCTAGTGGTTGTCACATACCTGTGATGTGGAGACAATGGGGGTTGTGACATACCTGTGATGGGGAGAGAGTTGGGGGCTGTCAGGCTCCTGTGATGCGGAGACTGCTGGGGGCTATCAGATACCTCTGATGGGGAGAGTGCTGGGGCTATCTCTCACCTGTGATGGGGAGAGAGCTGGTGGCTGTCACACACCTGTGAATGGGAGAGAGCTGGGCATTGTGTGTCACCTGTGATATGGAGACCCCTGGGGACGGTCACACACCTGTGATGGGGAGAGAGCAGGGGGCTGTCACTCACTTATAATGAGGAGAGAGATCGGGGCTGCCAATCAACTGTGATGGGCAAGAGCTGGTGGCTGTCACCCACCTGTGAAGGGGAAAGTGCTGGGGGCGTTCACGCACCTGTGATATGGAGACAGCTGGGGATGGTCACACACCTGTGATGGGGAGAGAGCTTGGCGTTGTCACATACCTGTGAGGTGGAGACAGCTGGGTGCTGTCACATACCTGTGATGGGGAGAGACTTGGGGTTAGTCAGGCACCTGTGATACGGAGAGAGCTGGGGGCTGTCACATACCTGTGATGTGGACATAGCTGGGGGTTGACACATACCTGTGATGGGGAGAAAGGTGGGGGCTGTCAGGCACCTGTGATGCGGAGAGAGCTGGGGGCTGTCACATACCTGTGATGGGGAGAAAGCTGGGGGCTATCACTCACCTGTGCTGGGGAGAGAGCTAGGGGCTGTCGCACAACTGTGATGGGGAGAGAGCTGGTGGTTGTGACTAAACTGTGATGGGGAGAGAGCTGTGGGCTGTCACACACCTGTGATGGGGAGAGAGCTGGGGCTCACACATACCGGTGACGTGTACACAGCTAGTGCTTGTCAAATACCTGTGATGTGGAGACAATGGGGGTTGTGACATACCTGTGATGGGGAGAGAGCTGGGAGCTGTCACACACCTGTGATGCGGAGAGAGCTGGGAGCTGTCACACACCTGTGATGGGGAGAGAGATGGGTACTGTCAAACACCTGTGATGGGGAGAGACCTGGAGGCTGTCACATACCTGTGATGGGGAGAGAGCTGGGGGCTGTCACATACCTGTGATGGGGAGAGAGTTGGGGCCAGTCTGGCACCTGTGATGGTGAGACAGCTGGGAGCTGTCACATACCTGTGATGCGGAGATAGTTGAGGGATGTCTGGCACCTGTGATGCAGAGAAATCTGAGGTCTGTCACATACCTGTGATGGGGAGAGAGCTGGGGGCTGTCACTCCCCTATGATACGGAGAGAGCTGGGGGCTCCCACACACCTGTGATGGGGAGAGAGCTGGGGACTGTCACATACGTGAGATGTGGAGACAGCTGGGGGCTGTCACACACCTGTGATGGGGGGAGAGCTGGGGGCTGTCACATACCTGTGAAGCAGAGAGAGCTGGTGACTGTCACATACCTGTGAAGCAGAGAGAGCTGGTGACTGTCACATACCTGTGATGCAGAGACAGCTGGAGGCTGTCACATACCTGTGTTGGGGAGAGTGCTTGGGTCTGTCACATACCTGTGATGGAGAGACACTTGCGGGCTGTCCCTCACCTGTGATGGGGAGAGAGATGGGGGATGTCACATACCTGTGATTGGGAGAGAGCTGGCGCTGTCACGCACCTGTGATATGGAGACAGCTGGGGACGGTCACACACCTGTGATGGGGAGAGATTTGTGGGCTGTCAGGCAACTGTGATGCGGTGACAGCTGGGGGCTGTCAAATACTTCTGATGGGGAGAGAGCTGGAGGATGTCATTCACCGGTGATTGGGAGACAGTTGGGGGCTGTCACACACCTGTGATTGCGAGAGAGCTGGCCGTTATCACATACCTGTGAAGTGGAGACACCTGGGGGCTGTCACATACCTGTGATGGGGAGTGAGTTGGGGCTTGTCAGGCACCTGTGATGTGGAGACAGCTGGGGACTGTCGCATACCTGCGATACGGAGAGAGCTGGGCGCTGTCACTCACCTGTGATGGGGATAGAGCTGGGCGCTGTCACATACCTGTGATGGGGAGAGAGATGGGGATTGTCACATACTTGTAATGCTGAGACAGCTGGGGGCTGTCACACACCTGTGATGAGGAGAGAGCTGTTGGATATCACACACCTGTGATGGGGAGAGAGCTGGGGCTGTCACTCGCCTTTGAAGGGGAAAGAGATGGGGTCTGTCAAACCCTTCTGATGGGAAGAGTTCTGGGGACTGTCACATACCTGTGATGCGGAGTCAGCTAGTTGCTGTCACATACATGTGATGTGGAGACAGCAGGGGGCTGTCACATACCTGTGATTGGGAGAGAGTTGGGGCCTGTCAGGCGCCTGTGATGCGGAGACAGCTGGGGGCTGTCATATACCTGTGATGGGGAGATTGCTGGTGGCTTTCACTCACTTGTGATGGGGAGAGAGCTGGGTGCTGTCACACACCTGTGATGGGGAGAGAGCTTGGGGATGTCACTCACCTGTGATGGGGAAAGAGCTGAGGGCTCTCACATACCTGTAATGTGGAGACAGGTGGGGGCTGTCACATACCTGAGATGGGGAGAGAGTTGAGGGATGTCTGGCACCTGAGATGCGGAAACAGCTGGGGGCTGTCATATACCTGTGATGGGGAGAGAGCTGGGGTCTTACAATCACCTGTAATGGGGAGAGAGCTGGGATCTCTTACTCACCTGAAATGGGGAGAGAGCTGGGGTCTGTTCCACACCTGCGATGCGGAAACCGATGGGGACCGTAAAACACCTGTGATGGGGAGAGACCTGGGGGCTGTCAGATACCTGTGATGTGGAGACTGCTGGTGTCTTTCACGTACCTGTGATGTGGAGATAGCTGGGGGTTGACACATACCTGTGAATGGGAGAAAGGTGGGGCTGTCAGGCACCTGTGATGCGGAGACTGCTGGTGTCTTTCACATACCTGTGATGTGGAGATAGCTGGGGGTTGACACATACCTGTGATGGGGAGAAAGTTGGGGTCTCTCAGGCACCTGTGATTCGGAGAGAGCTGGTGGCTGTCACATACCTGTGATGGGGAGAAAGCTGGTGGCTATCACTCACCTGTGATGGGGAGAGAGCTGGGGTCCGTCACATACCTGTGATGGGGAGAAAGCTGGGGGCTATCACTCACCTGTGCTGGGGAGAGAGCTGGGGGCTGTCGCACAACTGTGATGGGGAGAGAGCTGGGGGTTGTCACTAATCTGTGATGGGGAGAGAGCTGTGGGCTGTCACACACCTGTGATGGGGAGAGAGCTGAGGCTCACACATACCGGTGACGCGAAGACAGCTAGTGGTTGTCACATACCTGTGATGTGGAGACAATGGGGGTTGTGACATACCTGTGATGGGGAGAGAGTTGGGGGCTGTCAGGCTCCTGTGATGTGGAGACTGCTGGGGGCTATCAGATACCTGTGATGGGGAGAGCGCTGGGGCTATCTCTCACCTGTGATGGGGAGAGAGCTGGTGGCTGTCACACACCTGTGAATGGGAGAGAGCTGGGCATTGTCACTCACCTGTGATATGGAGACCCCTGGGGACGGTCACACACCTGTGATGGGGAGAGGGCAGGGGGCTGTCACTCACTTCTGATGAGGAGAGAGATCGGGGCTGCCAATCAACTGTGATGGGGCAAGAGCTGGGGGCTGTCACCCACCTGTGAAGGGGAAAGAGCTGGCGGCGTTCACGCACCTGTGATATGGAGACAGCTGGGGATGGTGACACACCTGTGATGGGGAGAGAGCTTGGCGTTGTCACATACCTGTGAGGTGGAGACAGCTGGGTGCTGTCACATACCTGTGATGGGGAGAGTCTTGGGGTTAGTCAGGCACCTGTTATACGGAGAGAGCTGGGGGCTGTCACATACCTGTGATGCGGAGACTGCTGGTGTCTTTCACATACCTGTGATGTGGACATAGCTGGGGGTTGACAAATACCTGTGATGGGGAGATAGGTGGGGGCTGTCAGGCACCTGTGATGCGGAGACAGCTGGTGGCTGTCACATACCTGTGATGGGGAGAATGCTGGTGGCTATCACTCACCTGTGATGGGGAGAGAGCTGGGGGCTGTCACATACCTGTGATGGGGAGAAAGCTGGGGGCTATCACTCACCTGTGCTGGGGAGAGAGCTAGGGGCTGTCGCACAACTGTGATGGGGAGAGAGCTGGTGGTTGTGACTAAACTGTGATGGGGAGAGAGCTGTGGGCTGTCACACACCTGTGATGGGGAGAGAGCTGGGGCTCACACATACCGGTGACGCGTAGACAGCTAGTGGTTGTCACATACCTGTGATGTGGAGACAATGGGGGTTGTGACATACCTGTGATGGGGAGAGAGCTGGGAGCTGTCACACACCTGTGATGCGGAGAGAGCTGGGGGCTGTCACACACCTGTGATGGGGAGAGAGATGGGTACTGTCAAACACCTGTGATGGGGAGAGACCTGGAGGCTGTCACATACCTGTGATGGGGAGAGAGCTGGGGGCTGTCACATACCTGTGATGGGGAGAGAGTTGGGGCCTGTCTGGCACCTGTGATGGTGAGACAGCTGGGAGCTGTCACATACCTGTGATGCGGAGATAGTTGAGGGATGTCTGACACCTGTGATGCAGAGAAATCTGGGGTCTGTCACATACCTGTGATGGGGAGAGAGCTGGGGGCTGTCACTCCCCTGTGATACGGAGAGAGCTGGGGGCTCTCACACACCAGTGATGGGGAGAGAGCTGGGGACTGTCACATACGTGAGATGTGGAGACAGCTGGGGGCTGTCACACACCTGTGATGGGGGGAGAGCTGGGGGCTGTCACATACCTGTGAAGCAGAGAGAGCTGGTGACTGTCACATACCTGTGATGCAGAGACAGCTGGAGGCTGTCACATACCTGTGTTGGGGAGAGTGCTTGGGTCTGTCACATACCTGTGATGGAGAGACACTTGCAGGATGTCACTCACCTGTGATGGGGAGAGAGATGGGGGATGTCACATACCTGTGATTGGGAGAGAGCTGGCGCTGTCACGCACCTGTGATATGGAGACAGCTGGGGACGGTCACACACCTGTGATGGGGAGAGATTTGGGGGCTGTCAGGCAACTGTGATGCGGTGACAGCTGGGGGCTGTCAAATACTTCTGATGGGGAGAGAGCTGGAGGATGTCATTCACCGGTGATTGGGAGAGAGTTGGGGGCTGTCACACACCTGTGATTGCGAGAGAGCTGCGCGTTGTCACATACCTGTGAAGTGGAGACACCTGGGGGCTGTCACATTCGTGTGATGGGTAGTTGAGTTGGGGCTTGTCAGGCACCTGTGATGCGGAGACAGCTGGGGACTGTCACATACCTGCGATACAGAGAGAGCTGGGCGCTGTCACTCACCTGTGATGGGGATAGAGCTGGGCGCTGTCACATACCTGTGATGGGGAGAGAGATGGGGATTGTCACATACTTGTAATGCTGAGACAGCTGGGGGCTGTCACACACCTGTGATGAGGAGAGAGCTGGTGGATATCACACACCTGTGATGGGGAGAGAGCTGGGGGCTGTCACTCGCCTGTGAAGGGGAAAGAGATGGGGTCTGTCAAACCCTTCTGATGGGGAGAGTGCTGGGGCCTGTCACATACCTGTGATGCGGAGTCAGCTAGTTGCTGTCACATACATGTGATGTGGAGACAGCAGGGGGCTGTCACATACCTGTGATTGGGAGAGATTTGGGGGCTGTCAGGCACCTGTGATGCGGAGACAGCTGGGGGTTGTCACATACCTGTGATGGGGAAATTGCTGGTGGCTTTCACTCACTTGTGATGGGGAGAGAGCTGGGTGCTGTCACACACCTGTGATGGGGAGAGAGCTTGGGGATGTCACTCACCTGTGATGGGGAAAGAGCTGGGGGCTCTCACATACCTGTAATGTGGAGACAGGTGGGGGCTGTCACATACCCGTGATGGGGAGAGAGTTGAGGGCTGTCTGGCACCTGAGATGCGGAAACAGCTGGGGGCTGTCATATACCTGTGATGGGGAGAGAGCTGGGGTCTTACAATCACCTGTAATGGGGAGAGAGCTGGGATCTCTTACTCACCTGAAACGGGGAGAGAGCTGGGGTCTCTTCCACACCTGTGATGGGGAAAGCGATGGGGACTGTAAAACACCTGTGATGCGGAGAAACCTGGGGGTTGTCAGATACCTGTGATGCGGAGACTGCTGGTGTCTTTCACATACCTGTGATGTGGAGATAGCTGGGGGTTGACACATACCTGTGATGGGGAGAAAGGTGGGGGCTGTCAGGCACCTGTGATGCGGAGACAGCTGGTGGCTGTCACATACCTGTGATGGGGAGAAAGCTGGTGGCTATCACTCACCTGTGATGGGGAGAGAGCTGGGGGCTGTCACATACCTGTGATGGGGAGAAAGCTGGGAGCTATAACTCACCTGTGCTGGGGAGAGAGCTGCACGCTGTCGCACAACTGTCATGGGGAGAGAGCTGGGGGTTGTCACTAAACTGTGATGGGGAGAGAGCTGTGGGCTGTCACACACCTGTGATGGGGAGAGAGCTGGGGCTCACACATACCGGTGACGCATAGACAGCTAGTGGTGGTCACATACCTGGGATGTGGAGACAATGGGGGTTGTGACATACCTGTGATGGGGAGAGAGTTGGGGGCTGTCAGGCTCCTGTGATGCGGAGACTGCTGGGGGCTATCAGATACCTGTGATGGGGAGAGCGCTGGGGCTGTCTCTCACCTGTGATGGGGAGAAAGCTGGTGGCTGTCACACACCTGTGAATGGGAGAGAGCTGGGCATTGTCACTCACCTGTGATATGGAGACCCTTGGGGACGGTCACACACCTGTGATGGGGAGAGAGCAGGGGGCTGTCACTCACTTCTGATGAGGAGAGAGATGGGGGCTACCAATCAACTGTGATGGGGCAAGAGCTGGGGGCTGTCACCCACCTGTGAAGGGGAAAGAGCTGGGGGCTTTCACGCACCTGTGATATGGAGAAAGCTGGTGGCTGTCACACACCTGTGAATGGGAGAGAGCTAGGCATTGTGTGTCACCTGTGATATGGAGACACCTGGGGACGGTCACACACCTGTGATGGGGAGAGAGCAGGGGGCTGTCACTCACTTGTGATGAGGAGAGAGATGGGGGCTGTCAATCAACTGTGATGGGGCAAGAGCTGGGGGCTGTCACCCACGTGTGAAGGGGAAAGAGCTGGGGCCGTTCACGCACCTGTGATATGGAGACAGCTGGGGATGGTCACACACCTGTGATGGGGAGAGAGCTTGGCGTTGTCACATACCTGTGTGGTGGAGACAGTTGGTGGCTGTCACATACCTGTGATGGGGAGAAAGCTGGTGGCTATCACTCACCTGTGATGGGGAGAGAGCTGGGGGCTGTCACATACCTGTGATGGGGAGAAAGCTGGGGGCTATCACTCACCTGTGCTGGGCAGAGAGCTAGGGGCTGTCACACAACTGTGATGGCGAGAGAGCTGGTGATTGTGACTAAACTGTGATGGGGAGAGAGCTGTGGGCTGTCACAATCCTGTGATGGGGAGAGAGCTGGGGCTCAGACATTCCCGTGACGCATAGACGGCTAGTGGTTGTCACATACCTGTGATGTGGAGACAATGGGGGTTGTGACATACCTGTGACGGGGAGAGAGCTGGGAGCTGTCACACACCTGTGATGCGGAGAGAGCTGGGGGCTGTCACACACCTGTGATGGGGAGAGAGATGGGTACTGTCAAACACCTGTGATGGGGAGAGACCTGGAGGCTGTCACATACCTGTGATGGGGAGAGAGCTGGGGGCTGTCACATACCTGTGATGGGGAGAGAGTTGGCGCCTGTCTGGCACCTGTGATGGTGAGACAGCTGGGAGCTGTCACATACCTGTGATGCGGAGATAGTTGAGGGATGTCTGGCACCTGTGATGCAGAGAAATCTGGGGTCTGTCACATACCTGTGATGGGGAGAGAGATGGGGATTGTCACATACTTGTAATGCTGAGACAGCTGGGGGCTGTCACACACCTGTGATGAGGAGAGAGCTGGTGGATGTCACACACCTGTGATGGGGAGAGAGCTGGGGGCTGTCACTCGCCTGTGAAGGGGAAAGAGATGGGGTCTGTCAAACCCTTCTGATGGGGAGAGTGCTGGGGCCTGTCACATACCTGTGATGCGGAGTCAGCTAGTTGCTGTCACATACATGTGATGTGGAGACAGCAGGGGGCTGTCACATACCTGTCATTGGGAGAGAGTTGGGGGCTGTCAGGCACCTGTGATGCGGAGACAGCTGGGGGTTGTCACATATCTGTGATGGGGAGATTGCTGGTGGCTTTCACTCACTTGTGATGGGGAGAGAGCTGGGTGCTGTCACACACCTGTGATGGGGAGAGAGCTTGGGGATGTCACTCACCTGTGATGGGGAAAGAGCTGGGGGCTCTCACATACCTGTAATGTGGAGACAGGTGGGGGCTGTCACATACCTGTGATGGGGAGAGAGTTGAGGGCTGTCTGGCACCTGAGATGCAGAAACAGCTGGGACCTGTCATATACCTGTGATGGGGAGAGAGCTGGGGTCTTACAATCACCTGTAATGGGGAGAGAGCTGGGATCTCTTACTCACCTGAAATGGGGAGAGAGCTGGGGTCTCTTCCACACCTGAGATGGGGAAAGCGATGGGGACTGTAAAACACCTGTGATGGGGAGAGACCTGGGGGCTGTCAGATACCTGTGATGCGGAGACTGCTGGTGTCTTTCACATACCTGTGATGTGGAGATAGCTGGGGGTTGACACATACCTGTGAAGGGGAGAAAGGTGGGGGCTGTCAGGCACCTGTGATGCGGAGACTGCTGGTGTCTTTCACATACCTGTGATGTGGAGATAGCTGGGGGTTGACACATACCTGTGATGGGGAGAAAGGTGGGGGCTGTCAGGCACCTGTGATGCGGAGACAGCTGGTGGCTGTCACATACCTGTGATGGGGAGAAAGCTGGTGGCTATCACTCACCTGTGATGGGGAGAGAGCTGGGGTCCGTCACATACCTGTGATAGGGAGAAAGCTGGGGGCTATCACTCACCTGTGCTGGGGAGAGAGCTGGGGGCTGTCGCACAACTGTGATGGGGAGAGAGCTGGGGGTTGTCATTAAACTGTGATGGGGAGAGAGCTGTGGGCTGTCACACACCTGTGATGGGGAGAGAGCAGAGGCTCACACATACCAGTGACGCGTAGACAGCTAGTGGTTGTCACATACCTGTGATGTGGAGACAATAGGGGTTGTGACATACCTGTGATGGGGAGAGAGTTGGGGGCTGTCAGGCTCCTGTGATGCGGAGACTGCTGGGGGCTATCAGATACCTCTGATGGGGAGAGCGCTGGGGCTATCTCTCACCTGTGATGGGGAGAGAGCTGGTGGCTGTCACACACCTGTGAATGGGAGAGAGCTGGGCATTGTGTGTCACCTGTGATATGGAGACCCCTGGGGACGGTCACACACCTGTGATGGGGAGAGAGCAGTGGGCTGTCACTCACTTATGATGAGGAGAGAGATGGGGGCTGCCAATCAACTGTGATGGGGCAAGAGCTGGGGGCTGTCACCCACCTGTGAAGGGGAAAGAGCTGGGGGCGTTCCCGCACCTGTGATATGGAGACAGCTGGGGATGGTCACACACCTGTGATGGGGAGAGAGCTTGGCGTTGTCACATACCTGTAAGGTGGAGACAGCTGGGTGCTGTCACATACCTGTGATGGGGAGAGACTTGGGGTTAGTCAGGCACCTGTGATACGGAGAGAGCTGGGGGCTGTCACATACCTGTGATGCGGATACTGCTGGTGTCTTTCACATACCTGTGATGTGGACATAGCTGGGGGTTGACACATACCTGTGATGGGGAGAAAGGTGGGGGCTGTCAGGCACCTGTGATGCGGAGACAGCTGGTGGCTGTCACATACCTGTGATGGGGAGAAAGCTGGTGGCTATCACTCACCTGTGATGGGGAGAGAGCTGGGGGCTGTCGCACAACTGTGATGGGGAGAGAGCTGGTGGTTGTGACTAAACTGTGATGGGGAGAGAGCTGTGGGCTGTCACACACCTGTGATGGGGAGAGAGCTGGGGCTCACACATACCGGTGACGCGTAGACAGCTAGTGGTTGTCACATACCTGTGATGTGGAGACAATGGGGGTTGTGACATACCTGTGATGGGGAGAGAGCTGGGAGCTGTCACACACCTGTGATGCGGAGAGAGCTGTGGGCTGTCACACACCTGTGATGGGGAGAGAGATGGGTACTGTCAAACACCTGTGATGGGGAGAGAGCTGGAGGCTGTCACATACCTGTGATGGGGAGAAAGCTGGGGGCTATCACTCACCTGTGCTGGGGAGAGAGCTAGGGGCTGTCGCACAACTGTGATGGGGAGAGAGCTGGTGGTTGTGAGTAAACTGTGATGGGGAGAGAGCTGTGGGCTGTCACACACCTGTGATGGGGAGAGAGCTGGTGGCTGTCACATACCTGTGATGGGGAGAAAGCTGGGGGCTATCACTCACCTGTGCTGGGGAGAGAGCTAGGGTCTGTCGCACAACTGTGATGGGGAGAGAGCTGGTGGTTGTGACAAAACTGTGATGGAGAGAGAGCTGTGGGCTGTCACACTCCTGTGATGGGGAGAGAACTGGGTCTCACACGTACCGGTGACGCGTAGATAGCTAGTGGTTGTCACATACCTGTGATGTGGAGACAATGGGGGTTGTGACATACCTGTGATGGGGAGAGAGCTGGGAGCTGTCACACACCTGTGATGCAGAGAGAGCTGGGGGCTGTCACACACCTGTGATGGGGAGATAGATGGGTACTGTCAAACACCTGTGATGGGGAGAGACCTGGAGGCTGTCACATACCTGTGATGGGGAGAGAGCTGGGGGCTGTCACATACCTGTGATGGGGAGAGTATTGGGGCCTGTCTGGCACCTGTGATGGTGAGACAGCTGGGAGCTGTCACATACCTGTGATGCGGAGATAGTTGAGGGATGTCTGGCACCTGTGATGCAGAGAAATCTGGAGTCTGTCACATACCTGTGATGGGGAGAGAGCTGGGGGCTGTCACTCCCCTGTGATACGGAGAGAGCTGGGGGCTCCCACACACCTGTGATGGGGAGAGAGCTGGGGACTGTCACATACGTGAGATGTGGAGACAGCTGAGGGCTGTCACACACCTGTGATGAAGGGAGAGCTGGGGGCTGTCACATACCTGTGAAGCAGAGAGAGCTGGTGACTGTCACATACCTGTGATGCAGAGACAGCTGGAGGCTGTCACATACCTGTGTTGGGGAGAGTGCTTGGGTCTGTCACATACCTGTGATGGAGAGACACTTGCGGGCTGTCACTCACCCGTGATGGGGAGAGAGATGGGTGATGTCACATACCTGTGATTGGGAGAGAGCTGGCGCTGTCACGCACCTGTGATATGGAGACAGCTGGGGACGGTCACACACCTGTGATGGGGAGAGATTTGGGGGCTGTCAGGCAACTGTGATGCGGTGACAGCTGGGGCCTGTCAAATACTTCTGATGGGGAGAGAGCTGGAGGATGTCATTCACCGGTGATTGGGAGAGAGTTGGGGGCTGTCACACACCTGTGATTGCGAGAGAGCTGGCCGTTGTCACATACCTGTGAAGTGGAGACACCTGGGGGCTGTCACATACCTGTGATGGGGAGTGAGTTGGGGCTTGTCAGGCACCTGTGATGTGGAGACAGCTGGGGACTGTCACATACCTGCGATACGGAGAGAGCTGGGCGCTGTCACTCACCTGTGATGGGGATAGAGCTGGGCGCTGTCACATACCTGTGATGGGGAGAGAGATGGGGATTGTCACATACTTGTAATGCTGAGACAGCTGGGGGCTGTCACACACCTGTGATGAGGAGAGAGCTGGTGGATGTCACACACCTGTGATGGGGAGAGAGCTGGGGGCTGTCACTCGCCTTTGAAGGGGAAAGAGATGGGGTCTGTAAAATCCTTCTGATGGGGAGAGTGCTGGGGCCTGTCACATACCTTTGATGCGGAGTCAGCTAGTTGCTGTCACATACATGTGATGTGGAGACAGCAGGGGGCTGTCACATACCTGTGATTGGGAGAGAGTTGGGGCCTGTCAGGCGCCTGTGATGCGGAGACAGCTGGGGGCTGTCATATACCTGTGATGGGGAGATTGCTGGTGGCTTTCACTCACTTGTGATGGGGAGAGAGCTGGGTGCTGTCACACACCTGTGATGGGGAGAGAGCTTGGGGATGTCACTCACCTGTGATGGGGAAAGAGCTGAGGGCTCTCACATACCTGTAATGTGGAGACAGGTGGGGGCTGTCACATACCTGTGATGGGGAGTGAGTTGAGGGCTGTCTGGCACCTTAGATGCGGAAACACCTGGGGGATGTCATATACCTGTGATGGGGAGAGAGCTGGGGTCTTACAATCACCTGTAATGGGGAGAGTGCTGGGATCTCTTACTCACCTGAAATGGGGAGAGAGCTGGGGTCTGTTCCACACCTGCGATGCGGAAAGCGATGGGGACCGTAAAACACCTGTGATGGGGAGAGACCTGGGGGCTGTCAGATACCTGTGATGTGGAGACTGCTGGTGTCTTTCACGTACCTGTGATGTGGAGATAGCTGGGGGTTGACACATACCTGTGATGGGGAGAAAGTTGGGGGCTGTCAGGCACCTGTGATGCGGAGACAGCTGGTGGCTGTCACATACCTGTGATGGGGAGAGCGCTGGGGGTTGTCACTAAATTGTGATGGGGATGAGCTGTGGGGTGTCACACACCTGTGATGGGGAGAGCGCTGGGGCTGTCTCTCACCTGTGATGGGGAGAGAGCTGGTGGCTGTCACACACCTGTGAATGGGAGAGAGCTGGGCATTGTCACTCACCTGTGATATGGAGACCCCTGGGGACGGTCACACACCTGTGATGGGGAGAGAGCAGGGGACTGTCACTCACTTCTGATGAGGAGAGAGATGGGGGCTGCCAATCAACTGTGACGGGGCAAGAGCTGGGGGCTGTCACCCACCTGTGAAGGGGAAAGAGCTGGGGGCTTTCACGCACCTGTGATATGGAGAAAGCTGGTGGCTGTCACACACCTGTGAATGGGAGAGAGCTGGGCATTGTGTGTCACCTGTGATATGGAGACACCTGGGGACGGTCACACACCTGTGATGGGGAGAGAGCAGGGGGCTGTCACTCACTTGTGATGAGGAGAGAGTTGGGGGCTGTCAATCAACTGTGATGGGGCAAGAGCTGGGGGCTGTCACCCACCTGTGAAGGGGAAAGAGCTGGGGGCGTTCACGCACCTGTGATATGGAGACAGCTGGGGATGGTCACACACCTGTGATGGGGAGAGAGCTTGGCGTTGTCACATACCTGTGAGGTGGAGACAGCTGGTGGCTGTCACATACCTGTGATGGGGAGAAAGCTGGTGGCTATCACTCACCTGTGATGGGGAGAGAGCTGGGGGCTGTCACATACCTGTGATGGGGAAAAAGCTGGGGGCTATCACTCACCTGTGATGGGGAGAGAGCTGGGGTCCGTCACATACCTGTGATGGGGAGAAAGCTGGGAGCTCTAACTCACCTGTGCTGGGGAGAGAGCTGGGGGCTGTCGCACAACTGTGATGGGGAAAGCGATGGGGACTGTAAAACACCTGTGATGGGGAGAGACCTGGGGGCTGTCAGATACTTGTGATGCGGAGACTGCTGGTGTCTTTCACATACCTGTGATGTGGAGATAGCTGGGGGTTGACACATACCTGTGAAGGGGAGAAAGGTGGGGGCTGTCAGGCACCTGTGATGCGGAGACTGCTGGTGTCTTTCACATACCTGTGATGTGGAGATAGCTGGGGGTTGACACATACCTGTGATGGGGAGAAAGGTGGGGGCTGTCAGGCACCTGTGATGCGGAGACAGCTGGTGGCTGTCACATACCTGTGATGGGGAGAAAGCTGGTGGCTATCACTCACCTGTGATGGGGAGAGAGCTGGGGTCCGTCACATACCTGTGATGGGGAGAATGCTGGGGGCTATCACTCACCTGTGCTGGGGAGAGAGCTGGGGGCTGTCGCACAACTGTGATGGGGAGAGAGCTGGGGGTTGTCACTAAACTGTGATGGGGAGAGAGCTGTGGGCTGCCACACACCTGTGATGGGGAGAGAGCTGAGGCTCACACATACCGGTGACGCGTAGACAGCTAGTGGTTGTCACATACCTGTGATGTGGAGACAATGGGGGTTGTGACATACCTGTGATGGGGAGAGAGTTGGGGGCTGTCAGGCTCCTGTGATGCGGAGACTGCTGGGGGCTATCAGATACCTGTGATGGGGAGAGCGCTGGGGCTATCGCTCACCTGTGATGGGGAGAGAGCTGGTGGCTGTCACACACCTGTGAATGGGAGAGAGCTGGGCATTGTGTGTCACCTGTGATATGGAGACCCCTGGGGTCGGTCACACACCTGTGATGGGGAGAGAGCAGGGGGCTGTCACTCACTTATGATGAGGAGAGAGATGGGGGCTGCCAATCAACTGTGATGGGGCAAGAGCTGGGGGCTGTCACCCACCTGTGAAGGGGAAAGAGCTGGGGGCGTTCACGCACCTGTGATATGGAGACAGCTGGGGTTGGTGACACACCTGTGATGGGGAGAGAGCTTGGCGTTGTCACATACCTGTGAGGTGGAGACAGCTGGGTGCTGTCACATACCTGTGATGGGGAGAGACTTGGGTTTAGTCAGGCACCTGTGATACGGAGAGAGCTGGGGGCTGTCACATACCTGTGATGCGGAGACTGCTGGTGTCTTTCACATACCTGTGATGTGGACATAGCTGGGGGTTGACACATACCTCTGATGGGGAGAAAGGTGGGGGCTGTCAGGCACCTGTGATGCGGAGACAGCTGGTGGCTGTCACATACCTGTGATGGGGCGAAAGCTGGCGGCTATCACTCACCTGTGATGGGGAGAGAGCTGGGGGCTGTCACATACCTGTGATGGGGAGAAAGCTGGGGGCTATCACTCACCTGTGCTGGGGAGAGAGCTGGGGGCTGTCGCACAACTTTGATGGGGAGAGAGCTGGGGGTTGTCACTAAACTGTGATGGGGAGAGAGCTGTGGGCTGTCGCACACCTGTGATGGGGAGAGAGCTGTGGCTCACACATACCGGTGACGCGTAGACAGCTAGTGGTTGTCACATACCTGTGATGTGGAGACAATGGGGGTTGTGACATACCTGTGATGGGGAGAGAGCTGGGAGCTGTCACACAACTGTGATGCGGAGAGAGCTGGGGGCTGTCACACACCTGTGATGGGGAGAGAGATGGGTACTGTCAAACACCTGTGATGGGGAGAGACCTGGAGGCTGTCACATACCTGTGATGGGGAGAGAGCTGGGGGCTGTCATATACCTGTGATGGGGAGAGAGTTGGGGCCTGTCTCGTACCTGTGATGGTGAGACAGCTGGGAGCTGTCACATACCTGTGATGCGGAGATAGTTGAGGGATGTCTGGCAACTGTGATGCAGAGAAATCTGGGGTCTGTCACATACCTGTGATGGGCAGAGAGCTGGGGGCTGTCACTCCCCTGTGATACGGAGAGAGCTGGGGGCTCCCACACACCTGTGATGGGGAGAGAGCTGGGGACTGTCACATACGTGAGATGTGGAGACAGCTGGGGGCTGTCACACACCTGTGATGGGGGGAGAGCTGGGGGCTGTCACATACCTGTGTTGGGGAGAGTGCGTGGGTCTGTCACATACCTGTGATGGAGAGACACTTGCGGGCTCTCACTCACCTGTGATGGGGAGAGAGATGGGGGATGTCTCATACCTGTGATTGGGAGAGAGCTGGCGCTGTCACGCACCTGTGATATGGAGACAGCTGGGGACGGTCACACACCTGTGATGGGGAGAGATTTGGGGGCTGTCAGGCAACTGTGATGCGGTGACAGCTGGGGGCTGTCAAATACTTCTGATGGGGAGAGAGCTGGAGGATGTCATTCACCGGTGACTGGGAGAGAGTTGGGGGCTGTCACACACCTGTGATTGGGAGAGAGCTTGGGGATGTCACTCACCTGTGATGGGGAAAGACCTGGGGCTCTCACATACCTGTAATGTGGAGACAGGTGGGGGCTGTCACATACCTGTGATGGGGAGAGAGTTGAGGGCTGTCTGGCACCTGAGATGCGGAAAAAGCTGGGGGCTGTCATATACCTGTGATGGGGAGAGAGCTGGGGTCTTACAATCACCTGTAATGGGGAGAGAGCTGGGATCTCTTACTCACCTGAAATGGGGAGAGAGCTGGGGTGTCTTCCACACCTGTGATGGGGAAAGCGATGCGGACTGTAAAACACCTGTGATGGGGAGAAACCTGGGGGCTGTCAGATACCTGTGATGCGGAGACTGCTGGTGTCTTTCACATACCTGTGATGTGGAGATAGCTGGGGGTTGACACATACCTGTGATGGGGAGAAAGGTGGGGGCTGTCAGGCACCTGTGATGCGGAGACAGCTGGTGGCTGTCACATACCTGTGATGCGGAGAAAGCTGGTGGCTATCAATCACCTGTGATGGGGAGAGAGCTGGGGGCTGTCACATACCTGTGATGGGGAGAATGCTGGCAGCTATAACTCACCTGTGCTGGGGAGAGAGCTGGGGGCTGTCGCACAACTGTGATGGGGAGAGAGCTGGGGCTTGTCACTAAACTGTGATGGGGAGAGAGCTGTGGGCTGTCACACACCTGTGATGGGGAGAGAGCTGGGTGTCACACATACCGGTGACGCGTAGACAGCTAGTGGTGGTCACATACCTGTGATGTGGAGACAATGGGGGTTGTGACATACCTGTGAAGGGGAAAGAGCTGGGGGCTTTCACGCACCTGTGATATGGAGAAAGCTGGTGGCTGTCACACACCTGTGAATGGGAAAGAGCTAGGCATTGTGTGTCACCTGTGATATGGAGACACCTGGGGACAGTCACACACCTGTGATGGGGAAAGAGCAGGGGGCTGTCACTCACTTGTGATGAGGAGAGAGATGGGGGCTGTCAATCAACTGTGATGGGGCAAGAGCTGGGGGCTGTCACCCACCTGTGAAGGGGAAAGACCTGGGGGCGTTCACGCACCTGTGATATGGAGACAGCTGGGGATGGTCACACACCTGTGATGGGGAGAGAGCTTGGCGTTCTCACATACCTGTGAGGTGGAGACAGCTGGTGGCTGTCACATACCTGTGATGGGGAGAAAGCTGGTGGCTATCACTCACCTGTGATGGGGAGAGAGCTGGGGGCTGTCACATACCTGTGATGGGGAGAAAGCTGGGGGCTATCACTCACCTGTGCTGGGGAGAGAGCTAGGGGCTGTCACACAACTGTGATGGGGAGAGAGCTGGTAATTGTGACTAAACTGTGATGGGGAGAGAGCTGTGGGCTGTCACACTCCTGTGATGGGGAGAGAGCTGGGGCTCAGACATACCCGTGACGCGTAGACAGCTGGTGGTTGTCACATACCTGTGATGTGGAGACAATGGGGGTTGTGACATACCTGTGACGGGGAGAGAGCTGGGGGCTGTCACTCCCCTGTGATACGGAGAGAGCTGGGGGCTGTCACACACCTGTGATGGGGAGATAGATGGGTACTGTCAAACACCTGTGATGGGGAGAGACCTGGAGGCTGTCACATACCTGTGTTGGGGAGAGTGCTTGGGTCTGTCACATACCTGTGATGGAGAGACACTTGCGGGCTGTCACTCACCTGTGATGGGGAGAGAGATGGGGGATGTCACATACCTGTGATTGGGAGAGAGCTGGCGCTGTCACGCACCTGTGATATGGAGACAGCTGGGGACGGTCACACACCTGTGATGGGGAGAGATTTGGGGGCTGTCAGGCAACTGTGATGCGGAGACAGCTGGGGGTTGTCACATACCTGTGATGGGGAAATTGCTGGTGGCTTTCACTCACTTGTGATGGGGAGAGAGCTGGGTGCTGTCACACACCTGTGATGGGGAGAGAGCTTGGGGATGTCACTCACCTGTGATGGGGAGAGAGATGGGGTCTTACAATCACCTGTAATGTGGAGAGAGCTGGGATCTCTTACTCACCTGAAATGGAGAGAGAGCTGGGGTCTCTTCCACACCTGTGATGGGTAAAGCGATGGGGACTGTAAAACACCTGTGATGGGGAGAGACCTGGGGGCTGTCAGATACCTGTGATGCGGAGACTGCTGGTGTCTTTCACATACCTGTGATGTGGAGATAGCTGGGGGTTGACACATACCTGTGAAGGGGAGAAAGGTGGGGGCTGTCAGGCACCTGTGATGCGGAGACTGCTGCTGTCTTTCACATACCTGTGATGTGGAGATAGCTGGGGGCTGTCACATACCTGTGATGGGGAGAGAGTTGGGGCCTGTCTGGCACCTGTGATGGTGAGACAGCTGGGAGCTGTCACATACCTGTGATGCGGAGATAGTTGAGGGATGTCTGGCACCTGTGATGCAGAGAAATCTGGGGTCTGTCACATACCTGTGATGGGGAGAGAGCTGGGGGCTGTCACTCCCCTGTGATACGGAGAGAGCTGGGGGCTCCCACACACCTGTGATGGGGAGAGAGCTGGGGACTGTCACATACGTGAGATGTGGAGACAGCTGGGGGCTGTCACACACCTGTGATGGGGGGAGAGCTGGGGGCTGTCACATACCTGTGAAGCAGAGAGAGCTGGTGACTCTCACATACCTGTGATGCAGAGACAGCTGGAGGCTGTCACATACCTGTGTTGGGGAGAGTGCTTGGGTCTGTCACATACCTGTGATGGAGAGACACTTGCAGGCTGTCACTCACCTGTGATGGGGAGAGAGATGGGGGATGTCACATACCTGTGATTGGGAGAGAGCTGGCGCTGTCACGCACCTGTGATATGGAGACAGCTGGGGACGGTCACACACCTGTGATGGGGAGAGATTTGGGGGCTGTCAGGCAAGTGTGATGCGGTGACAGCTGGGGGCTGTCAAATACTTCTGATGGGGAGAGAGCTGGAGGATGTCATTCACCGGTGATTGGGAGAGAGTTGGGGGCTGTCACACACCTGTGATTGCGAGAGAGCTGGGCGTTGTCACATACCTGTGAAGTGGAGACACCTGGGGGCTGTCACATTCCTGTGATGGGGAGTTGAGTTGGGGCTTGTCAGGCACCTGTGATGCGGAGACAGCTGGGGACTGTCACATACCTGCGATACGGAGAGAGCTGGGCGCTGTCACTCACCTGTGATGGGGATAGAGCTGGGCGCTGTCACATACCTGTGATGGGGAGAGAGATGGGGATTGTCACATACTTGTAATGCTGAGACAGCTGGGGGCTGTCACACACCTGTGATGAGGAGAGAGCTGGTGGATATCACACACCTGTAATGGGGAGAGAGCTGGGGGCAGTCACTCGCCTGTGAAGGGGAAAGAGATGGGGTCTGTCAAACCCTTCTGATGGGGAGAGTGCTGGGGCCTGTCACATACCTGTGATGCGGAGTCAGCTAGTTGCTGTCACATACATGTGATGTGGAGACAGCAGGGGGCAGTCACATACCTGTGATTGGGAGAGATTTGGGGGCTGTCAGGCACCTGTGATGCGGAGACAGCTGGGGGTTGTCACATACCTGTGATGGGGAAATTGCTGGTGGCTTTCACTCACTTGTGATGGGGAGAGAGCTGGGTGCTGTCACACACCTGTGATGGGGAGAGAGCTTGGGGATGTCACTCACCTGTGATGGGGAAAGAGCTGGGGCTCTCACATACCTGTAATGTGGACACAGGTGGGGGCTGTCACATACCCGTGATGGGGAGAGAGTTGAGGGCTGTCTGGCACCTGAGATGCGGAAACAGCTGGGGGCTGTCATATACCTGTGATGGGGAGAGAGCTGGGGTCTTACAATCACCTGTAATGGGGAGAGAGCTGGGATCTCTTACTCACCTGAAACGGGGAGAGAGCTGGGGTCTCTTCCACACCTGTGATGGGGAAAGCGATGGGGACTGTAAAACACCTGTGATGGGGAGAGATCTGGGGGCTGTCAGATACCTGTGATGCGGAGACTGCTGGTGTCTTTCACATACCTGTGATGTGGAGATAGCTGGGGGTTGACACATACCTGTGATGGGGAGAAAGGTGGGGGCTGTCAGGCACCTGTGATGCGGAGACAGCTGGTGGCTGTCACATACCTGTGATGGGGAGAAAGCTGGTGGCTATCACTCACCTGTGATGGGGAGAGAGCTGGGGGCTGTCACATACCTGTGATGGGGAGAAAGCTGGGAGCTATAACTCACCTGTGCTGGGGAGAGAGCTGGGGGCTGTCGCACAACTGTGATGGGGAGAGAGCTGGGGGTTGTCACTAAACTGTGATGGGGAGAGAGCTGTGGGCTGTCACACACCTGTGATGGGGAGAGAGCTGGGGCTCACACATACCGGTGACGCGTAGACAGCTAGTGGTGGTCACATACCTGTGATGTGGAGACAATGGGGGTTGTGACATACCTGTGATGGGGAGAGAGTTGGGGGCTGTCAGGCTCCTGTGATGCGGAGACTGCTGGGGGCTATCAGATACCTGTGATGGGGAGAGCGTTGGGGCTGTCTCTCACCTGTGATGGGGAGAGAGCTGGTGGCTGTCACACACCTGTGAATGGGAGAGAGCTGGGCATTGTCACTCACCTGTGATATGGAGACCCCTGGGGACGGTCACACACCTGTGATGGGGAGAGAGCAGGGGGCTGTCACTCACTTCTGATGAGGAGAGAGATGGGGGCTACCAATCAACTGTGATGGGGCAAGAGCTGGGGGCTGTCACCCACCTGTGAAGGGGAAAGAGCTGGGGGCTTTCACGCACCTGTGATATGGAGACAGCTGGGGATGGTCACACACCTGTGATAGGGAGAGAGCTGGGCATTGTGTGTCACCTGTGATATGGAGACACCTGGGGACGGTCACACACCTGTGATGGGGAGAGAGCAGGGGGCTGTCACTCACTTGTGATGAGGAGAGAGATGGGGGCTGTCAATCAACTGTGATGGGGCAAGAGCTGGGGGCTGTCACCCACCTGTGAAGGGGAAAGAGCTGGGGGCGTTCACGCACCTGTGATATGGAGACAGCTGGGGATGGTCACACATCTGTGATAGGGAGAGAGCTTGGCGTTGTCACATACCTGTGAGGTGGAGACAGCTGGTGGCTGTCACATACCTGTGATGGGGAGAAAGCTGGTGGCTATCACTCACCTGTGATGGGGAGAGAGCTGGGGGCTGTCACATACCTGTGTTGCGGAGAAAGCTGTGGGCTATCACTCACCTGTGCTGGGGAGAGAGCTAGGGGCTGTCACACAACTGTGATGGGGAGAGAGCTGGTGGTTGTGACTAAACTGTGATGGGGAGAGAGCTGTGCGCTGTCACACTCCTGTGATGGGGAGAGAGCTGGGGCTCAGACATACCCGTGACGCGTAGACAGCTAGTGGTTGTCACATACCTGTGATGTGGAGACAATGGGGGTTGTGACATACCTGTGACGGGGAGAGAGCTGGGAGCTGTCACACACCTGTGATGCGGAGAGAGCTGGGGGCTGTCACACACCTGTGATGGGGAGAGAGATGGGTACTGTCAAACACCTGTGATGGGGAGAGACCTGGAGGCTGTCACATACCTGTGATGGGGAGAGAGCTGGGGGCTGTCACATACCTGTGATGGGGAGAGAGTTGGGGCCTGTCTGGCACCTGTGATGGTGAGACAGCTGGGAGCTGTCACATACCTGTGATGCGGAGATAGTTGAGGGATGTCTGGCACCTTTGATGCAGAGAAATCTGGGGTCTGTCACATACCTGTGATGGGGAGAGAGCTGGGGGCTGTCACTCCCCTGTGATACGGAGAGAGCTGGGGGCTCCCACACACCTGTGATGGGGAGAGAGCTGGGGACTGTCACATACGTGAGATGTGGAGACAGCTGGGGGCTGTCACACACCTGTGATGGGGGGAGAGCTGGGGGCTGTCACATACCTGTGAAGCAGAGAGAGCTGGTGACTCTCACATACCTGTGATGCGGAGACAGCTGGGGGTTGTCACATATCTGTGATGGGGAGATTGCTGGTGGCTTTCACTCACTTGTGATGGGGAGAGAGCTGGGTGCTGTCACACACCTGTGATGGGGAGGGAGCTTGGGGATGTCACTCACCTGTGATGGGGAAAGAGCTGGGGGCTCTCACATACCTGTAATGTGGAGACAGGTGGGGGCTGTCACATACCTGTGATGGGGAGAGAGTTTAGGGCTGTCTGGCACCTGAGATGCGGAAACAGCTGGGACCAGTCATATACCTGTGATGGGGAGAGAGCTGGGGTCTTACAATCACCTGTAATGTGGAGAGAGCTGGGATCTCTTACTCACCTGAAATGGGGAGAGAGCTGGGGTCTCTTCCACACCTGTGATGGGGAAAGCGATGGGGACTGTAAAACACCTGTGATGGGGAGAGACCTGGGGGCTGTCAGATACCTGTGATGCGGAGACTGCTGGTGTCTTTCACATACCTGTGATGTGGAGATAGCTGGGGGTTGACACATACCTGTGAAGGGGAGAAAGGTGGGGGCTGTCAGGCACCTGTGATGCGGAGACTGCTGCTGTCTTTCACATACCTGTGATGTGGAGATAGCTGGGGGTTGACACATACCTGTGATAGGGAGAAAGGTGGGGGCTGTCAGGCACCTGTGATGCTGAGACAGCTGGTGGCTGTCACATACCTGTGACGGGGAGAAAGTTGGTGGCTGTCACTCACCTGTGATGGGGAGAGAGCTGGGGTCCGTCACATACCTGTGATGGGGAGAAAGCTGGGAGCTCTAACTCACCTGTGCTGGGGAGAGAGCTGGGGGCTGTCGCACAACTGTGATGGGGAGAGAGCTGGGGGTTGTCACTAAACTGTGATGGGGAGAGAGCTGTGGGCTGTCACACACCTGTGATGGGGAGAGAGCTGGGGCTCACACATACCGGTGACGTGTAGACTGCTAGTGGTTGTCACATACCTGTGATGTGGAGACAATGGGGGTTGTGACATACCTGTGATGGGGAGAGAGCTGGGAGCTGTCACACACCTGTGATGCGGAGAGAGCTGGGGGCTGTCACACACCTGTGATGGGGAGAGAGATGGGTACTGTCAAACACCTGTGATGGGGAGAGACCTGGAGGCTGTCACATACCTGTGATGGGGAGAGAGCTGGGGGCTGTCACATACCTGTGATGGGGAGAGAGTTGGGGCCTGTCTGGCACCTGTGATGGTGAGACAGCTGGGAGCTGTCACATACCTGTGATGCGGAGATAGTTGAGGGATGTCTGGCACCTGTGATGCAGAGAAATCTGGGGTCTGTCACATACCTGTGATGGGGAGAGAGCTGGGGGCTGTCACTCCCCTGTGATACGGAGAGAGCTGGGGGCTCCCACACACCTGTGATGGGGAGAGAGCTGGGGACTGTCACATACGTGAGATGTGGAGACAGCTGGGGGCTGTCACACACCTGTGATGGGGGGAGAGCTGGGGGCTGTCACATACCTGTGAAGCAGAGAGAGCTGGTGACTCTCACATACCTGTGATGCGGAGACAGCTGGGGGTTGTCACATATCTGTGATGGGGAGATTGCTGGTGGCTTTCACTCACTTGTGATGGGGAGAGAGCTGGGTGCTGTCACACACCTGTGATGGGGAGGGAGCTTGGGGATGTCACTCACCTGTGATGGGGAAAGAGCTGGGGGCTCTCACATACCTGTAATGTGGAGACAGGTGGGGGCTGTCACATACCTGTGATGGGGAGAGAGTTGAGGGCTGTCTGGCACCTGAGATGCGGAAACAGCTGGGACCAGTCATATACCTGTGATGGGGAGAGAGCTGGGGTCTTACAATCACCTGTAATGTGGAGAGAGCTGGGATCTCTTACTCACCTGAAATGGGGAGAGAGCTGGGGTCTCTTCCACACCTGTGATGGGGAAAGCGATGGGGACTGTAAAACACCTGTGATGGGGAGAGACCTGGGGGCTGTCAGATACCTGTGATGCGGAGACTGCTGGTGTCTTTCACATACCTGTGATGTGGAGATAGCTGGGGGTTGACACATACCTGTGAAGGGGAGAAAGGTGGGGGCTGTCAGGCACCTGTGATGCGGAGACTGCTGCTGTCTTTCACATACCTGTGATGTGGAGATAGCTGGGGGTTGACACATACCTGTGATAGGGAGAAAGGTGGGGCTGTCAGGCACCTGTGATGCTGAGACAGCTGGTGGCTGTCACATACCTGTGACGGGGAGAAAGTTGGTGGCTGTCACTCACCTGTGATGGGGAGAGAGCTGGGGTCCGTCACATACCTGTGATGGGGAGAAAGCTGGGAGCTCTAACTCACCTGTGCTGGGGAGAGAGCTGGGGGCTGTCGCACAACTGTGATGGGGAGAGAGCTGGGGGTTGTCACTAAACTGTGATGGGGAGAGAGCTGTGGGCTGTCACACACCTGTGATGGGGAGAGAGCTGGGGCTCACACATACCGGTGACGTGTAGACTGCTAGTGGTTGTCACATACCTGTGATGTGGAGACAATGGGGGTTGTGACATACCTGTGATGGGGAGAGAGCTGGGAGCTGTCACACACCTGTGATGCGGAGAGAGCTGGGGGCTGTCACACACCTGTGATGGGGAGAGAGATGGGTACTGTCAAACACCTGTGATGGGGAGAGACCTGGAGGCTGTCACATACCTGTGATGGGGAGAGAGCTGGGGGCTGTCACATACCTGTGATGGGGAGAGAGTTGGGGCCTGTCTGGCACCTGTGATGGTGAGACAGCTGGGAGCTGTCACATACCTGTGATGCGGAGATAGTTGAGGGATGTCTGGCACCTGTGATGCAGAGAAATCTGGGGTCTGTCACATACCTGTGATGGGGAGAGAGCTGGGGGCTGTCACTCCCCTGTGATACGGAGAGAGCTGGGGGCTCCCACACACCTGTGATGGGGAGAGAGCTGGGGACTGTCACATACGTGAGATGTGGAGACAGCTGGGGGCTGTCACACACCTGTGATGGGGGGAGAGCTGGGGGCTGTCACATACCTGTGAAGCAGAGAGAGCTGGTGACTCTCACATACCTGTGATGCAGAGACAGCTGGAGGCTGTCACATACCTGTGTTGGGGAGAGTGCTTGGGTCTGTCACATACCTGTGATGGAGAGACACTTGCAGGCTGTCACTCACCTGTGATGGGGAGAGAGATGGGGGATGTCACATACCTGTGATTGGGAGAGAGCTGGCGCTGTCACGCACCTGTGATATGGAGACAGCTGGGGACGGTCACACACCTGTGATGGGGAGAGATTTGGGGGCTGTCAGGCAAGTGTGATGCGGTGACAGCTGTGGGCTGTCAAATACTTCTGATGGGGAGAGAGCTGGAGGATGTCATTCACCGGTGATTGGGAGAGAGTTGGGGGCTGTCACACACCTGTGATTGCGAGAGAGCTGGGCGTTGTCACATACCTGTGAAGTGGAGACACCTGGGGGCTGTCACATTCCTGTGATGGGGAGTTGAGTTGGGGCTTGTCAGGCACCTGTGATGCGGAGACAGCTGGGGACTGTCACATACCTGCGATACGGAGAGAGCTGGGCGCTGTCACTCACCTGTGATGGGGATAGAGCTGGGCGCTGTCACATACCTGTGATGGGGAGAGAGATGGGGATTGTCACATACTTGTAATGCTGAGACAGCTGGGGGCTGTCACACACCTGTGATGAGGAGAGAGCTGGTGGATATCACACACCTGTAATGGGGAGAGAGCTGGGGGCAGTCACTCGCCTGTGAAGGGGAAAGAGATGGGGTCTGTCAAACCCTTCTGATGGGGAGAGTGCTGGGGCCTGTCACATACCTGTGATGCGGAGTCAGCTAGTTGCTGTCACATACATGTGATGTGGAGACAGCAGGGGGCAGTCACATACCTGTGATTGGGAGAGATTTGGGGGCTGTCAGGCACCTGTGATGCGGAGACAGCTGGGGGTTGTCACATACCTGTGATGGGGAAATTGCTGGTGGCTTTCACTCACTTGTGATGGGGAGAGAGCTGGGTGCTGTCACACACCTGTGATGGGGAGAGAGCTTGGGGATGTCACTCACCTGTGATGGGGAAAGAGCTGGGGCTCTCACATACCTGTAATGTGGACACAGGTGGGGGCTGTCACATACCCGTGATGGGGAGAGAGTTGAGGGCTGTCTGGCACCTGAGATGCGGAAACAGCTGGGGGCTGTCATATACCTGTGATGGGGAGAGAGCTGGGGTCTTACAATCACCTGTAATGGGGAGAGAGCTGGGATCTCTTACTCACCTGAAACGGGGAGAGAGCTGGGGTCTCTTCCACACCTGTGATGGGGAAAGCGATGGGGACTGTAAAACACCTGTGATGGGGAGAGATCTGGGGGCTGTCAGATACCTGTGATGCGGAGACTGCTGGTGTCTTTCACATACCTGTGATGTGGAGATAGCTGGGGGTTGACACATACCTGTGATGGGGAGAAAGGTGGGGGCTGTCAGGCACCTGTGATGCGGAGACAGCTGGTGGCTGTCACATACCTGTGATGGGGAGAAAGCTGGTGGCTATCACTCACCTGTGATGGGGAGAGAGCTGGGGGCTGTCACATACCTGTGATGGGGAGAAAGCTGGGAGCTATAACTCACCTGTGCTGGGGAGAGAGCTGGGGGCTGTCGCACAACTGTGATGGGGAGAGAGCTGGGGGTTGTCACTAAACTGTGATGGGGAGAGAGCTGTGGGCTGTCACACACCTGTGATGGGGAGAGAGCTGGGGCTCACACATACCGGTGACGCGTAGACAGCTAGTGGTGGTCACATACCTGTGATGTGGAGACAATGGGGGTTGTGACATACCTGTGATGGGGAGAGAGTTGGGGGCTGTCAGGCTCCTGTGATGCGGAGACTGCTGGGGGCTATCAGATACCTGTGATGGGGAGAGCGTTGGGGCTGTCTCTCACCTGTGATGGGGAGAGAGCTGGTGGCTGTCACACACCTGTGAATGGGAGAGAGCTGGGCATTGTCACTCACCTGTGATATGGAGACCCCTGGGGACGGTCACACACCTGTGATGGGGAGAGAGCAGGGGGCTGTCACTCACTTCTGATGAGGAGAGAGATGGGGGCTACCAATCAACTGTGATGGGGCAAGAGCTGGGGGCTGTCACCCACCTGTGAAGGGGAAAGAGCTGGGGGCTTTCACGCACCTGTGATATGGAGACAGCTGGGGATGGTCACACACCTGTGATAGGGAGAGAGCTGGGCATTGTGTGTCACCTGTGATATGGAGACACCTGGGGACGGTCACACACCTGTGATGGGGAGAGAGCAGGGGGCTGTCACTCACTTGTGATGAGGAGAGAGATGGGGGCTGTCAATCAACTGTGATGGGGCAAGAGCTGGGGGCTGTCACCCACCTGTGAAGGGGAAAGAGCTGGGGGCGTTCACGCACCTGTGATATGGAGACAGCTGGGGATGGTCACACACCTGTGATAGGGAGAGAGCTTGGCGTTGTCACATACCTGTGAGGTGGAGACAGCTGGTGGCTGTCACATACCTGTGATGGGGAGAAAGCTGGTGGCTATCACTCACCTGTGATGGGGAGAGAGCTGGGGGCTGTCACATACCTGTGTTGGGGAGAAAGCTGTGGGCTATCACTCACCTGTGCTGGGGAGAGAGCTAGGGGCTGTCACACAACTGTGATGGGGAGAGAGCTGGTGGTTGTGACTAAACTGTGATGGGGAGAGAGCTGTGCGCTGTCACACTCCTGTGATGGGGAGAGAGCTGGGGCTCAGACATACCCGTGACGCGTAGACAGCTAGTGGTTGTCACATACCTGTGATGTGGAGACAATGGGGGTTGTGACATACCTGTGACGGGGAGAGAGCTGGGAGCTGTCACACACCTGTGATGCGGAGAGAGCTGGGGGCTGTCACACACCTGTGATGGGGAGAGAGATGGGTACTGTCAAACACCTGTGATGGGGAGAGACCTGGAGTCTGTCACATACCTGTGATGGGGAGAGAGCTGGGGGCTGTCACATACCTGTGATGGGGAGAGAGTTGGGGCCTGTCTGGCACCTGTGATGGTGAGACAGCTGGGAGCTGTCACATACCTGTGATGCGGAGATAGTTGAGGGATGTCTGGCACCTTTGATGCAGAGAAATCTGGGGTCTGTCACATACCTGTGATGGGGAGAGAGCTGGGGGCTGTCACTCCCCTGTGATACGGAGAGAGCTGGGGGCTCTCACACACCAGTGATGGGGAGAGAGCTGGGGACTGTCACATACGTGAGATGTGGAGACAGCTGGGGGCTGTCACACACCTGTGATGGGGGGAGAGCTGGGGGCTGTCACATACCTGTGAAGCAGAGAGAGCTGGTGACTGTCACATACCTGTGATGCAGAGACAGCGGGAGGCTGTCACATACCTGTGTTGGGGAGAGTGCTTGGGTCTGTCACATACCTGTGATGGAGAGACACTTGTGGGCTGTCACTCACCTGTGATGGGGAGAGAGATGGGGGATGTCACATACCTGTGATTGGGAGAGAGCTGGCGCTGTCACGCACCTGTGATATGGAGACAGCTGGGGACGGTCACACACCTGTGATGGGGAGAGATTTGGGGGCTGTCAGGCAACTGTGATGCGGTGACAGCTGGGGGCTGTCAAATACTTCTGATGGGGAGAGAGCTGGAGGATGTCATTCACCGGTGATTGGGAGAGAGTTGGGGGCTGTCACACACCTGTGATTGCGAGAGAGCTGGGCGTTGTCACATACCTGTGAAGTGGAGACACCTGGGGGCTGTCACATACCTGTGATGGGGAGTGAGTTGGGGCTTGTCAGGCACCTGTGATGCGGAGACAGCTGGGGACTGTCACATACCTGCGATACGGAGAGAGCTGGGCGCTATCACTCACCTGTGATGGGGATAGAGCTGGGCGCTGTCACATACCTGTGATGGGGAGAGAGATGGGGATTGTCACATACTTGTAATGCTGAGACAGCTGGGGGCTGTCACACACCTGTGATGAGGAGAGAGCTGGTGGATGTCACACACCTGTGATGGGGAGAGAGCTGGGGGCTGTCACTCGCCTGTGAAGGGGAAAGAGATGGGGTCTGTCAAACCCTTCTGATGGGGAGAGTGCTGGGGCCTGTCACATACCTGTGATGCGGAGTCAGCTAGTTGCTGTCACATACATGTGATGTGGAGACAGCAGGGGGCTGTCACATACCTGTGATTGGGAGAGAGTTGGGGGCTGTCAGGCACCTGTGATGCGGAGACAGCTGGGGGTTGTCACATATCTGTGATGGGGAGATTGCTGGTGGCTTTCACTCACTTGTGATGGGGAGAGAGCTGGGTGCTGTCACACACCTGTGATGGGGAGAAAGCTGGGGGCTATCACTCACCTGTGATGGGGAAAGAGCTGGGGGCTCTCACATACCTGTAATGTGGAGACAGGTGGGGGCTGTCACATACCTGTGATGGGGAGAGAGTTGAGGGCTGTCTGGCACCTGAGATGCAGAAACAGCTGGGACCAGTCATATACCTGTGATGGGGAGAGAGCTGGGGTCTTACAATCACCTGTAATGGGGAGAGAGCTGGGATCTCTTACTCACCTGAAATGGGGAGAGAGCTGGGGTCTCTTCCACACCTGTGATGGGGAAAGCGATGGGGACTGTAAAACACCTGTGATGGGGAGAGACCTGGGGGCTGTCAGATACCTGTGATGCGGAGACTGCTGGTGTCTTTCACATACCTGTGATGTGGAGATAGCTGGGGGTTGACACATACCTGTGAAGGGGAGAAAGGTGGGGGCTGTCAGGCACCTGTGATGCGGAGACTGCTGCTGTCTTTCACATACCTGTGATGTGGAGATAGCTGGGGGTTGACACATACCTGTGATAGGGAGAAAGGTGGGGGCTGTCAGGCACCTGTGATGCTGAGACAGCTGGTGGCTGTCACATACCTGTGACGGGGAGAAAGTTGGTGGCTGTCACTCACCTGTGATGGGGAGAGAGCTGGGGTCCGTCACATACCTGTGATGGGGAGAAAGCTGGGAGCTCTAACTCACCTGTGCTGGGGAGAGAGCTGGGGGCTGTCGCACAACTGTGATGGGGAGAGAGCTGGGGGTTGTCACTAAACTGTGATGGGGAGAGAGCTGTGGGCTGTCACACACCTGTGATGGGGAGAGAGCTGGGGCTCACACATACCGGTGACGTGTAGACTGCTAGTGGTTGTCACATACCTGTGATGTGGAGACAATGGGGGTTGTGACATACCTGTGATGGGGAGAGAGCTGGGAGCTGTCACACACCTGTGATGCGGAGAGAGCTGGGGGCTGTCACACACCTGTGATGGGGAGAGAGATGGGTACTGTCAAACACCTGTGATGGGGAGAGACCTGGAGGCTGTCACATACCTGTGATGGGGAGAGAGCTGGGGGCTGTCACATACCTGTGATGGGGAGAGAGTTGGGGCCTGTCTGGCACCTGTGATGGTGAGACAGCTGGGAGCTGTCACATACCTGTGATGCGGAGATAGTTGAGGGATGTCTGGCACCTGTGATGCAGAGAAATCTGGGGTCTGTCACATACCTGTGATGGGGAGAGAGCTGGGGGCTGTCACTCCCCTGTGATACGGAGAGAGCTGGGGGCTCCCACACACCTGTGATGGGGAGAGAGCTGGGGACTGTCACATACGTGAGATGTGGAGACAGCTGGGGGCTGTCACACACCTGTGATGGGGGGAGAGCTGGGGGCTGTCACATACCTGTGAAGCAGAGAGAGCTGGTGACTCTCACATACCTGTGATGCAGAGACAGCTGGAGGCTGTCACATACCTGTGTTGGGGAGAGTGCTTGGGTCTGTCACATACCTGTGATGGAGAGACACTTGCAGGCTGTCACTCACCTGTGATGGGGAGAGAGATGGGGGATGTCACATACCTGTGATTGGGAGAGAGCTGGCGCTGTCACGCACCTGTGATATGGAGACAGCTGGGGACGGTCACACACCTGTGATGGGGAGAGATTTGGGGGCTGTCAGGCAAGTGTGATGCGGTGACAGCTGTGGGCTGTCAAATACTTCTGATGGGGAGAGAGCTGGAGGATGTCATTCACCGGTGATTGGGAGAGAGTTGGGGGCTGTCACACACCTGTGATTGCGAGAGAGCTGGGCGTTGTCACATACCTGTGAAGTGGAGACACCTGGGGGCTGTCACATTCCTGTGATGGGGAGTTGAGTTGGGGCTTGTCAGGCACCTGTGATGCGGAGACAGCTGGGGACTGTCACATACCTGCGATACGGAGAGAGCTGGGCGCTGTCACTCACCTGTGATGGGGATAGAGCTGGGCGCTGTCACATACCTGTGATGGGGAGAGAGATGGGGATTGTCACATACTTGTAATGCTGAGACAGCTGGGGGCTGTCACACACCTGTGATGAGGAGAGAGCTGGTGGATATCACACACCTGTAATGGGGAGAGAGCTGGGGGCAGTCACTCGCCTGTGAAGGGGAAAGAGATGGGGTCTGTCAAACCCTTCTGATGGGGAGAGTGCTGGGGCCTGTCACATACCTGTGATGCGGAGTCAGCTAGTTGCTGTCACATACATGTGATGTGGAGACAGCAGGGGGCAGTCACATACCTGTGATTGGGAGAGATTTGGGGGCTGTCAGGCACCTGTGATGCGGAGACAGCTGGGGGTTGTCACATACCTGTGATGGGGAAATTGCTGGTGGCTTTCACTCACTTGTGATGGGGAGAGAGCTGGGTGCTGTCACACACCTGTGATGGGGAGAGAGCTTGGGGATGTCACTCACCTGTGATGGGGAAAGAGCTGGGGCTCTCACATACCTGTAATGTGGACACAGGTGGGGGCTGTCACATACCCGTGATGGGGAGAGAGTTGAGGGCTGTCTGGCACCTGAGATGCGGAAACAGCTGGGGGCTGTCATATACCTGTGATGGGGAGAGAGCTGGGGTCTTACAATCACCTGTAATGGGGAGAGAGCTGGGATCTCTTACTCACCTGAAACGGGGAGAGAGCTGGGGTCTCTTCCACACCTGTGATGGGGAAAGCGATGGGGACTGTAAAACACCTGTGATGGGGAGAGACCTGGGGGCTGTCAGATACCTGTGATGCGGAGACTGCTGGTGTCTTTCACATACCTGTGATGTGGAGATAGCTGGGGGTTGACACATACCTGTGATGGGGAGAAAGGTGGGGGCTGTCAGGCACCTGTGATGCGGAGACAGCTGGTGGCTGTCACATACCTGTGATGGGGAGAAAGCTGGTGGCTATCACTCACCTGTGATGGGGAGAGAGCTGGGTTCCGTCACATACCTGTGATGGGGAGAAAGCTGGGGGCAATCACTCACCTGTGCTGGGGAGAGAGCTGGGGGCTGTCGCACAACTGTGATGGGGAGAGAGCTGGGGGTTGTCACTAAACTGTGATGGGGAGAGAGCTGTGGGCTGTCACACACCTGTGATGGGGAGAGAGCTGAGGCTCACACATACCGGTGACGCGTAGACAGCTAGTGGTTGTCACATACCTGTGATGTGGACACAATGGGGGTTGTGACATACCTGTGATGGGGAGAGAGTTGGGGGCTATCAGACTCCTGTGATGCGGAGACTGCTGGGGGCTATCAGATACCTGTGATGGGGAGAGCGCTGGGGCTATCTCTCACCTGTGATGGGGAGAGAGCTGGTGGCTCTCACACACCTGTGAATGGGAGACAGCTGGGCATTGTCACTCACCTGTGATATGGAGACCCCTGGGGACGGTCACACACCTGTGATGGTGAGAGAGCAGGGGGCTGTCACTCACTTATGATGAGGAGAGGGATGGGGGCTGCCAATCAACTGTGATGGGGCAAGAGCTGGGGGCTGTCACCCACCTGTGAAGGGGAAAGAGCTGGGGGCGTTCACGCACCTGTGATATGGAGACAGCTGGGGATGGTCACACACCTGTGATGGGGAGAGAGCTTGGCGTTGTCACATACCTGTGAGGTGGAGACAGCTGGGTGCTGTCACATACCTGTGATGGGGAGAGACGTGGGGTTAGTCAGGCACCTGTGATACGGAGAGAGCTGGGGGCTGTCACATACCTGTGATGCGGAGACTGCTGGTGTCTTTCACATACCTGTGATGTGGACATAGCTGGGGGTTGACACATACCTGTGATGGGGAGAAAGGTGGGGGCTGTCAGGCACCTGTGATGCGGAGACAGCTGGTGGCTGTCACATACCTGTGATGGGGAGAAAGCTGGTGGCTATCACTCACCTGTGATGGGGAGAGAGCTGGGGGCTGTCACATACCTGTGATGGGGAGAAAGCTGGGGGCTATCACTCACCTGTGCTGGGGAGAGAGCTAGGGGCTGTCGCACACCTGTGATGGGGAGAGAGCTGGGGCTAACACATACCGGTGACGCGTAGACAGCTAGTGGTTGTCACATACCTGTGATGTGGAGACAATGGGGGTTGTGACGTACCTGTGATGGGGAGAGAGCTGGGAGCTGTCACACACCTGTGATGGGGAGAGAGATGGGTACTGTCAAATACCTGTGATGGGGAGAGACCTGGAGGCTGTCACAATCCTGTGATGGGGGGAGAGCTGGGGGCTGTCACATACCTGTGATGGGGAGAGAGTTGGGGCCTGTCTGGCACCTGTGATGGTGAGACAGCTGGGAGCTGTCACATACCTGTGATGCGGAGATAGTTGAGGGATGTCTGGCACCTGTGATGCAGAGAAATCTGGGGTCTGTCACATACCTGTGATGGGGGGAGTGCTGGGGGCTGTCACATACCTGTGAAGCAGAGAGAGCTGGTGACTGTCACATACCTGTGATGAAGAGACAGCTGGAGGCTGTCACATACCTGTGATGGAGAGACACTTGCAGGCTGTCACTCACCTGTGATGGGGAGAGAGATGGGGGATGTCACATACCTGTGATTGGGAGAGAGCTGGCGCTGTCACGCACCTGTGATATGGAGACAGCTGGGGACGGTCACACACCTGTGATGGGGAGAGATTTGGGGGCTGTCAGGCAAGTGTGATGCGGTGACAGCTGGGGGCTGTCAAATACTTCTGATGGGGAGAGAGCTGGAGGATGTCATTCACCGGTGATTGGGAGAGAGTTGGGGGCTGTCACACACCTGTGATTGCGAGAGAGCTGGGCGTTGTCACATACCTGTGAAGTGGAGACACCTGGGGGCTGTCACATACCTGTGATGGGGAGTGAGTTGGGGCTTGTCAGGCACCTGTGATGTGGAGACAGGTGGGGACAGTCACATACCTGCGATACGGAGAGAGCTGGGCGCTGTCACTCACCTGTGATGGGGATAGAGCTGGGCGCTGTCACATACCTGTGATGGGGAGAGAGATGGGGATTGTCACATACTTGTAATGCTGAGACAGCTGGGGGCTGTCACACACCTGTGATGAGGAGAGAGCTGGTGGATATCACACACCTGTGATGGGGAGAGAGCTGGGGGCTGTCACTCGCCTGTGAAGGGGAAAGAGATGGGGTCTGTCAAACCCTTCTGATGGGGAGAGTGCTGGGGCCTGTCACATACCTGTGATGCGGAGTCAGCTAGTTGCTGTCACATACATGTGATGTGGAGACAGCAGGGGGCTGTCACATACCTGTGATTGGGAGAGATTTGGGGGCTGTCAGGCACCTGTGATGCGGAGACAGCTGGGGGTTGTCACATACCTGTGATGGGGAAATTGCTGGTGGCTTTCACTCACTTGTGATGGGGAGAGAGCTGGGTGCTGTCACACACCTGTGATGGGGAGAGAGCTTGGGGATGTCACTCACCTGTGATGGGGAAAGAGCTGGGGGCTCTCACATACCTGTAATGTGGAGACAGGTGGGGGCTGTCACATACCTTTGATGGGGAGAGAGTTGAGGGCTGTCTGGCACCTGAGATGCGGAAACAGCTGGGGGCTGTCATATACCTGTGATGGGGAGAGAGCTGGGGTCTTACAATCACCTGTAATGGGGAGAGAGCTGGGATCTCTTACTCACCTGAAATGGGGAGAGAGCTGGTGTCTCTTCCACACCTGTGAAGGGGAAAGCGAAGGGGACTGTAAAACACCTGTGATGGGGAGAGACCTGGGGGCTGTCAGATACCTGTGATGCGGAGACTGCTGGTGTCTTTCACATACCTGTGATGTGGAGATAGCTGGGGGTTGACACATACCTGTGATGGGGAGAAAGGTGGGGGCTGTCAGGCACCTGTGATGCGGAGACAGCTGGTGGCTGTCACATACCTGTGATGGGGAGAAAGCTGGTCGCTATCACTCACCTGTGATGGGGAGAGAGCTGGGGTCCGTCACATACCTGTGATGGGGAGAAAGCTGGGGTCCGTCACATACCTGTGATGGGGAGAAAGCTGGGAGCTATAACTCACCTGTGCTGGGGAGAGAGCTGGGGGCTGTCACACAACTGTGATGGGGAGAGAGCTGGGGGTTGTCACTAAACTGTGATGGGGAGAGAGCTGTGGGCTGTCACACACCTCTGATGGGGAGAGAGCTGGGGCTCACACATACCGGTGACGCGTAGACAGCTAGTGGTGGTCACATACCTGTGATGTGGAGACAATGGGGGTTGTGACATACCTGTGATTGGGAGAGAGTTGGGGGCTGTCAGGCTCCTGTGATGCGGAGACTGCTGGGGGCTATCAGATACCTGTGATGGGGAGAGCGCTGGGGCTGTCTCTCACCTGTGATGGGGAGAGAGCTGGTGGCTTTCACACACCTGTGAATGGGAGAGAGCTGGGCATTGTCACTCACCTGTGATATGGAGACCCCTGGGGACGGTCACACACCTGTGATGGGGAGAGAGCAGGGGGCTGTCACTCACTTCTGATGAGGAGAGAGATGGGGGCTACCAATCAACTGTGATGGGGCAAGAGCTGGGGGCTGTCACCCACCTGTGAAGGGGAAAGAGCTGGGGGCTTTCACGCACCTGTGATATGGAGAAACCTGGTGGATGTCACACACCTGTGAATGGGAGAGAGCTGGGCATTGTGTGTCACCTGTGATATGGAGACACCTGGGGACGGTCACACACCTGTGATGGGGAGAGAGCAGGGGCCTGTCACTCACTTGTGATGAGGAGAGAGATGGGGGCTGTCAATCAACTGTGATGGGGCAAGAGCTGGGGGCTGTCACCCACCTGTGAAGGGGAAAGAGCTGGGGGCGTTCACGCACCTGTGATATGGAGACAGCTGGGGATGGTCACACACCTGTGATGGGGAGAGAGCTTGGCGTTGTCACATACCTGTGAGTTGGAGAGAGCTGGTGGCTGTCACATACCTGTGATGGGGAGAAAGCTGGTGGCTATCACTCACCTGTGATGGGGAGAGAGCTGGGGGCTGTCACATACCTGTGATGGGGAGAAAGCTGGGGGCTATCACTCACCTGTGCTGGGGAGAGAGCTAGGGGCTGTCACACAACTGTGATGGGGAGAGAGCTGGGGCTCAGACATACCCGTGACGCGTAGACAGCTAGTGGTTGTCACATACCTGTGATGTGGAGACAATGGGGGTTGTGACATACCTGTGACGGGGAGAGAGCTGGGAGCTGTCACACACCTGTGATGCGGAGAGAGCTGGGGGCTGTCACACACCTGTGATGGGGAGAGAGTTGAGGGCTGTCTGGCACCTGAGATCCAGAAACAGCTGGGACCTGTCATATACCTGTGATGGGGAGAGAGCTGGGGTCTTACAATCACCTGTAATGGGGAGAGAGCTGGGATCTCTTACTCACCTGAAATGGGGAGAGAGCTGGGGTCTCTTCCACACCTGTGATGGGGAAAGCGATGGCGACTGTAAAACACCTGTGATGGGGAGAGACCTGGGGGCTGTCAGATACCTGTGATGCGGAGACTGCTGGTGTCTTTCACATACCTGTGATGTGGAGATAGCTGGGGGTTGACACATACCTTTGAAGGGGAGAAAGGTGGGGGCTGTCAGGCACCTGTGATGCGGAGACTGCCTGTGTCTTTCACATACCTGTGATGTGGAGATAGCTGGGGGTTGACACATACCTGTGATGGGGAGAAAGGTGGGGGCTGTCAGGCACCTGTGATGCGGAGACAGCTGGTGGCTGTCACATACCTGTGATGGGGAGAAAGCTGGTGGCTATCACTCACCTGTGATGGGGAGAGAGCTGGGATCCGTCACATACCTGTGATGGGGAGAAAGCTGGGGGCTATCACTCACCTGTGCTGGGGAGAGAGCTGGGGGCTGTCGCACAACTGTGATGGGGAGAGAGCTGGGGGTTGTCACTAAACTGTGATGGGGAGAGAGCTGTGGGCTGTCACACACCTGTGATGGGGAGAGAGCTGAGGCTCACACATACTGGTGACGCGTAGACAGCTAGTGGTGGTCACATACCTGTGATGTGGAGACAATGGTGGTTGTGACATACCTGTGATGGGGAGAGAGTTGGGGGCTGTCAGGCTCCTGTGATGCGGAGACTGCTGGGGGCTTTCAGATACCTCTGATGGGGAGAGCGCTGGGGCTATCTCTCACCTGTGATGGAGAGAGAGCTGGTGGCTGTCACACACCTGTGAATGGGAGAGAGCTGGGCATTGTCACTCACCTGTGATATGGAGACACCTGGGGACGGTCACACACCTGTGATGGGGAGAGAGCAGGGTCTGTCACACACTTATGATGAGGAGAGAGATCGGGGCTGCCAATCAACTGTGATGGGGCAAGAGCTGGGGGCTGTCACCCACCTGTGAAGGGGAAAGAGCTGGCGGCGTTCACGCACCTGTGATATGGAGACAGCTGGGGATGGTCACACACCTGTGATGGGGAGAGAGCTTGGAGTTGTCACATACCTGTGAGGTGGAGACAGCTGGGTGCTGTCACATACCTGTGATGGGGAGAGACTTGGGGTTAGTCAGGCACCTGTGATACGGAGAGAGCTGGGGGCTGTCACATACCTGTGAAGCGGAGACTGCTGGTTTCTTTCACATACCTGTGATGTGGAGATAGCTGGGGGTTGACACATACCTGTGATGGGGAGAAAGGTGGGGGCTGTCAGGCACCTGTGATGCGGAGACAGCTGGTGGCTGTCACATACCTGTGATGGGGAGAAAGCTGGTGGCTATCACTCACCTGTGATGGGGAGAGAGCTGCGGGCTGTCACATACCTGTGATGGGGAGAATGCTGGGGGCTATCACTCACCTGTGCTGGGGAGAGAGCTAGGGGCTGTCGCACAACTGTGATGGGGAGAGAACTGGTGGTTGTGACTAAACTGTGATGGGGAGAGAGCTGTGGGCTGTCACACACCTGTGATGGGGAGAGAGCTGGGAGCTATTACACACCTGTGATGCGGAGAGAGCTGGGGGCTGTCACACACCTGTGATGGGGAGAGAGATGGGTACTGTCAAACACCTGTGATGGGGAGAGACCTGGAGGCTGTCACATACCTGTGATGGGGAGAGAGCTGGGGGCTGTCACATACCTGTGATGGGGGGAGAGCTGGCAGCTGTCACATACCTGTGATGCGGAGATAGTTGAGGGATGTCTGGCACCTGTGATGCAGAGAAATCTGGGGTCTGTCACATACCTGTGATGGGGAGAGAGCTGGGGGCTGTCACTCCCCTGAGATACGGAGAGAGCTGGGGGCTCCCACACACCTGTGATGGGGAGAGAGCTGGGGACTGTCACATACGTGAGATGTGGAGACAGCTGGGGGCTGTCACACACCTGTGATGGGGGGAGAGCTGGGGGCTGTCACATACCTGTGAAGCAGAGAGAGCTGGTGACTCTCACATACCTGTGATGCAGAGACAGCTGGAGGCTGTCACATACCTGTGTTGGGGAGAGTGCTTGGGTCTGTCACATACCTGTGTTGGAGAGACACTTGCAGGCTGTCACTCACCTGTGATGGGGAGAGAGATGGGGGATTTCACATACCTGTGATTGGGAGAGTGCTGGCGCTGTCACGCACCTGTGATATGGAGACAGCTGGGGACGGTCACACACCTGTGATGGGGAGAGATTTGGGGGCTGTCAGGCAAGTGTGATGCGGTGACAGCTGGGGGATGTCAAATACTTCTGATGGGGAGAGAGCTGGAGGATGTCATTCACCGGTGATTGGGAGAGAGTTGGGGGCTGTCACACACCTGTGATTGCGAGAGAGCTGGGCGTTGTCACATACCTGTGAAGTGGAGACACCTGGGGGCTGTCACATTCCTGTGATGGGGAGTTGAGTTGGGGCTTGTCAGGCACCTGTGATGCGGAGACAGCTGGGGACTGTCACATACCTGCGATACGGAGAGAGCTGGGCGCTGTCAGTCACCTGTGATGGGGATAGAGCTGGGCGCTGTCACATACCTGTGATGGGGAGAGAGATGGGGATTGTCACATACTTGTAATGCTGAGAGAGCTGGGGGCTGTCACACACCTGTGATGAGGAGAGAGCTGGTGGATATCACACACCTGTAATGGGGAGAGAGCTGGGGGCTGTCACTCGCCTGTGAAGGGGAAAGAGATGGGGTCTGTCAAACCCTTCTGATGGGGAGAGTGCTGGGGCCTGTCACATACCTGTGATGCGGAGTCAGCTAGTTGCTGTCACATACATGTGATGTGGAGACAGCAGGGGGCAGTCACATACCTGTGATTGGGAGAGATTTGGGGGCTGTCAGGCACCTGTGATGCGGAGACAGCTAGGGGTTGTCACATACCTGTGATGGGGAAATTGCTGGTGGCTTTCACTCACTTGTGATGGGGAGAGAGCTGGGTGCTGTCACACACCTGTGATGGGGAGCGAGCTTGGGGATGTCACTCACCTGTGATGGGGAAAGAGCTGGGGGCTCTCACATACCTGTAATGTGGAGACAGGTGGGGGCTGTCACATACCTGTGATGGGGAGAGAGTTGAGGGCTGTCTGGCACCTGAGATGCGGAAACAGCTGGGGGCTTTCATATACCTGTGATGGGGAGAGAGCTGGGGTCTTACAATCACCTGTAATGTGGAGAGAGCTGGGATCTCTTACTCACCTGAAATGGGGAGAGAGCTGGGGTCTCTTCCACACCTGTGATGGGGAAAGCGATGGGGACTGTAAAACACCTGTGATGAGGAGAGACCTGGGGGCTGTCAGATACCTGTGATGCGGAGACTGCTGGTGTCTTTCACATACCTGTGATGTGGAGATAGCTGGGGGTTGACACATACCTGTGATGGGGAGAAAGGTGGGGGCTGTCAGGCACCTGTGATGCGGAGACAGCTGGTGGCTGTCACATACCTGAGATGGGGAGAAAGCTGGTGGCTATCACTCACCTGTGATGGGGAGAGAGCTGGGGGCTGTCACATACCTGTGATGGGGAGAAAGCTGGGAGCTATAACTCACCTGTGCTGGGGAGAGAGCTGGGGGCTGTCGCACAACTGTGATGGGGAGAGAGCTGGGGGTTGTCACTAAACTGTGATGGGGAGAGAGCTGTGGGCTGTCACACACCTGTGATGGGGAGAGAGCTGGGGCTCACACATACCGGTGACGCGTAGACAGCTTGTGGTGGTCACATACCTGTGATGTGGAGACAATGGGGGTTGTGACATACCTGTGATGGGGAGAGAGTTGGGGGCTGTCAGGCTCCTGTGATGCGGAGACTGCTGGGGGCTATCAGATACCTGTGATGGGGAGAGCGTTGGGGCTGTCTCTCACCTGTGATGGGGAGAGAGCTGGTGGCTGTCACACACCTGTGAATGGGAGAGAGCTGGGTATTGTCACTCACCTGTGATATGGAGACCCCTGTGGAGGGTCACACACCTGTGATGGGGAGAGAGCAGGGGGCTGTCACTTACTTCTGATGAGGAGAGAGATGGGGGCTACCAATCAACTGTGATGGGGCAAGAGCTGGGGGCTGTCACCCACCTGTGAAGGGGAAAGAGCTGGGGGCTTTCACGCACCTGTGATATGGAGACAGCTGGGGATGGTCACACACCTGTGATAGGGAGAGAGCTGGGCATTGTGTGTCACCTGTGATATGGAGACACCTGGGGACGGTCACACACCTGTGATGGGGAGAGAGCAGGGGGCTGTCACTCACTTGTGATGAGGAGAGAGATGGGGGCTGTCAATCAACTGTGATGGGGCAAGAGCTGGGGGCTGTCACCCACCTGTGAAGGGGAAAGAGCTGGGGGCGTTCACGCACCTGTGATATGGAGACAGCTGGGGATGGTCACACACCTGTGATAGGGAGAGAGCTTGGCGTTGTCACATACCTGTGAGGTGGAGACAGCTGGTGGCTGTCACATACCTGTGATGGGGAGAAAGCTGGTGGCTATCACTCACCTGTGATGGGGAGAGAGCTGGGGGCTGTCACATACCTGTGTTGGGGAGAAAGCTGTGGGCTATCACTCACCTGTGCTGGGGAGAGAGCTAGGGGCTGTCACACAACTGTGATGGGGAGAGAGCTGGTGGTTGTGACTAAACTGTGATGGGGAGAGAGCTGTGCGCTGTCACACTCCTGTGATGGGGAGAGAGCTGGGGCTCAGACATACCCGTGACGCGTAGACAGCTAGTGGTTGTCACATACCTGTGATGTGGAGACAATGGGGGTTGTGACATACCTGTGACGGGGAGAGAGCTGGGAGCTGTCACACACCTGTGATGCGGAGAGAGCTGGGGGCTGTCACACACCTGTGATGGGGAGAGAGATGGGTACTGTCAAACACCTGTGATGGGGAGAGACCTGGAGTCTGTCACATACCTGTGATGGGGAGAGAGCTGGGGGCTGTCACATACCTGTGATGGGGAGAGAGTTGGGGCCTGTCTGGCACCTGTGATGGTGAGACAGCTGGGAGCTGTCACATACCTGTGATGCGGAGATAGTTGAGGGATGTCTGGCACCTTTGATGCAGAGAAATCTGGGGTCTGTCACATACCTGTGATGGGGAGAGAGCTGGGGGCTGTCACTCCCCTGTGATACGGAGAGAGCTGGGGGCTCTCACACACCAGTGATGGGGAGAGAGCTGGGGACTGTCACATACGTGAGATGTGGAGACAGCTGGGGGCTGTCACACACCTGTGATGGGGGGAGAGCTGGGGGCTGTCACATACCTGTGAAGCAGAGAGAGCTGGTGACTGTCACATACCTGTGATGCAGAGACAGCGGGAGGCTGTCACATACCTGTGTTGGGGAGAGTGCTTGGGTCTGTCACATACCTGTGATGGAGAGACACTTGTGGGCTGTCACTCACCTGTGATGGGGAGAGAGATGGGGGATGTCACATACCTGTGATTGGGAGAGAGCTGGCGCTGTCACGCACCTGTGATATGGAGACAGCTGGGGACGGTCACACACCTGTGATGGGGAGAGATTTGGGGGCTGTCAGGCAACTGTGATGCGGTGACAGCTGGGGGCTGTCAAATACTTCTGATGGGGAGAGAGCTGGAGGATGTCATTCACCGGTGATTGGGAGAGAGTTGGGGGCTGTCACACACCTGTGATTGCGAGAGAGCTGGGCGTTGTCACATACCTGTGAAGTGGAGACACCTGGGGGCTGTCACATACCTGTGATGGGGAGTGAGTTGGGGCTTGTCAGGCACCTGTGATGCGGAGATAGCTGGGGACTGTCACATACCTGCGATACGGAGAGAGCTGGGCGCTATCACTCACCTGTGATGGGGATAGAGCTGGGCGCTGTCACATACCTGTGATGGGGAGAGAGATGGGGATTGTCACATACTTGTAATGCTGAGACAGCTGGGGGCTGTCACACACCTGTGATGAGGAGAGAGCTGGTGGATGTCACACACCTGTGATGGGGAGAGAGCTGGGGGCTGTCACTCGCCTGTGAAGGGGAAAGAGATGGGGTCTGTCAAACCCTTCTGATGGGGAGAGTGCTGGGGCCTGTCACATACCTGTGATGCGGAGTCAGCTAGTTGCTGTCACATACATGTGATGTGGAGACAGCAGGGGGCTGTCACATACCTGTGATTGGGAGAGAGTTGGGGGCTGTCAGGCACCTGTGATGCGGAGACAGCTGGGGGTTGTCACATATCTGTGATGGGGAGATTGCTGGTGGCTTTCACTCACTTGTGATGGGGAGAGAGCTGGGTGCTGTCACACACCTGTGATGGGGAGGGAGCTTGGGGATGTCACTCACCTGTGATGGGGAAAGAGCTGGGGGCTCTCACATACCTGTAATGTGGAGACAGGTGGGGTCTGTCACATACCTGTGATGGGGAGAGAGTTGAGGGCTGTCTGGCACCTGAGATGCAGAAAGAGCTGGGACCAGTCATATACCTGTGATGGGGAGAGAGCTGGGGTCTTACAATCACCTGTAATGGGGAGAGAGCTGGGATCTCTTACTCACCTGAAATGGGGAGAGAGCTGGGGTCTCTTCCACACCTGTGATGGGGAAAGCGATGGGGACTGTAAAACACCTGTGATGGGGAGAGACCTGGGGGCTGTCAGATACCTGTGATGCGGAGACTGCTGGTGTCTTTCACATACCTGTGATGTGGAGATAGCTGGGGGTTGACACATACCTGTGAAGGGGAGAAAGGTGGGGGCTGTCAGGCACCTGTGATGCGGAGACTGCTGCTGTCTTTCACATACCTGTGATGTGGAGATAGCTGGGGGTTGACACATACCTGTGATAGGGAGAAAGGTGGGGGCTGTCAGGCACCTGTGATGCTGAGACAGCTGGTGGCTGTCACATACCTGTGACGGGGAGAAAGTTGGTGGCTGTCACTCACCTGTGATGGGGAGAGAGCTGGGGTCCGTCACATACCTGTGATGGGGAGAAAGCTGGGAGCTCTAACTCACCTGTGCTGGGGAGAGAGCTGGGGGCTGTCGCACAACTGTGATGGGGAGAGAGCTGGGGGTTGTCACTAAACTGTGATGGGGAGAGAGCTGTGGGCTGTCACACACCTGTGATGGGGAGAGAGCTGGGGCTCACACATACCGGTGACGTGTAGACTGCTAGTGGTTGTCACATACCTGTGATGTGGAGACAATGGGGGTTGTGACATACCTGTGATGGGGAGAGAGCTGGGAGCTGTCACACACCTGTGATGCGGAGAGAGCTGGGGGCTGTCACACACCTGTGATGGGGAGAGAGATGGGTACTGTCAAACACCTGTGATGGGGAGAGACCTGGAGGCTGTCACATACCTGTGATGGGGAGAGAGCTGGGGGCTGTCACATACCTGTGATGGGGAGAGAGTTGGGGCCTGTCTGGCACCTGTGATGGTGAGACAGCTGGGAGCTGTCACATACCTGTGATGCGGAGATAGTTGAGGGATGTCTGGCACCTGTGATGCAGAGAAATCTGGGGTCTGTCACATACCTGTGATGGGGAGAGAGCTGGGGGCTGTCACTCCCCTGTGATACGGAGAGAGCTGGGGGCTCCCACACACCTGTGATGGGGAGAGAGCTGGGGACTGTCACATACGTGAGATGTGGAGACAGCTGGGGGCTGTCACACACCTGTGATGGGGGGAGAGCTGGGGGCTGTCACATACCTGTGAAGCAGAGAGAGCTGGTGACTCTCACATACCTGTGATGCAGAGACAGCTGGAGGCTGTCACATACCTGTGTTGGGGAGAGTGCTTGGGTCTGTCACATACCTGTGATGGAGAGACACTTGCAGGCTGTCACTCACCTGTGATGGGGAGAGAGATGGGGGATGTCACATACCTGTGATTGGGAGAGAGCTGGCGCTGTCACGCACCTGTGATATGGAGACAGCTGGGGACGGTCACACACCTGTGATGGGGAGAGATTTGGGGGCTGTCAGGCAAGTGTGATGCGGTGACAGCTGTGGGCTGTCAAATACTTCTGATGGGGAGAGAGCTGGAGGATGTCATTCACCGGTGATTGGGAGAGAGTTGGGGGCTGTCACACACCTGTGATTGCGAGAGAGCTGGGCGTTGTCACATACCTGTGAAGTGGAGACACCTGGGGGCTGTCACATTCCTGTGATGGGGAGTTGAGTTGGGGCTTGTCAGGCACCTGTGATGCGGAGACAGCTGGGGACTGTCACATACCTGCGATACGGAGAGAGCTGGGCGCTGTCACTCACCTGTGATGGGGATAGAGCTGGGCGCTGTCACATACCTGTGATGGGGAGAGAGATGGGGATTGTCACATACTTGTAATGCTGAGACAGCTGGGGGCTGTCACACACCTGTGATGAGGAGAGAGCTGGTGGATATCACACACCTGTAATGGGGAGAGAGCTGGGGGCAGTCACTCGCCTGTGAAGGGGAAAGAGATGGGGTCTGTCAAACCCTTCTGATGGGGAGAGTGCTGGGGCCTGTCACATACCTGTGATGCGGAGTCAGCTAGTTGCTGTCACATACATGTGATGTGGAGACAGCAGGGGGCAGTCACATACCTGTGATTGGGAGAGATTTGGGGGCTGTCAGGCACCTGTGATGCGGAGACAGCTGGGGGTTGTCACATACCTGTGATGGGGAAATTGCTGGTGGCTTTCACTCACTAGTGATGGGGAGAGAGCTGGGTGCTGTCACACACCTGTGATGGGGAGAGAGCTTGGGGATGTCACTCACCTGTGATGGGGAAAGAGCTGGGGCTCTCACATACCTGTAATGTGGACACAGGTGGGGGCTGTCACATACCCGTGATGGGGAGAGAGTTGAGGGCTGTCTGGCACCTGAGATGCGGAAACAGCTGGGGGCTGTCATATACCTGTGATGGGGAGAGAGCTGGGGTCTTACAATCACCTGTAATGGGGAGAGAGCTGGGATCTCTTACTCACCTGAAACGGGGAGAGAGCTGGGGTCTCTTCCACACCTGTGATGGGGAAAGCGATGGGGACTGTAAAACACCTGTGATGGGGAGAGACCTGGGGGCTGTCAGATACCTGTGATGCGGAGACTGCTGGTGTCTTTCACATACCTGTGATGTGGAGATAGCTGGGGGTTGACACATACCTGTGATGGGGAGAAAGGTGGGGGCTGTCAGGCACCTGTGATGCGGAGACAGCTGGTGGCTGTCACATACCTGTGATGGGGAGAAAGCTGGTGGCTATCACTCACCTGTGATGGGGAGAGAGCTGGGGGCTGTCACATACCTGTGATGGGGAGAAAGCTGGGAGCTATAACTCACCTGTGCTGGGGAGAGAGCTGGGGGCTGTCGCACAACTGTGATGGGGAGAGAGCTGGGGGTTGTCACTAAACTGTGATGGGGAGAGAGCTGTGGGCTGTCACACACCTGTGATGGGGAGAGAGCTGGGGCTCACACATACCGGTGACGCGTAGACAGCTAGTGGTGGTCACATACCTGTGATGTGGAGACAATGGGGGTTGTGACATACCTGTGATGGGGAGAGAGTTGGGGGCTGTCAGGCTCCTGTGATGCGGAGACTGCTGGGGGCTATCAGATACCTGTGATGGGGAGAGCGTTGGGGCTGTCTCTCACCTGTGATGGGGAGAGAGCTGGTGGCTGTCACACACCTGTGAATGGGAGAGAGCTGGGCATTGTCACTCACCTGTGATATGGAGACCCCTGGGGACGGTCACACACCTGTGATGGGGAGAGAGCAGGGGGCTGTCACTCACTTCTGATGAGGAGAGAGATGGGGGCTACCAATCAACTGTGATGGGGCAAGAGCTGGGGGCTGTCACCCACCTGTGAAGGGGAAAGAGCTGGGGGCTTTCACGCACCTGTGATATGGAGACAGCTGGGGATGGTCACACACCTGTGATAGGGAGAGAGCTGGGCATTGTGTGTCACCTGTGATATGGAGACACCTGGGGACGGTCACACACCTGTGATGGGGAGAGAGCAGGGGGCTGTCACTCACTTGTGATGAGGAGAGAGATGGGGGCTGTCAATCAACTGTGATGGGGCAAGAGCTGGGGGCTGTCACCCACCTGTGAAGGGGAAAGAGCTGGGGGCGTTCACGCACCTGTGATATGGAGACAGCTGGGGATGGTCACACATCTGTGATAGGGAGAGAGCTTGGCGTTGTCACATACCTGTGAGGTGGAGACAGCTGGTGGCTGTCACATACCTGTGATGGGGAGAAAGCTGGTGGCTATCACTCACCTGTGATGGGGAGAGAGCTGGGGGCTGTCACATACCTGTGTTGGGGAGAAAGCTGTGGGCTATCACTCACCTGTGCTGGGGAGAGAGCTAGGGGCTGTCACACAACTGTGATGGGGAGAGAGCTGGTGGTTGTGACTAAACTGTGATGGGGAGAGAGCTGTGCGCTGTCACACTCCTGTGATGGGGAGAGAGCTGGGGCTCAGACATACCCGTGACGCGTAGACAGCTAGTGGTTGTCACATACCTGTGATGTGGAGACAATGGGGGTTGTGACATACCTGTGACGGGGAGAGAGCTGGGAGCTGTCACACACCTGTGATGCGGAGAGAGCTGGGGGCTGTCACACACCTGTGATGGGGAGAGAGATGGGTACTGTCAAACACCTGTGATGGGGAGAGACCTGGAGTCTGTCACATACCTGTGATGGGGAGAGAGCTGGGGGCTGTCACATACCTGTGATGGGGAGAGAGTTGGGGCCTGTCTGGCACCTGTGATGGTGAGACAGCTGGGAGCTGTCACATACCTGTGATGCGGAGATAGTTGAGGGATGTCTGGCACCTTTGATGCAGAGAAATCTGGGGTCTGTCACATACCTGTGATGGGGAGAGAGCTGGGGGCTGTCACTCCCCTGTGATACGGAGAGAGCTGGGGGCTCTCACACACCAGTGATGGGGAGAGAGCTGGGGACTGTCACATACGTGAGATGTGGAGACAGCTGGGGGCTGTCACACACCTGTGATGGGGGGAGAGCTGGGGGCTGTCACATACCTGTGAAGCAGAGAGAGCTGGTGACTGTCACATACCTGTGATGCAGAGACAGCGGGAGGCTGTCACATACCTGTGTTGGGGAGAGTGCTTGGGTCTGTCACATACCTGTGATGGAGAGACACTTGTGGGCTGTCACTCACCTGTGATGGGGAGAGAGATGGGGGATGTCACATACCTGTGATTGGGAGAGAGCTGGCGCTGTCACGCACCTGTGATATGGAGACAGCTGGGGACGGTCACACACCTGTGATGGGGAGAGATTTGGGGGCTGTCAGGCAACTGTGATGCGGTGACAGCTGGGGGCTGTCAAATACTTCTGATGGGGAGAGAGCTGGAGGATGTCATTCACCGGTGATTGGGAGAGAGTTGGGGGCTGTCACACACCTGTGATTGCGAGAGAGCTGGGCGTTGTCACATACCTGTGAAGTGGAGACACCTGGGGGCTGTCACATACCTGTGATGGGGAGTGAGTTGGGGCTTGTCAGGCACCTGTGATGCGGAGATAGCTGGGGACTGTCACATACCTGCGATACGGAGAGAGCTGGGCGCTATCACTCACCTGTGATGGGGATAGAGCTGGGCGCTGTCACATACCTGTGATGGGGAGAGAGATGGGGATTGTCACATACTTGTAATGCTGAGACAGCTGGGGGCTGTCACACACCTGTGATGAGGAGAGAGCTGGTGGATGTCACACACCTGTGATGGGGAGAGAGCTGGGGGCTGTCACTCGCCTGTGAAGGGGAAAGAGATGGGGTCTGTCAAACCCTTCTGATGGGGAGAGTGCTGGGGCCTGTCACATACCTGTGATGCGGAGTCAGCTAGTTGCTGTCACATACATGTGATGTGGAGACAGCAGGGGGCTGTCACATACCTGTGATTGGGAGAGAGTTGGGGGCTGTCAGGCACCTGTGATGCGGAGACAGCTGGGGGTTGTCACATATCTGTGATGGGGAGATTGCTGGTGGCTTTCACTCACTTGTGATGGGGAGAGAGCTGGGTGCTGTCACACACCTGTGATGGGGAGGGAGCTTGGGGATGTCACTCACCTGTGATGGGGAAAGAGCTGGGGGCTCTCACATACCTGTAATGTGGAGACAGGTGGGGGCTGTCACATACCTGTGATGGGGAGAGAGTTGAGGGCTGTCTGGCACCTGAGATGCAGAAACAGCTGGGACCAGTCATATACCTGTGATGGGGAGAGAGCTGGGGTCTTACAATCACCTGTAATGGGGAGAGAGCTGGGATCTCTTACTCACCTGAAATGGGGAGAGAGCTGGGGTCTCTTCCACACCTGTGATGGGGAAAGCGATGGGGACTGTAAAACACCTGTGATGGGGAGAGACCTGGGGGCTGTCAGATACCTGTGATGCGGAGACTGCTGGTGTCTTTCACATACCTGTGATGTGGAGATAGCTGGGGGTTGACACATACCTGTGAAGGGGAGAAAGGTGGGGGCTGTCAGGCACCTGTGATGCGGAGACTGCTGCTGTCTTTCACATACCTGTGATGTGGAGATAGCTGGGGGTTGACACATACCTGTGATAGGGAGAAAGGTGGGGGCTGTCAGGCACCTGTGATGCTGAGACAGCTGGTGGCTGTCACATACCTGTGACGGGGAGAAAGTTGGTGGCTGTCACTCACCTGTGATGGGGAGAGAGCTGGGGTCCGTCACATACCTGTGATGGGGAGAAAGCTGGGAGCTCTAACTCACCTGTGCTGGGGAGAGAGCTGGGGGCTGTCGCACAACTGTGATGGGGAGAGAGCTGGGGGTTGTCACTAAACTGTGATGGGGAGAGAGCTGTGGGCTGTCACACACCTGTGATGGGGAGAGAGCTGGGGCTCACACATACCGGTGACGTGTAGACTGCTAGTGGTTGTCACATACCTGTGATGTGGAGACAATGGGGGTTGTGACATACCTGTGATGGGGAGAGAGCTGGGAGCTGTCACACACCTGTGATGCGGAGAGAGCTGGGGGCTGTCACACACCTGTGATGGGGAGAGAGATGGGTACTGTCAAACACCTGTGATGGGGAGAGACCTGGAGGCTGTCACATACCTGTGATGGGGAGAGAGCTGGGGGCTGTCACATACCTGTGATGGGGAGAGAGTTGGGGCCTGTCTGGCACCTGTGATGGTGAGACAGCTGGGAGCTGTCACATACCTGTGATGCGGAGATAGTTGAGGGATGTCTGGCACCTGTGATGCAGAGAAATCTGGGGTCTGTCACATACCTGTGATGGGGAGAGAGCTGGGGGCTGTCACTCCCCTGTGATACGGAGAGAGCTGGGGGCTCCCACACACCTGTGATGGGGAGAGAGCTGGGGACTGTCACATACGTGAGATGTGGAGACAGCTGGGGGCTGTCACACACCTGTGATGGGGGGAGAGCTGGGGGCTGTCACATACCTGTGAAGCAGAGAGAGCTGGTGACTCTCACATACCTGTGATGCAGAGACAGCTGGAGGCTGTCACATACCTGTGTTGGGGAGAGTGCTTGGGTCTGTCACATACCTGTGATGGAGAGACACTTGCAGGCTGTCACTCACCTGTGATGGGGAGAGAGATGGGGGATGTCACATACCTGTGATTGGGAGAGAGCTGGCGCTGTCACGCACCTGTGATATGGAGACAGCTGGGGACGGTCACACACCTGTGATGGGGAGAGATTTGGGGGCTGTCAGGCAACTGTGATGCGGTGACAGCTGTGGGCTGTCAAATACTTCTGATGGGGAGAGAGCTGGAGGATGTCATTCACCGGTGATTGGGAGAGAGTTGGGGGCTGTCACACACCTGTGATTGCGAGAGAGCTGGGCGTTGTCACATACCTGTGAAGTGGAGACACCTGGGGGCTGTCACATTCCTGTGATGGGGAGTTGAGTTGGGGCTTGTCAGGCACCTGTGATGCGGAGACAGCTGGGGACTGTCACATACCTGCGATACGGAGAGAGCTGGGCGCTGTCACTCACCTGTGATGGGGATAGAGCTGGGCGCTGTCACATACCTGTGATGGGGAGAGAGATGGGGATTGTCACATACTTGTAATGCTGAGACAGCTGGGGGCTGTCACACACCTGTGATGAGGAGAGAGCTGGTGGATATCACACACCTGTAATGGGGAGAGAGCTGGGGGCAGTCACTCGCCTGTGAAGGGGAAAGAGATGGGGTCTGTCAAACCCTTCTGATGGGGAGAGTGCTGGGGCCTGTCACATACCTGTGATGCGGAGTCAGCTAGTTGCTGTCACATACATGTGATGTGGAGACAGCAGGGGGCAGTCACATACCTGTGATTGGGAGAGATTTGGGGGCTGTCAGGCACCTGTGATGCGGAGACAGCTGGGGGTTGTCACATACCTGTGATGGGGAAATTGCTGGTGGCTTTCACTCACTTGTGATGGGGAGAGAGCTGGGTGCTGTCACACACCTGTGATGGGGAGAGAGCTTGGGGATGTCACTCACCTGTGATGGGGAAAGAGCTGGGGCTCTCACATACCTGTAATGTGGACACAGGTGGGGGCTGTCACATACCCGTGATGGGGAGAGAGTTGAGGGCTGTCTGGCACCTGAGATGCGGAAACAGCTGGGGGCTGTCATATACCTGTGATGGGGAGAGAGCTGGGGTCTTACAATCACCTGTAATGGGGAGAGAGCTGGGATCTCTTACTCACCTGAAACGGGGAGAGAGCTGGGGTCTCTTCCACACCTGTGATGGGGAAAGCGATGGGGACTGTAAAACACCTGTGATGGGGAGAGACCTGGGGGCTGTCAGATACCTGTGATGCGGAGACTGCTGGTGTCTTTCACATACCTGTGATGTGGAGATAGCTGGGGGTTGACACATACCTGTGATGGGGAGAAAGGTGGGGGCTGTCAGGCACCTGTGATGCGGAGACAGCTGGTGGCTGTCACATACCTGTGATGGGGAGAAAGCTGGTGGCTATCACTCACCTGTGATGGGGAGAGAGCTGGGGGCTGTCACATACCTGTGATGGGGAGAAAGCTGGGAGCTATAACTCACCTGTGCTGGGGAGAGAGCTGGGGGCTGTCGCACAACTGTGATGGGGAGAGAGCTGGGGGTTGTCACTAAACTGTGATGGGGAGAGAGCTGTGGGCTGTCACACACCTGTGATGGGGAGAGAGCTGGGGCTCACACATACCGGTGACGCGTAGACAGCTAGTGGTGGTCACATACCTGTGATGTGGAGACAATGGGGGTTGTGACATACCTGTGATGGGGAGAGAGTTGGGGGCTGTCAGGCTCCTGTGATGCGGAGACTGCTGGGGGCTATCAGATACCTGTGATGGGGAGAGCGTTGGGGCTGTCTCTCACCTGTGATGGGGAGAGAGCTGGTGGCTGTCACACACCTGTGAATGGGAGAGAGCTGGGCATTGTCACTCACCTGTGATATGGAGACCCCTGGGGAGGGTCACACACCTGTGATGGGGAGAGAGCAGGGGGCTGTCACTTACTTCTGATGAGGAGAGAGATGGGGGCTACCAATCAACTGTGATGGGGCAAGAGCTGGGGGCTGTCACCCACCTGTGAAGGGGAAAGAGCTGGGGGCTTTCACGCACCTGTGATATGGAGACAGCTGGGGATGGTCACACACCTGTGATAGGGAGAGAGCTGGGCATTGTGTGTCACCTGTGATATGGAGACACCTGGGGACGGTCACACACCTGTGATGGGGAGAGAGCAGGGGGCTGTCACTCACTTGTGATGAGGAGAGAGATGGGGGCTGTCAATCAACTGTGATGGGGCAAGAGCTGGGGGCTGTCACCCACCTGTGAAGGGGAAAGAGCTGGGGGCGTTCACGCACCTGTGATATGGAGACAGCTGGGGATGGTCACACACCTGTGATAGGGAGAGAGCTTGGCGTTGTCACATACCTGTGAGGTGGAGACAGCTGGTGGCTGTCACATACCTGTGATGGGGAGAAAGCTGGTGGCTATCACTCACCTGTGATGGGGAGAGAGCTGGGGTCTGTCACATACCTGTGTTGGGGAGAAAGCTGTGGGCTATCACTCACCTGTGCTGGGGAGAGAGCTAGGGGCTGTCACACAACTGTGATGGGGAGAGAGCTGGTGGTTGTGACTAAACTGTGATGGGGAGAGAGCTGTGCGCTGTCACACTCCTGTGATGGGGAGAGAGCTGGGGCTCAGACATACCCGTGACGCGTAGACAGCTAGTGGTTGTCACATACCTGTGATGTGGAGACAATGGGGGTTGTGACATACCTGTGACGGGGAGAGAGCTGGGAGCTGTCACACACCTGTGATGCGGAGAGAGCTGGGGGCTGTCACACACCTGTGATGGGGAGAGAGATGGGTACTGTCAAACACCTGTGATGGGGAGAGACCTGGAGTCTGTCACATACCTGTGATGGGGAGAGAGCTGGGGGCTGTCACATACCTGTGATGGGGAGAGAGTTGGGGCCTGTCTGGCACCTGTGATGGTGAGACAGCTGGGAGCTGTCACATACCTGTGATGCGGAGATAGTTGAGGGATGTCTGGCACCTTTGATGCAGAGAAATCTGGGGTCTGTCACATACCTGTGATGGGGAGAGAGCTGGGGGCTGTCACTCCCCTGTGATACGGAGAGAGCTGGGGGCTCTCACACACCAGTGATGGGGAGAGAGCTGGGGACTGTCACATACGTGAGATGTGGAGACAGCTGGGGGCTGTCACACACCTGTGATGGGGGGAGAGCTGGGGGCTGTCACATACCTGTGAAGCAGAGAGAGCTGGTGACTGTCACATACCTGTGATGCAGAGACAGCGGGAGGCTGTCACATACCTGTGTTGGGGAGAGTGCTTGGGTCTGTCACATACCTGTGATGGAGAGACACTTGTGGGCTGTCACTCACCTGTGATGGGGAGAGAGATGGGGGATGTCACATACCTGTGATTGGGAGAGAGCTGGCGCTGTCACGCACCTGTGATATGGAGACAGCTGGGGACGGTCACACACCTGTGATGGGGAGAGATTTGGGGGCTGTCAGGCAACTGTGATGCGGTGACAGCTGGGGGCTGTCAAATACTTCTGATGGGGAGAGAGCTGGAGGATGTCATTCACCGGTGATTGGGAGAGAGTTGGGGGCTGTCACACACCTGTGATTGCGAGAGAGCTGGGCGTTGTCACATACCTGTGAAGTGGAGACACCTGGGGGCTGTCACATACCTGTGATGGGGAGTGAGTTGGGGCTTGTCAGGCACCTGTGATGCGGAGATAGCTGGGGACTGTCACATACCTGCGATACGGAGAGAGCTGGGCGCTATCACTCACCTGTGATGGGGATAGAGCTGGGCGCTGTCACATACCTGTGATGGGGAGAGAGATGGGGATTGTCACATACTTGTAATGCTGAGACAGCTGGGGGCTGTCACACACCTGTGATGAGGAGAGAGCTGGTGGATGTCACACACCTGTGATGGGGAGAGAGCTGGGGGCTGTCACTCGCCTGTGAAGGGGAAAGAGATGGGGTCTGTCAAACCCTTCTGATGGGGAGAGTGCTGGGGCCTGTCACATACCTGTGATGCGGAGTCAGCTAGTTGCTGTCACATACATGTGATGTGGAGACAGCAGGGGGCTGTCACATACCTGTGATTGGGAGAGAGTTGGGGGCTGTCAGGCACCTGTGATGCGGAGACAGCTGGGGGTTGTCACATATCTGTGATGGGGAGATTGCTGGTGGCTTTCACTCACTTGTGATGGGGAGAGAGCTGGGTGCTGTCACACACCTGTGATGGGGAGGGAGCTTGGGGATGTCACTCACCTGTGATGGGGAAAGAGCTGGGGGCTCTCACATACCTGTAATGTGGAGACAGGTGGGGGCTGTCACATACCTGTGATGGGGAGAGAGTTGAGGGCTGTCTGGCACCTGAGATGCAGAAACAGCTGGGACCAGTCATATACCTGTGATGGGGAGAGAGCTGGGGTCTTACAATCACCTGTAATGGGGAGAGAGCTGGGATCTCTTACTCACCTGAAATGGGGAGAGAGCTGGGGTCTCTTCCACACCTGTGATGGGGAAAGCGATGGGGACTGTAAAACACCTGTGATGGGGAGAGACCTGGGGGCTGTCAGATACCTGTGATGCGGAGACTGCTGGTGTCTTTCACATACCTGTGATGTGGAGATAGCTGGGGGTTGACACATACCTGTGAAGGGGAGAAAGGTGGGGGCTGTCAGGCACCTGTGATGCGGAGACTGCTGCTGTCTTTCACATACCTGTGATGTGGAGATAGCTGGGGGTTGACACATACCTGTGATAGGGAGAAAGGTGGGGGCTGTCAGGCACCTGTGATGCTGAGACAGCTGGTGGCTGTCACATACCTGTGACGGGGAGAAAGTTGGTGGCTGTCACTCACCTGTGATGGGGAGAGAGCTGGGGTCCGTCACATACCTGTGATGGGGAGAAAGCTGGGAGCTCTAACTCACCTGTGCTGGGGAGAGAGCTGGGGGCTGTCGCACAACTGTGATGGGGAGAGAGCTGGGGGTTGTCACTAAACTGTGATGGGGAGAGAGCTGTGGGCTGTCACACACCTGTGATGGGGAGAGAGCTGGGGCTCACACATACCGGTGACGTGTAGACTGCTAGTGGTTGTCACATACCTGTGATGTGGAGACAATGGGGGTTGTGACATACCTGTGATGGGGAGAGAGCTGGGAGCTGTCACACACCTGTGATGCGGAGAGAGCTGGGGGCTGTCACACACCTGTGATGGGGAGAGAGATGGGTACTGTCAAACACCTGTGATGGGGAGAGACCTGGAGGCTGTCACATACCTGTGATGGGGAGAGAGCTGGGGGCTGTCACATACCTGTGATGGGGAGAGAGTTGGGGCCTGTCTGGCACCTGTGATGGTGAGACAGCTGGGAGCTGTCACATACCTGTGATGCGGAGATAGTTGAGGGATGTCTGGCACCTGTGATGCAGAGAAATCTGGGGTCTGTCACATACCTGTGATGGGGAGAGAGCTGGGGGCTGTCACTCCCCTGTGATACGGAGAGAGCTGGGGGCTCCCACACACCTGTGATGGGGAGAGAGCTGGGGACTGTCACATACGTGAGATGTGGAGACAGCTGGGGGCTGTCACACACCTGTGATGGGGGGAGAGCTGGGGGCTGTCACATACCTGTGAAGCAGAGAGAGCTGGTGACTCTCACATACCTGTGATGCAGAGACAGCTGGAGGCTGTCACATACCTGTGTTGGGGAGAGTGCTTGGGTCTGTCACATACCTGTGATGGAGAGACACTTGCAGGCTGTCACTCACCTGTGATGGGGAGAGAGATGGGGGATGTCACATACCTGTGATTGGGAGAGAGCTGGCGCTGTCACGCACCTGTGATATGGAGACAGCTGGGGACGGTCACACACCTGTGATGGGGAGAGATTTGGGGGCTGTCAGGCAAGTGTGATGCGGTGACAGCTGTGGGCTGTCAAATACTTCTGATGGGGAGAGAGCTGGAGGATGTCATTCACCGGTGATTGGGAGAGAGTTGGGGGCTGTCACACACCTGTGATTGCGAGAGAGCTGGGCGTTGTCACATACCTGTGAAGTGGAGACACCTGGGGGCTGTCACATTCCTGTGATGGGGAGTTGAGTTGGGGCTTGTCAGGCACCTGTGATGCGGAGACAGCTGGGGACTGTCACATACCTGCGATACGGAGAGAGCTGGGCGCTGTCACTCACCTGTGATGGGGATAGAGCTGGGCGCTGTCACATACCTGTGATGGGGAGAGAGATGGGGATTGTCACATACTTGTAATGCTGAGACAGCTGGGGGCTGTCACACACCTGTGATGAGGAGAGAGCTGGTGGATATCACACACCTGTAATGGGGAGAGAGCTGGGGGCAGTCACTCGCCTGTGAAGGGGAAAGAGATGGGGTCTGTCAAACCCTTCTGATGGGGAGAGTGCTGGGGCCTGTCACATACCTGTGATGCGGAGTCAGCTAGTTGCTGTCACATACATGTGATGTGGAGACAGCAGGGGGCAGTCACATACCTGTGATTGGGAGAGATTTGGGGGCTGTCAGGCACCTGTGATGCGGAGACAGCTGGGGGTTGTCACATACCTGTGATGGGGAAATTGCTGGTGGCTTTCACTCACTTGTGATGGGGAGAGAGCTGGGTGCTGTCACACACCTGTGATGGGGAGAGAGCTTGGGGATGTCACTCACCTGTGATGGGGAAAGAGCTGGGGCTCTCACATACCTGTAATGTGGACACAGGTGGGGGCTGTCACATACCCGTGATGGGGAGAGAGTTGAGGGCTGTCTGGCACCTGAGATGCGGAAACAGCTGGGGGCTGTCATATACCTGTGATGGGGAGAGAGCTGGGGTCTTACAATCACCTGTAATGGGGAGAGAGCTGGGATCTCTTACTCACCTGAAACGGGGAGAGAGCTGGGGTCTCTTCCACACCTGTGATGGGGAAAGCGATGGGGACTGTAAAACACCTGTGATGGGGAGAGACCTGGGGGCTGTCAGATACCTGTGATGCGGAGACTGCTGGTGTCTTTCACATACCTGTGATGTGGAGATAGCTGGGGGTTGACACATACCTGTGATGGGGAGAAAGGTGGGGGCTGTCAGGCACCTGTGATGCGGAGACAGCTGGTGGCTGTCACATACCTGTGATGGGGAGAAAGCTGGTGGCTATCACTCACCTGTGATGGGGAGAGAGCTGGGGGCTGTCACATACCTGTGATGGGGAGAAAGCTGGGAGCTATAACTCACCTGTGCTGGGGAGAGAGCTGGGGGCTGTCGCACAACTGTGATGGGGAGAGAGCTGGGGGTTGTCACTAAACTGTGATGGGGAGAGAGCTGTGGGCTGTCACACACCTGTGATGGGGAGAGAGCTGGGGCTCACACATACCGGTGACGCGTAGACAGCTAGTGGTGGTCACATACCTGTGATGTGGAGACAATGGGGGTTGTGACATACCTGTGATGGGGAGAGAGTTGGGGGCTGTCAGGCTCCTGTGATGCGGAGACTGCTGGGGGCTATCAGATACCTGTGATGGGGAGAGCGTTGGGGCTGTCTCTCACCTGTGATGGGGAGAGAGCTGGTGGCTGTCACACACCTGTGAATGGGAGAGAGCTGGGCATTGTCACTCACCTGTGATATGGAGACCCCTGGGGAGGGTCACACACCTGTGATGGGGAGAGAGCAGGGGGCTGTCACTTACTTCTGATGAGGAGAGAGATGGGGGCTACCAATCAACTGTGATGGGGCAAGAGCTGGGGGCTGTCACCCACCTGTGAAGGGGAAAGAGCTGGGGGCTTTCACGCACCTGTGATATGGAGACAGCTGGGGATGGTCACACACCTGTGATAGGGAGAGAGCTGGGCATTGTGTGTCACCTGTGATATGGAGACACCTGGGGACGGTCACACACCTGTGATGGGGAGAGAGCAGGGGGCTGTCACTCACTTGTGATGAGGAGAGAGATGGGGGCTGTCAATCAACTGTGATGGGGCAAGAGCTGGGGGCTGTCACCCACCTGTGAAGGGGAAAGAGCTGGGGGCGTTCACGCACCTGTGATATGGAGACAGCTGGGGATGGTCACACACCTGTGATAGGGAGAGAGCTTGGCGTTGTCACATACCTGTGAGGTGGAGACAGCTGGTGGCTGTCACATACCTGTGATGGGGAGAAAGCTGGTGGCTATCACTCACCTGTGATGGGGAGAGAGCTGGGGTCTGTCACATACCTGTGTTGGGGAGAAAGCTGTGGGCTATCACTCACCTGTGCTGGGGAGAGAGCTAGGGGCTGTCACACAACTGTGATGGGGAGAGAGCTGGTGGTTGTGACTAAACTGTGATGGGGAGAGAGCTGTGCGCTGTCACACTCCTGTGATGGGGAGAGAGCTGGGGCTCAGACATACCCGTGACGCGTAGACAGCTAGTGGTTGTCACATACCTGTGATGTGGAGACAATGGGGGTTGTGACATACCTGTGACGGGGAGAGAGCTGGGAGCTGTCACACACCTGTGATGCGGAGAGAGCTGGGGGCTGTCACACACCTGTGATGGGGAGAGAGATGGGTACTGTCAAACACCTGTGATGGGGAGAGACCTGGAGTCTGTCACATACCTGTGATGGGGAGAGAGCTGGGGGCTGTCACATACCTGTGATGGGGAGAGAGTTGGGGCCTGTCTGGCACCTGTGATGGTGAGACAGCTGGGAGCTGTCACATACCTGTGATGCGGAGATAGTTGAGGGATGTCTGGCACCTTTGATGCAGAGAAATCTGGGGTCTGTCACATACCTGTGATGGGGAGAGAGCTGGGGGCTGTCACTCCCCTGTGATACGGAGAGAGCTGGGGGCTCTCACACACCAGTGATGGGGAGAGAGCTGGGGACTGTCACATACGTGAGATGTGGAGACAGCTGGGGGCTGTCACACACCTGTGATGGGGGGAGAGCTGGGGGCTGTCACATACCTGTGAAGCAGAGAGAGCTGGTGACTGTCACATACCTGTGATGCAGAGACAGCGGGAGGCTGTCACATACCTGTGTTGGGGAGAGTGCTTGGGTCTGTCACATACCTGTGATGGAGAGACACTTGTGGGCTGTCACTCACCTGTGATGGGGAGAGAGATGGGGGATGTCACATACCTGTGATTGGGAGAGAGCTGGCGCTGTCACGCACCTGTGATATGGAGACAGCTGGGGACGGTCACACACCTGTGATGGGGAGAGATTTGGGGGCTGTCAGGCAACTGTGATGCGGTGACAGCTGGGGGCTGTCAAATACTTCTGATGGGGAGAGAGCTGGAGGATGTCATTCACCGGTGATTGGGAGAGAGTTGGGGGCTGTCACACACCTGTGATTGCGAGAGAGCTGGGCGTTGTCACATACCTGTGAAGTGGAGACACCTGGGGGCTGTCACATACCTGTGATGGGGAGTGAGTTGGGGCTTGTCAGGCACCTGTGATGCGGAAACAGCTGGGGGCTGTCATATACCTGTGATGGGGAGAGAGCTGGGGTCTTACAATCACCTGTAATGGGGAGAGAGCTGGGATCTCTTACTCACCTGAAACGGGGAGAGAGCTGGGGTCTCTTCCACACCTGTGATGGGGAAAGCGATGGGGACTGTAAAACACCTGTGATGGGGAGAGACCTGGGGGCTGTCAGATACCTGTGATGCGGAGACTGCTGGTGTCTTTCACATACCTGTGATGTGGAGATAGCTGGGGGTTGACACATACCTGTGATGGGGAGAAAGGTGGGGGTTGTCAGGCACCTGTGATGCGGAGACTGCTGCTGTCTTTCACATACCTGTGATGTGGAGATAGCTGGGGGTTGACACATACCTGTGATAGGGAGAAAGGTGGGGGCTGTCAGGCACCTGTGATGCTGAGACAGCTGGTGGCTGTCACATACCTGTGACGGGGAGAAAGTTGGTGGCTGTCACTCACCTGTGATGGGGAGAGAGCTGGGGTCCGTCACATACCTGTGATGGGGAGAAAGCTGGGAGCTCTAACTCACCTGTGCTGGGGAGAGAGCTGGGGGCTGTCGCACAACTGTGATGGGGAGAGAGCTGGGGGTTGTCACTAAACTGTGATGGGGAGAGAGCTGTGGGCTGTCACACACCTGTGATGGGGAGAGAGCTGGGGCTCACACATACCGGTGACGTGTAGACTGCTAGTGGTTGTCACATACCTGTGATGTGGAGACAATGGGGGTTGTGACATACCTGTGATGGGGAGAGAGCTGGGAGCTGTCACACACCTGTGATGAGGAGAGAGCTGGGGGCTGTCACACACCTGTGATGGGGAGAGAGATGGGTACTGTCAAACACCTGTGATGGGGAGAGACCTGGAGGCTGTCACATACCTGTGATGGGGAGAGAGCTGGGGGCTGTCACATACCTGTGATGGGGAGAGAGTTGGGGCCTGTCTGGCACCTGTGATGGTGAGACAGCTGGGAGCTGTCACATACCTGTGATGCGGAGATAGTTGAGGGATGTCTGGCACCTGTGATGCAGAGAAATCTGGGGTCTGTCACATACCTGTGATGGGGAGAGAGCTGGGGGCTGTCACTCCCCTGTGATACGGAGAGAGCTGGGGGCTCCCACACACCTGTGATGGGGAGAGAGCTGGGGACTGTCACATACGTGAGATGTGGAGACAGCTGGGGGCTGTCACACACCTGTGATGGGGGGAGAGCTGGTGGCTGTCACTCGCCTGTGAAGGGGAAAGAGATGGGGGCTGTCACTCGCCTGTGAAGGGGAAAGAGATGGGGTCTGTCAAACCCTTCTGATGGGGAGAGTGCTGGGGCCTGTCACATACCTGTGATGCGGAGTCAGCTAGTTGCTGTCACATACATGTGATGTGGAGACAGCAGGGGGCTGTCACATACCTGTGATTGGGAGAGAGTTGGGGGCTGTCAGGCACCTGTGATGCGGAGACAGCTGGGGGTTGTCACATATCTGTGATGGGGAGATTGCTGGTGGCTTTCACTCACTTGTGATGGGGAGAGAGCTGGGTGCTGTCACACACCTGTGATGGGGAGGGAGCTTGGGGATGTCACTCACCTGTGATGGGGAAAGAGCTGGGGGCTCTCACATACCTGTAATGTGGAGACAGGTGGGGGCTGTCACATACCTGTGATGGGGAGAGAGTTGAGGGCTGTCTGGCACCTGAGATGCAGAAACAGCTGGGACCAGTCATATACCTGTGATGGGGAGAGAGCTGGGGTCTTACAATCACCTGTAATGGGGAGAGAGCTGGGATCTCTTACTCACCTGAAATGGGGAGAGAGCTGGGGTCTCTTCCACACCTGTGATGGGGAAAGCGATGGGGACTGTAAAACACCTGTGATGGGGAGAGACCTGGGGGCTGTCAGATACCTGTGATGCGGAGACTGCTGGTGTCTTTCACATACCTGTGATGTGGAGATAGCTGGGGGTTGACACATACCTGTGAAGGGGAGAAAGGTGGGGGCTGTCAGGCACCTGTGATGCGGAGACTGCTGCTGTCTTTCACATACCTGTGATGTGGAGATAGCTGGGGGTTGACACATACCTGTGATAGGGAGAAAGGTGGGGGCTGTCAGGCACCTGTGATGCTGAGACAGCTGGTGGCTGTCACATACCTGTGACGGGGAGAAAGTTGGTGGCTGTCACTCACCTGTGATGGGGAGAGAGCTGGGGTCCGTCACATACCTGTGATGGGGAGAAAGCTGGGAGCTCTAACTCACCTGTGCTGGGGAGAGAGCTGGGGGCTGTCGCACAACTGTGATGGGGAGAGAGCTGGGGGTTGTCACTAAACTGTGATGGGGAGAGAGCTGTGGGCTGTCACACACCTGTGATGGGGAGAGAGCTGGGGCTCACACATACCGGTGACGTGTAGACTGCTAGTGGTTGTCACATACCTGTGATGTGGAGACAATGGGGGTTGTGACATACCTGTGATGGGGAGAGAGCTGGGAGCTGTCACACACCTGTGATGCGGAGAGAGCTGGGGGCTGTCACACACCTGTGATGGGGAGAGAGATGGGTACTGTCAAACACCTGTGATGGGGAGAGACCTGGAGGCTGTCACATACCTGTGATGGGGAGAGAGCTGGGGGCTGTCACATACCTGTGATGGGGAGAGAGTTGGGGCCTGTCTGGCACCTGTGATGGTGAGACAGCTGGGAGCTGTCACATACCTGTGATGCGGAGATAGTTGAGGGATGTCTGGCACCTGTGATGCAGAGAAATCTGGGGTCTGTCACATACCTGTGATGGGGAGAGAGCTGGGGGCTGTCACTCCCCTGTGATACGGAGAGAGCTGGGGGCTCCCACACACCTGTGATGGGGAGAGAGCTGGGGACTGTCACATACGTGAGATGTGGAGACAGCTGGGGGCTGTCACACACCTGTGATGGGGGGAGAGCTGGGGGCTGTCACATACCTGTGAAGCAGAGAGAGCTGGTGACTCTCACATACCTGTGATGCAGAGACAGCTGGAGGCTGTCACATACCTGTGTTGGGGAGAGTGCTTGGGTCTGTCACATACCTGTGATGGAGAGACACTTGCAGGCTGTCACTCACCTGTGATGGGGAGAGAGATGGGGGATGTCACATACCTGTGATTGGGAGAGAGCTGGCGCTGTCACGCACCTGTGATATGGAGACAGCTGGGGACGGTCACACACCTGTGATGGGGAGAGATTTGGGGGCTGTCAGGCAAGTGTGATGCGGTGACAGCTGTGGGCTGTCAAATACTTCTGATGGGGAGAGAGCTGGAGGATGTCATTCACCGGTGATTGGGAGAGAGTTGGGGGCTGTCACACACCTGTGATTGCGAGAGAGCTGGGCGTTGTCACATACCTGTGAAGTGGAGACACCTGGGGGCTGTCACATTCCTGTGATGGGGAGTTGAGTTGGGGCTTGTCAGGCACCTGTGATGCGGAGACAGCTGGGGACTGTCACATACCTGCGATACGGAGAGAGCTGGGCGCTGTCACTCACCTGTGATGGGGATAGAGCTGGGCGCTGTCACATACCTGTGATGGGGAGAGAGATGGGGATTGTCACATACTTGTAATGCTGAGACAGCTGGGGGCTGTCACACACCTGTGATGAGGAGAGAGCTGGTGGATATCACACACCTGTAATGGGGAGAGAGCTGGGGGCAGTCACTCGCCTGTGAAGGGGAAAGAGATGGGGTCTGTCAAACCCTTCTGATGGGGAGAGTGCTGGGGCCTGTCACATACCTGTGATGCGGAGTCAGCTAGTTGCTGTCACATACATGTGATGTGGAGACAGCAGGGGGCAGTCACATACCTGTGATTGGGAGAGATTTGGGGGCTGTCAGGCACCTGTGATGCGGAGACAGCTGGGGGTTGTCACATACCTGTGATGGGGAAATTGCTGGTGGCTTTCACTCACTTGTGATGGGGAGAGAGCTGGGTGCTGTCACACACCTGTGATGGGGAGAGAGCTTGGGGATGTCACTCACCTGTGATGGGGAAAGAGCTGGGGTTCTCACATACCTGTAATGTGGACACAGGTGGGGGCTGTCACATACCCGTGATGGGGAGAGAGTTGAGGGCTGTCTGGCACCTGAGATGCGGAAACAGCTGGGGGCTGTCATATACCTGTGATGGGGAGAGAGCTGGGGTCTTACAATCACCTGTAATGGGGAGAGAGCTGGGATCTCTTACTCACCTGAAACGGGGAGAGAGCTGGGGTCTCTTCCACACCTGTGATGGGGAAAGCGATGGGGACTGTAAAACACCTGTGATGGGGAGAGACCTGGGGGCTGTCAGATACCTGTGATGCGGAGACTGCTGGTGTCTTTCACATACCTGTGATGTGGAGATAGCTGGGGGTTGACACATACCTGTGATGGGGAGAAAGGTGGGGGCTGTCAGGCACCTGTGATGCGGAGACAGCTGGTGGCTGTCACATACCTGTGATGGGGAGAAAGCTGGTGGCTATCACTCACCTGTGATGGGGAGAGAGCTGGGGGCTGTCACATACCTGTGATGGGGAGAAAGCTGGGAGCTATAACTCACCTGTGCTGGGGAGAGAGCTGGGGGCTGTCGCACAACTGTGATGGGGAGAGAGCTGGGGGTTGTCACTAAACTGTGATGGGGAGAGAGCTGTGGGCTGTCACACACCTGTGATGGGGAGAGAGCTGGGGCTCACACATACCGGTGACGCGTAGACAGCTAGTGGTGGTCACATACCTGTGATGTGGAGACAATGGGGGTTGTGACATACCTGTGATGGGGAGAGAGTTGGGGGCTGTCAGGCTCCTGTGATGCGGAGACTGCTGGGGGCTATCAGATACCTGTGATGGGGAGAGCGTTGGGGCTGTCTCTCACCTGTGATGGGGAGAGAGCTGGTGGCTGTCACACACCTGTGAATGGGAGAGAGCTGGGCATTGTCACTCACCTGTGATATGGAGACCCCTGGGGACGGTCACACACCTGTGATGGGGAGAGAGCAGGGGGCTGTCACTCACTTCTGATGAGGAGAGAGATGGGGGCTGTCAATCAACTGTGATGGGGCAAGAGCTGGGGGCTGTCACCCACCTGTGAAGGGGAAAGAGCTGGGGGCTTTCACGCACCTGTGATATGGAGACAGCTGGGGATGGTCACACACCTGTGATAGGGAGAGAGCTGGGCATTGTGTGTCACCTGTGATATGGAGACACCTGGGGACGGTCACACACCTGTGATGGGGAGAGAGCAGGGGGCTGTCACTCACTTGTGATGAGGAGAGAGATGGGGGCTGTCAATCAACTGTGATGGGGCAAGAGCTGGGGGCTGTCACCCACCTGTGAAGGGGAAAGAGCTGGGGGCGTTCACGCACCTGTGATATGGAGACAGCTGGGGATGGTCACACATCTGTGATAGGGAGAGAGCTTGGCGTTGTCACATACCTGTGAGGTGGAGACAGCTGGTGGCTGTCACATACCTGTGATGGGGAGAAAGCTGGTGGCTATCACTCACCTGTGATGGGGAGAGAGCTGGGGGCTGTCACATACCTGTGTTGGGGAGAAAGCTGTGGGCTATCACTCACCTGTGCTGGGGAGAGAGCTAGGGGCTGTCACACAACTGTGATGGGGAGAGAGCTGGTGGTTGTGACTAAACTGTGATGGGGAGAGAGCTGTGCGCTGTCACACTCCTGTGATGGGGAGAGAGCTGGGGCTCAGACATACCCGTGACGCGTAGACAGCTAGTGGTTGTCACATACCTGTGATGTGGAGACAATGGGGGTTGTGACATACCTGTGACGGGGAGAGAGCTGGGAGCTGTCACACACCTGTGATGCGGAGAGAGCTGGGGGCTGTCACACACCTGTGATGGGGAGAGAGATGGGTACTGTCAAACACCTGTGATGGGGAGAGACCTGGAGTCTGTCACATACCTGTGATGGGGAGAGAGCTGGGGGCTGTCACATACCTGTGATGGGGAGAGAGTTGGGGCCTGTCTGGCACCTGTGATGGTGAGACAGCTGGGAGCTGTCACATACCTGTGATGCGGAGATAGTTGAGGGATGTCTGGCACCTTTGATGCAGAGAAATCTGGGGTCTGTCACATACCTGTGATGGGGAGAGAGCTGGGGGCTGTCACTCCCCTGTGATACGGAGAGAGCTGGGGGCTCTCACACACCAGTGATGGGGAGAGAGCTGGGGACTGTCACATACGTGAGATGTGGAGACAGCTGGGGGCTGTCACACACCTGTGATGGGGGGAGAGCTGGGGGCTGTCACATACCTGTGAAGCAGAGAGAGCTGGTGACTGTCACATACCTGTGATGCAGAGACAGCGGGAGGCTGTCACATACCTGTGTTGGGGAGAGTGCTTGGGTCTGTCACATACCTGTGATGGAGAGACACTTGTGGGCTGTCACTCACCTGTGATGGGGAGAGAGATGGGGGATGTCACATACCTGTGATTGGGAGAGAGCTGGCGCTGTCACGCACCTGTGATATGGAGACAGCTGGGGACGGTCACACACCTGTGATGGGGAGAGATTTGGGGGCTGTCAGGCAACTGTGATGCGGTGACAGCTGGGGGCTGTCAAATACTTCTGATGGGGAGAGAGCTGGAGGATGTCATTCACCGGTGATTGGGAGAGAGTTGGGGGCTGTCACACACCTGTGATTGCGAGAGAGCTGGGCGTTGTCACATACCTGTGAAGTGGAGACACCTGGGGGCTGTCACATACCTGTGATGGGGAGTGAGTTGGGGCTTGTCAGGCACCTGTGATGCGGAGACAGCTGGGGACTGTCACATACCTGCGATACGGAGAGAGCTGGGCGCTATCACTCACCTGTGATGGGGATAGAGCTGGGCGCTGTCACATACCTGTGATGGGGAGAGAGATGGGGATTGTCACATACTTGTAATGCTGAGACAGCTGGGGGCTGTCACACACCTGTGATGAGGAGAGAGCTGGTGGATGTCACACACCTGTGATGGGGAGAGAGCTGGGGGCTGTCACTCGCCTGTGAAGGGGAAAGAGATGGGGTCTGTCAAACCCTTCTGATGGGGAGAGTGCTGGGGCCTGTCACATACCTGTGATGCGGAGTCAGCTAGTTGCTGTCACATACATGTGATGTGGAGACAGCAGGGGGCTGTCACATACCTGTGATTGGGAGAGAGTTGGGGGCTGTCAGGCACCTGTGATGCGGAGACAGCTGGGGGTTGTCACATATCTGTGATGGGGAGATTGCTGGTGGCTTTCACTCACTTGTGATGGGGAGAGAGCTGGGTGCTGTCACACACCTGTGATGGGGAGGGAGCTTGGGGATGTCACTCACCTGTGATGGGGAAAGAGCTGGGGGCTCTCACATACCTGTAATGTGGAGACAGGTGGGGGCTGTCACATACCTGTGATGGGGAGAGAGTTGAGGGCTGTCTGGCACCTGAGATGCAGAAACAGCTGGGACCAGTCATATACCTGTGATGGGGAGAGAGCTGGGGTCTTACAATCACCTGTAATGGGGAGAGAGCTGGGATCTCTTACTCACCTGAAATGGGGAGAGAGCTGGGGTCTCTTCCACACCTGTGATGGGGAAAGCGATGGGGACTGTAAAACACCTGTGATGGGGAGAGACCTGGGGGCTGTCAGATACCTGTGATGCGGAGACTGCTGGTGTCTTTCACATACCTGTGATGTGGAGATAGCTGGGGGTTGACACATACCTGTGAAGGGGAGAAAGGTGGGGGCTGTCAGGCACCTGTGATGCGGAGACTGCTGCTGTCTTTCACATACCTGTGATGTGGAGATAGCTGGGGGTTGACACATACCTGTGATAGGGAGAAAGGTGGGGGCTGTCAGGCACCTGTGATGCTGAGACAGCTGGTGGCTGTCACATACCTGTGACGGGGAGAAAGTTGGTGGCTGTCACTCACCTGTGATGGGGAGAGAGCTGGGGTCCGTCACATACCTGTGATGGGGAGAAAGCTGGGAGCTCTAACTCACCTGTGCTGGGGAGAGAGCTGGGGGCTGTCGCACAACTGTGATGGGGAGAGAGCTGGGGGTTGTCACTAAACTGTGATGGGGAGAGAGCTGTGGGCTGTCACACACCTGTGATGGGGAGAGAGCTGGGGCTCACACATACCGGTGACGTGTAGACTGCTAGTGGTTGTCACATACCTGTGATGTGGAGACAATGGGGGTTGTGACATACCTGTGATGGGGAGAGAGCTGGGAGCTGTCACACACCTGTGATGCGGAGAGAGCTGGGGGCTGTCACACACCTGTGATGGGGAGAGAGATGGGTACTGTCAAACACCTGTGATGGGGAGAGACCTGGAGGCTGTCACATACCTGTGATGGGGAGAGAGCTGGGGGCTGTCACATACCTGTGATGGGGAGAGAGTTGGGGCCTGTCTGGCACCTGTGATGGTGAGACAGCTGGGAGCTGTCACATACCTGTGATGCGGAGATAGTTGAGGGATGTCTGGCACCTGTGATGCAGAGAAATCTGGGGTCTGTCACATACCTGTGATGGGGAGAGAGCTGGGGGCTGTCACTCCCCTGTGATACGGAGAGAGCTGGGGGCTCCCACACACCTGTGATGGGGAGAGAGCTGGGGACTGTCACATACGTGAGATGTGGAGACAGCTGGGGGCTGTCACACACCTGTGATGGGGGGAGAGCTGGGGGCTGTCACATACCTGTGAAGCAGAGAGAGCTGGTGACTCTCACATACCTGTGATGCAGAGACAGCTGGAGGCTGTCACATACCTGTGTTGGGGAGAGTGCTTGGGTCTGTCACATACCTGTGATGGAGAGACACTTGCAGGCTGTCACTCACCTGTGATGGGGAGAGAGATGGGGGATGTCACATACCTGTGATTGGGAGAGAGCTGGCGCTGTCACGCACCTGTGATATGGAGACAGCTGGGGACGGTCACACACCTGTGATGGGGAGAGATTTGGGGGCTGTCAGGCAAGTGTGATGCGGTGACAGCTGTGGGCTGTCAAATACTTCTGATGGGGAGAGAGCTGGAGGATGTCATTCACCGGTGATTGGGAGAGAGTTGGGGGCTGTCACACACCTGTGATTGCGAGAGAGCTGGGCGTTGTCACATACCTGTGAAGTGGAGACACCTGGGGGCTGTCACATTCCTGTGATGGGGAGTTGAGTTGGGGCTTGTCAGGCACCTGTGATGCGGAGACAGCTGGGGACTGTCACATACCTGCGATACGGAGAGAGCTGGGCGCTGTCACTCACCTGTGATGGGGATAGAGCTGGGCGCTGTCACATACCTGTGATGGGGAGAGAGATGGGGATTGTCACATACTTGTAATGCTGAGACAGCTGGGGGCTGTCACACACCTGTGATGAGGAGAGAGCTGGTGGATATCACACACCTGTAATGGGGAGAGAGCTGGGGGCAGTCACTCGCCTGTGAAGGGGAAAGAGATGGGGTCTGTCAAACCCTTCTGATGGGGAGAGTGCTGGGGCCTGTCACATACCTGTGATGCGGAGTCAGCTAGTTGCTGTCACATACATGTGATGTGGAGACAGCAGGGGGCAGTCACATACCTGTGATTGGGAGAGATTTGGGGGCTGTCAGGCACCTGTGATGCGGAGACAGCTGGGGGTTGTCACATACCTGTGATGGGGAAATTGCTGGTGGCTTTCACTCACTTGTGATGGGGAGAGAGCTGGGTGCTGTCACACACCTGTGATGGGGAGAGAGCTTGGGGATGTCACTCACCTGTGATGGGGAAAGAGCTGGGGCTCTCACATACCTGTAATGTGGACACAGGTGGGGGCTGTCACATACCCGTGATGGGGAGAGAGTTGAGGGCTGTCTGGCACCTGAGATGCGGAAACAGCTGGGGGCTGTCATATACCTGTGATGGGGAGAGAGCTGGGGTCTTACAATCACCTGTAATGGGGAGAGAGCTGGGATCTCTTACTCACCTGAAACGGGGAGAGAGCTGGGGTCTCTTCCACACCTGTGATGGGGAAAGCGATGGGGACTGTAAAACACCTGTGATGGGGAGAGACCTGGGGGCTGTCAGATACCTGTGATGCGGAGACTGCTGGTGTCTTTCACATACCTGTGATGTGGAGATAGCTGGGGGTTGACACATACCTGTGATGGGGAGAAAGGTGGGGGCTGTCAGGCACCTGTGATGCGGAGACAGCTGGTGGCTGTCACATACCTGTGATGGGGAGAAAGCTGGTGGCTATCACTCACCTGTGATGGGGAGAGAGCTGGGGGCTGTCACATACCTGTGATGGGGAGAAAGCTGGGAGCTATAACTCACCTGTGCTGGGGAGAGAGCTGGGGGCTGTCGCACAACTGTGATGGGGAGAGAGCTGGGGGTTGTCACTAAACTGTGATGGGGAGAGAGCTGTGGGCTGTCACACACCTGTGATGGGGAGAGAGCTGGGGCTCACACATACCGGTGACGCGTAGACAGCTAGTGGTGGTCACATACCTGTGATGTGGAGACAATGGGGGTTGTGACATACCTGTGATGGGGAGAGAGTTGGGGGCTGTCAGGCTCCTGTGATGCGGAGACTGCTGGGGGCTATCAGATACCTGTGATGGGGAGAGCGTTGGGGCTGTCTCTCACCTGTGATGGGGAGAGAGCTGGTGGCTGTCACACACCTGTGAATGGGAGAGAGCTGGGCATTGTCACTCACCTGTGATATGGAGACCCCTGGGGACGGTCACACACCTGTGATGGGGAGAGAGCAGGGGGCTGTCACTCACTTCTGATGAGGAGAGAGATGGGGGCTACCAATCAACTGTGATGGGGCAAGAGCTGGGGGCTGTCACCCACCTGTGAAGGGGAAAGAGCTGGGGGCTTTCACGCACCTGTGATATGGAGACAGCTGGGGATGGTCACACACCTGTGATAGGGAGAGAGCTGGGCATTGTGTGTCACCTGTGATATGGAGACACCTGGGGACGGTCACACACCTGTGATGGGGAGAGAGCAGGGGGCTGTCACTCACTTGTGATGAGGAGAGAGATGGGGGCTGTCAATCAACTGTGATGGGGCAAGAGCTGGGGGCTGTCACCCACCTGTGAAGGGGAAAGAGCTGGGGGCGTTCACGCACCTGTGATATGGAGACAGCTGGGGATGGTCACACACCTGTGATAGGGAGAGAGCTTGGCGTTGTCACATACCTGTGAGGTGGAGACAGCTGGTGGCTGTCACATACCTGTGATGGGGAGAAAGCTGGTGGCTATCACTCACCTGTGATGGGGAGAGAGCTGGGGGCTGTCACATACCTGTGTTGGGGAGAAAGCTGTGGGCTATCACTCACCTGTGCTGGGGAGAGAGCTAGGGGCTGTCACACAACTGTGATGGGGAGAGAGCTGGTGGTTGTGACTAAACTGTGATGGGGAGAGAGCTGTGCGCTGTCACACTCCTGTGATGGGGAGAGAGCTGGGGCTCAGACATACCCGTGACGCGTAGACAGCTAGTGGTTGTCACATACCTGTGATGTGGAGACAATGGGGGTTGTGACATACCTGTGACGGGGAGAGAGCTGGGAGCTGTCACACACCTGTGATGCGGAGAGAGCTGGGGGCTGTCACACACCTGTGATGGGGAGAGAGATGGGTACTGTCAAACACCTGTGATGGGGAGAGACCTGGAGGCTGTCACATACCTGTGATGGGGAGAGAGCTGGGGGCTGTCACATACCTGTGATGGGGAGAGAGTTGGGGCCTGTCTGGCACCTGTGATGGTGAGACAGCTGGGAGCTGTCACATACCTGTGATGCGGAGATAGTTGAGGGATGTCTGGCACCTTTGATGCAGAGAAATCTGGGGTCTGTCACATACCTGTGATGGGGAGAGAGCTGGGGGCTGTCACTCCCCTGTGATACGGAGAGAGCTGGGGGCTCTCACACACCAGTGATGGGGAGAGAGCTGGGGACTGTCACATACGTGAGATGTGGAGACAGCTGGGGGCTGTCACACACCTGTGATGGGGGGAGAGCAGGGGGCTGTCACTCACTTGTGATGAGGAGAGAGATGGGGGCTGTCAATCAACTGTGATGGGGCAAGAGCTGGGGGCTGTCACCCACCTGTGAAGGGGAAAGAGCTGGGGGCGTTCACGCACCTGTGATATGGAGACAGCTGGGGATGGTCACACATCTGTGATAGGGAGAGAGCTTGGCGTTGTCACATACCTGTGAGGTGGAGACAGCTGGTGGCTGTCACATACCTGTGATGGGGAGAAAGCTGGTGGCTATCACTCACCTGTGATGGGGAGAGAGCTGGGGGCTGTCACATACCTGTGTTGGGGAGAAAGCTGTGGGCTATCACTCACCTGTGCTGGGGAGAGAGCTAGGGGCTGTCACACAACTGTGATGGGGAGAGAGCTGGTGGTTGTGACTAAACTGTGATGGGGAGAGAGCTGTGCGCTGTCACACTCCTGTGATGGGGAGAGAGCTGGGGCTCAGACATACCCGTGACGCGTAGACAGCTAGTGGTTGTCACATACCTGTGATGTGGAGACAATGGGGGTTGTGACATACCTGTGACGGGGAGAGAGCTGGGAGCTGTCACACACCTGTGATGCGGAGAGAGCTGGGGGCTGTCACACACCTGTGATGGGGAGAGAGATGGGTACTGTCAAACACCTGTGATGGGGAGAGACCTGGAGTCTGTCACATACCTGTGATGGGGAGAGAGCTGGGGGCTGTCACATACCTGTGATGGGGAGAGAGTTGGGGCCTGTCTGGCACCTGTGATGGTGAGACAGCTGGGAGCTGTCACATACCTGTGATGCGGAGATAGTTGAGGGATGTCTGGCACCTTTGATGCAGAGAAATCTGGGGTCTGTCACATACCTGTGATGGGGAGAGAGCTGGGGGCTGTCACTCCCCTGTGATACGGAGAGAGCTGGGGGCTCTCACACACCAGTGATGGGGAGAGAGCTGGGGACTGTCACATACGTGAGATGTGGAGACAGCTGGGGGCTGTCACACACCTGTGATGGGGGGAGAGCAGGGGGCTGTCACTCACTTGTGATGAGGAGAGAGATGGGGGCTGTCAATCAACTGTAATGGGGAGAGAGCTGGAGGCAGTCACTCGCCTGTGAAGGGGAAAGAGATGGGGTCTGTCAAACCCTTCTGATGGGGAGAGTGCTGGGGCCTGTCACATACCTGTGATGCGGAGTCAGCTAGTTGCTGTCACATACATGTGATGTGGAGACAGCAGGGGGCAGTCACATACCTGTGATTGGGAGAGATTTGGGGGCTGTCAGGCACCTGTGATGCGGAGACAGCTGGGGGTTGTCACATACCTGTGATGGGGAAATTGCTGGTGGCTTTCACTCACTTGTGATGGGGAGAGAGCTGGGTGCTGTCACACACCTGTGATGGGGAGAGAGCTTGGGGATGTCACTCACCTGTGATGGGGAAAGAGCTGGGGCTCTCACATACCTGTAATGTGGACACAGGTGGGGGCTGTCACATACCCGTGATGGGGAGAGAGTTGAGGGCTGTCTGGCACCTGAGATGCGGAAACAGCTGGGGGCTGTCATATACCTGTGATGGGGAGAGAGCTGGGGTCTTACAATCACCTGTAATGGGGAGAGAGCTGGGATCTCTTACTCACCTGAAACGGGGAGAGAGCTGGGGTCTCTTCCACACCTGTGATGGGGAAAGCGATGGGGACTGTAAAACACCTGTGATGGGGAGAGACCTGGGGGCTGTCAGATACCTGTGATGCGGAGACTGCTGGTGTCTTTCTCATACCTGTGATGTGGAGATAGCTGGGGGTTGACACATACCTGTGATGGGGAGAAAGGTGGGGGCTGTCAGGCACCTGTGATGCGGAGACAGCTGGTGGCTGTCACATACCTGTGATGGGGAGAAAGCTGGTGGCTATCACTCACCTGTGATGGGGAGAGAGCTGGGGGCTGTCACATACCTGTGATGGGGAGAAAGCTGGGAGCTATAACTCACCTGTGCTGGGGAGAGAGCTGGGGGCTGTCGCACAACTGTGATGGGGAGAGAGCTGGGGGTTGTCACTAAACTGTGATGGGGAGAGAGCTGTGGGCTGTCACACACCTGTGATGGGGAGAGAGCTGGGGCTCACACATACCGGTGACGCGTAGACAGCTAGTGGTGGTCACATACCTGTGATGTGGAGACAATGGGGGTTGTGACATACCTGTGATGGGGAGAGAGTTGGGGGCTGTCAGGCTCCTGTGATGCGGAGACTGCTGGGGGCTATCAGATACCTGTGATGGGGAGAGCGTTGGGGCTGTCTCTCACCTGTGATGGGGAGAGAGCTGGTGGCTGTCACACACCTGTGAATGGGAGAGAGCTGGGCATTGTCACTCACCTGTGATATGGAGACCCCTGGGGACGGTCACACACCTGTGATGGGGAGAGAGCAGGGGGCTGTCACTCACTTCTGATGAGGAGAGAGATGGGGGCTACCAATCAACTGTGATGGGGCAAGAGCTGGGGGCTGTCACCCACCTGTGAAGGGGAAAGAGCTGGGGGCTTTCACGCACCTGTGATATGGAGACAGCTGGGGATGGTCACACACCTGTGATAGGGAGAGAGCTGGGCATTGTGTGTCACCTGTGATATGGAGACACCTGGGGACGGTCACACACCTGTGATGGGGAGAGAGCAGGGGGCTGTCACTCACTTGTGATGAGGAGAGAGATGGGGGCTGTCAATCAACTGTGATGGGGCAAGAGCTGGGGGCTGTCACCCACCTGTGAAGGGGAAAGAGCTGGGGGCGTTCACGCACCTGTGATATGGAGACAGCTGGGGATGGTCACACACCTGTGATAGGGAGAGAGCTTGGCGTTGTCACATACCTGTGAGGTGGAGACAGCTGGTGGCTGTCACATACCTGTGATGGGGAGAAAGCTGGTGGCTATCACGCACCTGTGATGGGGAGAGAGCTGGGGGCTGTCACATACCTGTGTTGGGGAGAAAGCTGTGGGCTATCACTCACCTGTGCTGGGGAGAGAGCTAGGGGCTGTCACACAACTGTGATGGGGAGAGAGCTGGTGGTTGTGACTAAACTGTGATGGGGAGAGAGCTGTGCGCTGTCACACTCCTGTGATGGGGAGAGAGCTGGGGCTCAGACATACCCGTGACGCGTAGACAGCTAGTGGTTGTCACATACCTGTGATGTGGAGACAATGGGGGTTGTGACATACCTGTGACGGGGAGAGAGCTGGGAGCTGTCACACACCTGTGATGCGGAGAGAGCTGGGGGCTGTCACACACCTGTGATGGGGAGAGAGATGGGTACTGTCAAACACCTGTGATGGGGAGAGACCTGGAGGCTGTCACATACCTGTGATGGGGAGAGAGCTGGGGGCTGTCACATACCTGTGATGGGGAGAGAGTTGGGGCCTGTCTGGCACCTGTGATGGTGAGACAGCTGGGAGCTGTCACATACCTGTGATGCGGAGATAGTTGAGGGATGTCTGGCACCTTTGATGCAGAGAAATCTGGGGTCTGTCACATACCTGTGATGGGGAGAGAGCTGGGGGCTGTCACTCCCCTGTGATACGGAGAGAGCTGGGGGCTCTCACACACCAGTGATGGGGAGAGAGCTGGGGACTGTCACATACGTGAGATGTGGAGACAGCTGGGGGCTGTCACACACCTGTGATGGGGGGAGAGCAGGGGGCTGTCACTCACTTGTGATGAGGAGAGAGATGGGGGCTGTCAATCAACTGTGATGGGGCAAGAGCTGGGGGCTGTCACCCACCTGTGAAGGGGAAAGAGCTGGGGGCGTTCACGCACCTGTGATATGGAGACAGCTGGGGATGGTCACACATCTGTGATAGGGAGAGAGCTTGGCGTTGTCACATACCTGTGAGGTGGAGACAGCTGGTGGCTGTCACATACCTGTGATGGGGAGAAAGCTGGTGGCTATCACTCACCTGTGATGGGGAGAGAGCTGGGGGCTGTCACATACCTGTGTTGGGGAGAAAGCTGTGGGCTATCACTCACCTGTGCTGGGGAGAGAGCTAGGGGCTGTCACACAACTGTGATGGGGAGAGAGCTGGTGGTTGTGACTAAACTGTGATGGGGAGAGAGCTGTGCGCTGTCACACTCCTGTGATGGGGAGAGAGCTGGGGCTCAGACATACCCGTGACGCGTAGACAGCTAGTGGTTGTCACATACCTGTGATGTGGAGACAATGGGGGTTGTGACATACCTGTGACGGGGAGAGAGCTGGGAGCTGTCACACACCTGTGATGCGGAGAGAGCTGGGGGCTGTCACACACCTGTGATGGGGAGAGAGATGGGTACTGTCAAACACCTGTGATGGGGAGAGACCTGGAGTCTGTCACATACCTGTGATGGGGAGAGAGCTGGGGGCTGTCACATACCTGTGATGGGGAGAGAGTTGGGGCCTGTCTGGCACCTGTGATGGTGAGACAGCTGGGAGCTGTCACATACCTGTGATGCGGAGATAGTTGAGGGATGTCTGGCACCTTTGATGCAGAGAAATCTGGGGTCTGTCACATACCTGTGATGGGGAGAGAGCTGGGGGCTGTCACTCCCCTGTGATACGGAGAGAGCTGGGGGCTCTCACACACCAGTGATGGGGAGAGAGCTGGGGACTGTCACATACGTGAGATGTGGAGACAGCTGGGGGCTGTCACACACCTGTGATGGGGGGAGAGCAGGGGGCTGTCACTCACTTGTGATGAGGAGAGAGATGGGGGCTGTCAATCAACTGTAATGGGGAGAGAGCTGGGGGCAGTCACTCGCCTGTGAAGGGGAAAGAGATGGGGTCTGTCAAACCCTTCTGATGGGGAGAGTGCTGGGGCCTGTCACATACCTGTGATGCGGAGTCAGCTAGTTGCTGTCACATACATGTGATGTGGAGACAGCAGGGGGCAGTCACATACCTGTGATTGGGAGAGATTTGGGGGCTGTCAGGCACCTGTGATGCGGAGACAGCTGGGGGTTGTCACATACCTGTGATGGGGAAATTGCTGGTGGCTTTCACTCACTTGTGATGGGGAGAGAGCTGGGTGCTGTCACACACCTGTGATGGGGAGAGAGCTTGGGGATGTCACTCACCTGTGATGGGGAAAGAGCTGGGGCTCTCACATACCTGTAATGTGGACACAGGTGGGGGCTGTCACATACCCGTGATGGGGAGAGAGTTGAGGGCTGTCTGGCACCTGAGATGCGGAAACAGCTGGGGGCTGTCATATACCTGTGATGGGGAGAGAGCTGGGGTCTTACAATCACCTGTAATGGGGAGAGAGCTGGGATCTCTTACTCACCTGAAACGGGGAGAGAGCTGGGGTCTCTTCCACACCTGTGATGGGGAAAGCGATGGGGACTGTAAAACACCTGTGATGGGGAGAGACCTGGGGGCTGTCAGATACCTGTGATGCGGAGACTGCTGGTGTCTTTCACATACCTGTGATGTGGAGATAGCTGGGGGTTGACACATACCTGTGATGGGGAGAAAGGTGGGGGCTGTCAGGCACCTGTGATGCGGAGACAGCTGGTGGCTGTCACATACCTGTGATGGGGAGAAAGCTGGTGGCTATCACTCACCTGTGATGGGGAGAGAGCTGGGGGCTGTCACATACCTGTGATGGGGAGAAAGCTGGGAGCTATAACTCACCTGTGCTGGGGAGAGAGCTGGGGGCTGTCGCACAACTGTGATGGGGAGAGAGCTGGGGGTTGTCACTAAACTGTGATGGGGAGAGAGCTGTGGGCTGTCACACACCTGTGATGGGGAGAGAGCTGGGGCTCACACATACCGGTGACGCGTAGACAGCTAGTGGTGGTCACATACCTGTGATGTGGAGACAATGGGGGTTGTGACATACCTGTGATGGGGAGAGAGTTGGGGGCTGTCAGGCTCCTGTGATGCGGAGACTGCTGGGGGCTATCAGATACCTGTGATGGGGAGAGCGTTGGGGCTGTCTCTCACCTGTGATGGGGAGAGAGCTGGTGGCTGTCACACACCTGTGAATGGGAGAGAGCTGGGCATTGTCACTCACCTGTGATATGGAGACCCCTGGGGACGGTCACACACCTGTGATGGGGAGAGAGCAGGGGGCTGTCACTCACTTCTGATGAGGAGAGAGATGGGGGCTACCAATCAACTGTGATGGGGCAAGAGCTGGGGGCTGTCACCCACCTGTGAAGGGGAAAGAGCTGGGGGCTTTCACGCACCTGTGATATGGAGACAGCTGGGGATGGTCACACACCTGTGATAGGGAGAGAGCTGGGCATTGTGTGTCACCTGTGATATGGAGACACCTGGGGACGGTCACACACCTGTGATGGGGAGAGAGCAGGGGGCTGTCACTCACTTGTGATGAGGAGAGAGATGGGGGCTGTCAATCAACTGTGATGGGGCAAGAGCTGGGGGCTGTCACCCACCTGTGAAGGGGAAAGAGCTGGGGGCGTTCACGCACCTGTGATATGGAGACAGCTGGGGATGGTCACACACCTGTGATAGGGAGAGAGCTTGGCGTTGTCACATACCTGTGAGGTGGAGACAGCTGGTGGCTGTCACATACCTGTGATGGGGAGAAAGCTGGTGGCTATCACTCACCTGTGATGGGGAGAGAGCTGGGGGCTGTCACATACCTGTGTTGGGGAGAAAGCTGTGGGCTATCACTCACCTGTGCTGGGGAGAGAGCTAGGGGCTGTCACACAACTGTGATGGGGAGAGAGCTGGTGGTTGTGACTAAACTGTGATGGGGAGAGAGCTGTGCGCTGTCACACTCCTGTGATGGGGAGAGAGCTGGGGCTCAGACATACCCGTGACGCGTAGACAGCTAGTGGTTGTCACATACCTGTGATGTGGAGACAATGGGGGTTGTGACATACCTGTGACGGGGAGAGAGCTGGGAGCTGTCACACACCTGTGATGCGGAGAGAGCTGGGGGCTGTCACACACCTGTGATGGGGAGAGAGATGGGTACTGTCAAACACCTGTGATGGGGAGAGACCTGGAGGCTGTCACATACCTGTGATGGGGAGAGAGCTGGGGGCTGTCACATACCTGTGATGGGGAGAGAGTTGGGGCCTGTCTGGCACCTGTGATGGTGAGACAGCTGGGAGCTGTCACATACCTGTGATGCGGAGATAGTTGAGGGATGTCTGGCACCTTTGATGCAGAGAAATCTGGGGTCTGTCACATACCTGTGATGGGGAGAGAGCTGGGGGCTGTCACTCCCCTGTGATACGGAGAGAGCTGGGGGCTCTCACACACCAGTGATGGGGAGAGAGCTGGGGACTGTCACATACGTGAGATGTGGAGACAGCTGGGGGCTGTCACACACCTGTGATGGGGGGAGAGCAGGGGGCTGTCACTCACTTGTGATGAGGAGAGAGATGGGGGCTGTCAATCAACTGTGATGGGGCAAGAGCTGGGGGCTGTCACCCACCTGTGAAGGGGAAAGAGCTGGGGGCGTTCACGCACCTGTGATATGGAGACAGCTGGGGATGGTCACACATCTGTGATAGGGAGAGAGCTTGGCGTTGTCACATACCTGTGAGGTGGAGACAGCTGGTGGCTGTCACATACCTGTGATGGGGAGAAAGCTGGTGGCTATCACTCACCTGTGATGGGGAGAGAGCTGGGGGCTGTCACATACCTGTGTTGGGGAGAAAGCTGTGGGCTATCACTCACCTGTGCTGGGGAGAGAGCTAGGGGCTGTCACACAACTGTGATGGGGAGAGAGCTGGTGGTTGTGACTAAACTGTGATGGGGAGAGAGCTGTGCGCTGTCACACTCCTGTGATGGGGAGAGAGCTGGGGCTCAGACATACCCGTGACGCGTAGACAGCTAGTGGTTGTCACATACCTGTGATGTGGAGACAATGGGGGTTGTGACATACCTGTGACGGGGAGAGAGCTGGGAGCTGTCACACACCTGTGATGCGGAGAGAGCTGGGGGCTGTCACACACCTGTGATGGGGAGAGAGATGGGTACTGTCAAACACCTGTGATGGGGAGAGACCTGGAGTCTGTCACATACCTGTGATGGGGAGAGAGCTGGGGGCTGTCACATACCTGTGATGGGGAGAGAGTTGGGGCCTGTCTGGCACCTGTGATGGTGAGACAGCTGGGAGCTGTCACATACCTGTGATGCGGAGATAGTTGAGGGATGTCTGGCACCTTTGATGCAGAGAAATCTGGGGTCTGTCACATACCTGTGATGGGGAGAGAGCTGGGGGCTGTCACTCCCCTGTGATACGGAGAGAGCTGGGGGCTCTCACACACCAGTGATGGGGAGAGAGCTGGGGACTGTCACATACGTGAGATGTGGAGACAGCTGGGGGCTGTCACACACCTGTGATGGGGGGAGAGCAGGGGGCTGTCACTCACTTGTGATGAGGAGAGAGATGGGGGCTGTCAATCAACTGTAATGGGGAGAGAGCTGGGGGCAGTCACTCGCCTGTGAAGGGGAAAGAGATGGGGTCTGTCAAACCCTTCTGATGGGGAGAGTGCTGGGGCCTGTCACATACCTGTGATGCGGAGTCAGCTAGTTGCTGTCACATACATGTGATGTGGAGACAGCAGGGGGCAGTCACATACCTGTGATTGGGAGAGATTTGGGGGCTGTCAGGCACCTGTGATGCGGAGACAGCTGGGGGTTGTCACATACCTGTGATGGGGAAATTGCTGGTGGCTTTCACTCACTTGTGATGGGGAGAGAGCTGGGTGCTGTCACACACCTGTGATGGGGAGAGAGCTTGGGGATGTCACTCACCTGTGATGGGGAAAGAGCTGGGGCTCTCACATACCTGTAATGTGGACACAGGTGGGGGCTGTCACATACCCGTGATGGGGAGAGAGTTGAGGGCTGTCTGGCACCTGAGATGCGGAAACAGCTGGGGGCTGTCATATACCTGTGATGGGGAGAGAGCTGGGGTCTTACAATCACCTGTAATGGGGAGAGAGCTGGGATCTCTTACTCACCTGAAACGGGGAGAGAGCTGGGGTCTCTTCCACACCTGTGATGGGGAAAGCGATGGGGACTGTAAAACACCTGTGATGGGGAGAGACCTGGGGGCTGTCAGATACCTGTGATGCGGAGACTGCTGGTGTCTTTCACATACCTGTGATGTGGAGATAGCTGGGGGTTGACACATACCTGTGATGGGGAGAAAGGTGGGGGCTGTCAGGCACCTGTGATGCGGAGACAGCTGGTGGCTGTCACATACCTGTGATGGGGAGAAAGCTGGTGGCTATCACTCACCTGTGATGGGGAGAGAGCTGGGGGCTGTCACATACCTGTGATGGGGAGAAAGCTGGGAGCTATAACTCACCTGTGCTGGGGAGAGAGCTGGGGGCTGTCGCACAACTGTGATGGGGAGAGAGCTGGGGGTTGTCACTAAACTGTGATGGGGAGAGAGCTGTGGGCTGTCACACACCTGTGATGGGGAGAGAGCTGGGGCTCACACATACCGGTGACGCGTAGACAGCTAGTGGTGGTCACATACCTGTGATGTGGAGACAATGGGGGTTGTGACATACCTGTGATGGGGAGAGAGTTGGGGGCTGTCAGGCTCCTGTGATGCGGAGACTGCTGGGGGCTATCAGATACCTGTGATGGGGAGAGCGTTGGGGCTGTCTCTCACCTGTGATGGGGAGAGAGCTGGTGGCTGTCACACACCTGTGAATGGGAGAGAGCTGGGCATTGTCACTCACCTGTGATATGGAGACCCCTGGGGACGGTCACACACCTGTGATGGGGAGAGAGCAGGGGGCTGTCACTCACTTCTGATGAGGAGAGAGATGGGGGCTACCAATCAACTGTGATGGGGCAAGAGCTGGGGGCTGTCACCCACCTGTGAAGGGGAAAGAGCTGGGGGCTTTCACGCACCTGTGATATGGAGACAGCTGGGGATGGTCACACACCTGTGATAGGGAGAGAGCTGGGCATTGTGTGTCACCTGTGATATGGAGACACCTGGGGACGGTCACACACCTGTGATGGGGAGAGAGCAGGGGGCTGTCACTCACTTGTGATGAGGAGAGAGATGGGGGCTGTCAATCAACTGTGATGGGGCAAGAGCTGGGGGCTGTCACCCACCTGTGAAGGGGAAAGAGCTGGGGGCGTTCACGCACCTGTGATATGGAGACAGCTGGGGATGGTCACACACCTGTGATAGGGAGAGAGCTTGGCGTTGTCACATACCTGTGAGGTGGAGACAGCTGGTGGCTGTCACATACCTGTGATGGGGAGAAAGCTGGTGGCTATCACTCACCTGTGATGGGGAGAGAGCTGGGGGCTGTCACATACCTGTGTTGGGGAGAAAGCTGTGGGCTATCACTCACCTGTGCTGGGGAGAGAGCTAGGGGCTGTCACACAACTGTGATGGGGAGAGAGCTGGTGGTTGTGACTAAACTGTGATGGGGAGAGAGCTGTGCGCTGTCACACTCCTGTGATGGGGAGAGAGCTGGGGCTCAGACATACCCGTGACGCGTAGACAGCTAGTGGTTGTCACATACCTGTGATGTGGAGACAATGGGGGTTGTGACATACCTGTGACGGGGAGAGAGCTGGGAGCTGTCACACACCTGTGATGCGGAGAGAGCTGGGGGCTGTCACACACCTGTGATGGGGAGAGAGATGGGTACTGTCAAACACCTGTGATGGGGAGAGACCTGGAGGCTGTCACATACCTGTGATGGGGAGAGAGCTGGGGGCTGTCACATACCTGTGATGGGGAGAGAGTTGGGGCCTGTCTGGCACCTGTGATGGTGAGACAGCTGGGAGCTGTCACATACCTGTGATGCGGAGATAGTTGAGGGATGTCTGGCACCTTTGATGCAGAGAAATCTGGGGTCTGTCACATACCTGTGATGGGGAGAGAGCTGGGGGCTGTCACTCCCCTGTGATACGGAGAGAGCTGGGGGCTCTCACACACCAGTGATGGGGAGAGAGCTGGGGACTGTCACATACGTGAGATGTGGAGACAGCTGGGGGCTGTCACACACCTGTGATGGGGGGAGAGCAGGGGGCTGTCACTCACTTGTGATGAGGAGAGAGATGGGGGCTGTCAATCAACTGTGATGGGGCAAGAGCTGGGGGCTGTCACCCACCTGTGAAGGGGAAAGAGCTGGGGGCGTTCACGCACCTGTGATATGGAGACAGCTGGGGATGGTCACACATCTGTGATAGGGAGAGAGCTTGGCGTTGTCACATACCTGTGAGGTGGAGACAGCTGGTGGCTGTCACATACCTGTGATGGGGAGAAAGCTGGTGGCTATCACTCACCTGTGATGGGGAGAGAGCTGGGGGCTGTCACATACCTGTGTTGGGGAGAAAGCTGTGGGCTATCACTCACCTGTGCTGGGGAGAGAGCTAGGGGCTGTCACACAACTGTGATGGGGAGAGAGCTGGTGGTTGTGACTAAACTGTGATGGGGAGAGAGCTGTGCGCTGTCACACTCCTGTGATGGGGAGAGAGCTGGGGCTCAGACATACCCGTGACGCGTAGACAGCTAGTGGTTGTCACATACCTGTGATGTGGAGACAATGGGGGTTGTGACATACCTGTGACGGGGAGAGAGCTGGGAGCTGTCACACACCTGTGATGCGGAGAGAGCTGGGGGCTGTCACACACCTGTGATGGGGAGAGAGATGGGTACTGTCAAACACCTGTGATGGGGAGAGACCTGGAGTCTGTCACATACCTGTGATGGGGAGAGAGCTGGGGGCTGTCACATACCTGTGATGGGGAGAGAGTTGGGGCCTGTCTGGCACCTGTGATGGTGAGACAGCTGGGAGCTGTCACATACCTGTGATGCGGAGATAGTTGAGGGATGTCTGGCACCTTTGATGCAGAGAAATCTGGGGTCTGTCACATACCTGTGATGGGGAGAGAGCTGGGGGCTGTCACTCCCCTGTGATACGGAGAGAGCTGGGGGCTCTCACACACCAGTGATGGGGAGAGAGCTGGGGACTGTCACATACGTGAGATGTGGAGACAGCTGGGGGCTGTCACACACCTGTGATGGGGGGAGAGCAGGGGGCTGTCACTCACTTGTGATGAGGAGAGAGATGGGGGCTGTCAATCAACTGTAATGGGGAGAGAGCTGGGGGCAGTCACTCGCCTGTGAAGGGGAAAGAGATGGGGTCTGTCAAACCCTTCTGATGGGGAGAGTGCTGGGGCCTGTCACATACCTGTGATGCGGAGTCAGCTAGTTGCTGTCACATACATGTGATGTGGAGACAGCAGGGGGCAGTCACATACCTGTGATTGGGAGAGATTTGGGGGCTGTCAGGCACCTGTGATGCGGAGACAGCTGGGGGTTGTCACATACCTGTGATGGGGAAATTGCTGGTGGCTTTCACTCACTTGTGATGGGGAGAGAGCTGGGTGCTGTCACACACCTGTGATGGGGAGAGAGCTTGGGGATGTCACTCACCTGTGATGGGGAAAGAGCTGGGGCTCTCACATACCTGTAATGTGGACACAGGTGGGGGCTGTCACATACCCGTGATGGGGAGAGAGTTGAGGGCTGTCTGGCACCTGAGATGCGGAAACAGCTGGGGGCTGTCATATACCTGTGATGGGGAGAGAGCTGGGGTCTTACAATCACCTGTAATGGGGAGAGAGCTGGGATCTCTTACTCACCTGAAACGGGGAGAGAGCTGGGGTCTCTTCCACACCTGTGATGGGGAAAGCGATGGGGACTGTAAAACACCTGTGATGGGGAGAGACCTGGGGGCTGTCAGATACCTGTGATGCGGAGACTGCTGGTGTCTTTCACATACCTGTGATGTGGAGATAGCTGGGGGTTGACACATACCTGTGATGGGGAGAAAGGTGGGGGCTGTCAGGCACCTGTGATGCGGAGACAGCTGGTGGCTGTCACATACCTGTGATGGGGAGAAAGCTGGTGGCTATCACTCACCTGTGATGGGGAGAGAGCTGGGGGCTGTCACATACCTGTGATGGGGAGAAAGCTGGGAGCTATAACTCACCTGTGCTGGGGAGAGAGCTGGGGGCTGTCGCACAACTGTGATGGGGAGAGAGCTGGGGGTTGTCACTAAACTGTGATGGGGAGAGAGCTGTGGGCTGTCACACACCTGTGATGGGGAGAGAGCTGGGGCTCACACATACCGGTGACGCGTAGACAGCTAGTGGTGGTCACATACCTGTGATGTGGAGACAATGGGGGTTGTGACATACCTGTGATGGGGAGAGAGTTGGGGGCTGTCAGGCTCCTGTGATGCGGAGACTGCTGGGGGCTATCAGATACCTGTGATGGGGAGAGCGTTGGGGCTGTCTCTCACCTGTGATGGGGAGAGAGCTGGTGGCTGTCACACACCTGTGAATGGGAGAGAGCTGGGCATTGTCACTCACCTGTGATATGGAGACCCCTGGGGACGGTCACACACCTGTGATGGGGAGAGAGCAGGGGGCTGTCACTCACTTCTGATGAGGAGAGAGATGGGGGCTACCAATCAACTGTGATGGGGCAAGAGCTGGGGGCTGTCACCCACCTGTGAAGGGGAAAGAGCTGGGGGCTTTCACGCACCTGTGATATGGAGACAGCTGGGGATGGTCACACACCTGTGATAGGGAGAGAGCTGGGCATTGTGTGTCACCTGTGATATGGAGACACCTGGGGACGGTCACACACCTGTGATGGGGAGAGAGCAGGGGGCTGTCACTCACTTGTGATGAGGAGAGAGATGGGGGCTGTCAATCAACTGTGATGGGGCAAGAGCTGGGGGCTGTCACCCACCTGTGAAGGGGAAAGAGCTGGGGGCGTTCACGCACCTGTGATATGGAGACAGCTGGGGATGGTCACACACCTGTGATAGGGAGAGAGCTTGGCGTTGTCACATACCTGTGAGGTGGAGACAGCTGGTGGCTGTCACATACCTGTGATGGGGAGAAAGCTGGTGGCTATCACTCACCTGTGATGGGGAGAGAGCTGGGGGCTGTCACATACCTGTGTTGGGGAGAAAGCTGTGGGCTATCACTCACCTGTGCTGGGGAGAGAGCTAGGGGCTGTCACACAACTGTGATGGGGAGAGAGCTGGTGGTTGTGACTAAACTGTGATGGGGAGAGAGCTGTGCGCTGTCACACTCCTGTGATGGGGAGAGAGCTGGGGCTCAGACATACCCGTGACGCGTAGACAGCTAGTGGTTGTCACATACCTGTGATGTGGAGACAATGGGGGTTGTGACATACCTGTGACGGGGAGAGAGCTGGGAGCTGTCACACACCTGTGATGCGGAGAGAGCTGGGGGCTGTCACACACCTGTGATGGGGAGAGAGATGGGTACTGTCAAACACCTGTGATGGGGAGAGACCTGGAGGCTGTCACATACCTGTGATGGGGAGAGAGCTGGGGGCTGTCACATACCTGTGATGGGGAGAGAGTTGGGGCCTGTCTGGCACCTGTGATGGTGAGACAGCTGGGAGCTGTCACATACCTGTGATGCGGAGATAGTTGAGGGATGTCTGGCACCTTTGATGCAGAGAAATCTGGGGTCTGTCACATACCTGTGATGGGGAGAGAGCTGGGGGCTGTCACTCCCCTGTGATACGGAGAGAGCTGGGGGCTCTCACACACCAGTGATGGGGAGAGAGCTGGGGACTGTCACATACGTGAGATGTGGAGACAGCTGGGGGCTGTCACACACCTGTGATGGGGGGAGAGCAGGGGGCTGTCACTCACTTGTGATGAGGAGAGAGATGGGGGCTGTCAATCAACTGTGATGGGGCAAGAGCTGGGGGCTGTCACCCACCTGTGAAGGGGAAAGAGCTGGGGGCGTTCACGCACCTGTGATATGGAGACAGCTGGGGATGGTCACACATCTGTGATAGGGAGAGAGCTTGGCGTTGTCACATACCTGTGAGGTGGAGACAGCTGGTGGCTGTCACATACCTGTGATGGGGAGAAAGCTGGTGGCTATCACTCACCTGTGATGGGGAGAGAGCTGGGGGCTGTCACATACCTGTGTTGGGGAGAAAGCTGTGGGCTATCACTCACCTGTGCTGGGGAGAGAGCTAGGGGCTGTCACACAACTGTGATGGGGAGAGAGCTGGTGGTTGTGACTAAACTGTGATGGGGAGAGAGCTGTGCGCTGTCACACTCCTGTGATGGGGAGAGAGCTGGGGCTCAGACATACCCGTGACGCGTAGACAGCTAGTGGTTGTCACATACCTGTGATGTGGAGACAATGGGGGTTGTGACATACCTGTGACGGGGAGAGAGCTGGGAGCTGTCACACACCTGTGATGCGGAGAGAGCTGGGGGCTGTCACACACCTGTGATGGGGAGAGAGATGGGTACTGTCAAACACCTGTGATGGGGAGAGACCTGGAGTCTGTCACATACCTGTGATGGGGAGAGAGCTGGGGGCTGTCACATACCTGTGATGGGGAGAGAGTTGGGGCCTGTCTGGCACCTGTGATGGTGAGACAGCTGGGAGCTGTCACATACCTGTGATGCGGAGATAGTTGAGGGATGTCTGGCACCTTTGATGCAGAGAAATCTGGGGTCTGTCACATACCTGTGATGGGGAGAGAGCTGGGGGCTGTCACTCCCCTGTGATACGGAGAGAGCTGGGGGCTCTCACACACCAGTGATGGGGAGAGAGCTGGGGACTGTCACATACGTGAGATGTGGAGACAGCTGGGGGCTGTCACACACCTGTGATGGGGGGAGAGCAGGGGGCTGTCACTCACTTGTGATGAGGAGAGAGATGGGGGCTGTCAATCAACTGTAATGGGGAGAGAGCTGGGGGCAGTCACTCGCCTGTGAAGGGGAAAGAGATGGGGTCTGTCAAACCCTTCTGATGGGGAGAGTGCTGGGGCCTGTCACATACCTGTGATGCGGAGTCAGCTAGTTGCTGTCACATACATGTGATGTGGAGACAGCAGGGGGCAGTCACATACCTGTGATTGGGAGAGATTTGGGGGCTGTCAGGCACCTGTGATGCGGAGACAGCTGGGGGTTGTCACATACCTGTGATGGGGAAATTGCTGGTGGCTTTCACTCACTTGTGATGGGGAGAGAGCTGGGTGCTGTCACACACCTGTGATGGGGAGAGAGCTTGGGGATGTCACTCACCTGTGATGGGGAAAGAGCTGGGGCTCTCACATACCTGTAATGTGGACACAGGTGGGGGCTGTCACATACCCGTGATGGGGAGAGAGTTGAGGGCTGTCTGGCACCTGAGATGCGGAAACAGCTGGGGGCTGTCATATACCTGTGATGGGGAGAGAGCTGGGGTCTTACAATCACCTGTAATGGGGAGAGAGCTGGGATCTCTTACTCACCTGAAACGGGGAGAGAGCTGGGGTCTCTTCCACACCTGTGATGGGGAAAGCGATGGGGACTGTAAAACACCTGTGATGGGGAGAGACCTGGGGGCTGTCAGATACCTGTGATGCGGAGACTGCTGGTGTCTTTCACATACCTGTGATGTGGAGATAGCTGGGGGTTGACACATACCTGTGATGGGGAGAAAGGTGGGGGCTGTCAGGCACCTGTGATGCGGAGACAGCTGGTGGCTGTCACATACCTGTGATGGGGAGAAAGCTGGTGGCTATCACTCACCTGTGATGGGGAGAGAGCTGGGGGCTGTCACATACCTGTGATGGGGAGAAAGCTGGGAGCTATAACTCACCTGTGCTGGGGAGAGAGCTGGGGGCTGTCGCACAACTGTGATGGGGAGAGAGCTGGGGGTTGTCACTAAACTGTGATGGGGAGAGAGCTGTGGGCTGTCACACACCTGTGATGGGGAGAGAGCTGGGGCTCACACATACCGGTGACGCGTAGACAGCTAGTGGTGGTCACATACCTGTGATGTGGAGACAATGGGGGTTGTGACATACCTGTGATGGGGAGAGAGTTGGGGGCTGTCAGGCTCCTGTGATGCGGAGACTGCTGGGGGCTATCAGATACCTGTGATGGGGAGAGCGTTGGGGCTGTCTCTCACCTGTGATGGGGAGAGAGCTGGTGGCTGTCACACACCTGTGAATGGGAGAGAGCTGGGCATTGTCACTCACCTGTGATATGGAGACCCCTGGGGACGGTCACACACCTGTGATGGGGAGAGAGCAGGGGGCTGTCACTCACTTCTGATGAGGAGAGAGATGGGGGCTACCAATCAACTGTGATGGGGCAAGAGCTGGGGGCTGTCACCCACCTGTGAAGGGGAAAGAGCTGGGGGCTTTCACGCACCTGTGATATGGAGACAGCTGGGGATGGTCACACACCTGTGATAGGGAGAGAGCTGGGCATTGTGTGTCACCTGTGATATGGAGACACCTGGGGACGGTCACACACCTGTGATGGGGAGAGAGCAGGGGGCTGTCACTCACTTGTGATGAGGAGAGAGATGGGGGCTGTCAATCAACTGTGATGGGGCAAGAGCTGGGGGCTGTCACCCACCTGTGAAGGGGAAAGAGCTGGGGGCGTTCACGCACCTGTGATATGGAGACAGCTGGGGATGGTCACACACCTGTGATAGGGAGAGAGCTTGGCGTTGTCACATACCTGTGAGGTGGAGACAGCTGGTGGCTGTCACATACCTGTGATGGGGAGAAAGCTGGTGGCTATCACTCACCTGTGATGGGGAGAGAGCTGGGGGCTGTCACATACCTGTGTTGGGGAGAAAGCTGTGGGCTATCACTCACCTGTGCTGGGGAGAGAGCTAGGGGCTGTCACACAACTGTGATGGGGAGAGAGCTGGTGGTTGTGACTAAACTGTGATGGGGAGAGAGCTGTGCGCTGTCACACTCCTGTGATGGGGAGAGAGCTGGGGCTCAGACATACCCGTGACGCGTAGACAGCTAGTGGTTGTCACATACCTGTGATGTGGAGACAATGGGGGTTGTGACATACCTGTGACGGGGAGAGAGCTGGGAGCTGTCACACACCTGTGATGCGGAGAGAGCTGGGGGCTGTCACACACCTGTGATGGGGAGAGAGATGGGTACTGTCAAACACCTGTGATGGGGAGAGACCTGGAGGCTGTCACATACCTGTGATGGGGAGAGAGCTGGGGGCTGTCACATACCTGTGATGGGGAGAGAGTTGGGGCCTGTCTGGCACCTGTGATGGTGAGACAGCTGGGAGCTGTCACATACCTGTGATGCGGAGATAGTTGAGGGATGTCTGGCACCTTTGATGCAGAGAAATCTGGGGTCTGTCACATACCTGTGATGGGGAGAGAGCTGGGGGCTGTCACTCCCCTGTGATACGGAGAGAGCTGGGGGCTCTCACACACCAGTGATGGGGAGAGAGCTGGGGACTGTCACATACGTGAGATGTGGAGACAGCTGGGGGCTGTCACACACCTGTGATGGGGGGAGAGCAGGGGGCTGTCACTCACTTGTGATGAGGAGAGAGATGGGGGCTGTCAATCAACTGTGATGGGGCAAGAGCTGGGGGCTGTCACCCACCTGTGAAGGGGAAAGAGCTGGGGGCGTTCACGCACCTGTGATATGGAGACAGCTGGGGATGGTCACACATCTGTGATAGGGAGAGAGCTTGGCGTTGTCACATACCTGTGAGGTGGAGACAGCTGGTGGCTGTCACATACCTGTGATGGGGAGAAAGCTGGTGGCTATCACTCACCTGTGATGGGGAGAGAGCTGGGGGCTGTCACATACCTGTGTTGGGGAGAAAGCTGTGGGCTATCACTCACCTGTGCTGGGGAGAGAGCTAGGGGCTGTCACACAACTGTGATGGGGAGAGAGCTGGTGGTTGTGACTAAACTGTGATGGGGAGAGAGCTGTGCGCTGTCACACTCCTGTGATGGGGAGAGAGCTGGGGCTCAGACATACCCGTGACGCGTAGACAGCTAGTGGTTGTCACATACCTGTGATGTGGAGACAATGGGGGTTGTGACATACCTGTGACGGGGAGAGAGCTGGGAGCTGTCACACACCTGTGATGCGGAGAGAGCTGGGGGCTGTCACACACCTGTGATGGGGAGAGAGATGGGTACTGTCAAACACCTGTGATGGGGAGAGACCTGGAGTCTGTCACATACCTGTGATGGGGAGAGAGCTGGGGGCTGTCACATACCTGTGATGGGGAGAGAGTTGGGGCCTGTCTGGCACCTGTGATGGTGAGACAGCTGGGAGCTGTCACATACCTGTGATGCGGAGATAGTTGAGGGATGTCTGGCACCTTTGATGCAGAGAAATCTGGGGTCTGTCACATACCTGTGATGGGGAGAGAGCTGGGGGCTGTCACTCCCCTGTGATACGGAGAGAGCTGGGGGCTCTCACACACCAGTGATGGGGAGAGAGCTGGGGACTGTCACATAAGTGAGATGTGGAGACAGCTGGGGGCTGTCACACACCTGTGATGGGGGGAGAGCAGGGGGCTGTCACTCACTTGTGATGAGGAGAGAGATGGGGGCTGTCAATCAACTGTAATGGGGAGAGAGCTGGGGGCAGTCACTCGCCTGTGAAGGGGAAAGAGATGGGGTCTGTCAAACCCTTCTGATGGGGAGAGTGCTGGGGCCTGTCACATACCTGTGATGCGGAGTCAGCTAGTTGCTGTCACATACATGTGATGTGGAGACAGCAGGGGGCAGTCACATACCTGTGATTGGGAGAGATTTGGGGGCTGTCAGGCACCTGTGATGCGGAGACAGCTGGGGGTTGTCACATACCTGTGATGGGGAAATTGCTGGTGGCTTTCACTCACTTGTGATGGGGAGAGAGCTGGGTGCTGTCACACACCTGTGATGGGGAGAGAGCTTGGGGATGTCACTCACCTGTGATGGGGAAAGAGCTGGGGCTCTCACATACCTGTAATGTGGACACAGGTGGGGGCTGTCACATACCCGTGATGGGGAGAGAGTTGAGGGCTGTCTGGCACCTGAGATGCGGAAACAGCTGGGGGCTGTCATATACCTGTGATGGGGAGAGAGCTGGGGTCTTACAATCACCTGTAATGGGGAGAGAGCTGGGATCTCTTACTCACCTGAAACGGGGAGAGAGCTGGGGTCTCTTCCACACCTGTGATGGGGAAAGCGATGGGGACTGTAAAACACCTGTGATGGGGAGAGACCTGGGGGCTGTCAGATACCTGTGATGCGGAGACTGCTGGTGTCTTTCACATACCTGTGATGTGGAGATAGCTGGGGGTTGACACATACCTGTGATGGGGAGAAAGGTGGGGGCTGTCAGGCACCTGTGATGCGGAGACAGCTGGTGGCTGTCACATACCTGTGATGGGGAGAAAGCTGGTGGCTATCACTCACCTGTGATGGGGAGAGAGCTGGGGGCTGTCACATACCTGTGATGGGGAGAAAGCTGGGAGCTATAACTCACCTGTGCTGGGGAGAGAGCTGGGGGCTGTCGCACAACTGTGATGGGGAGAGAGCTGGGGGTTGTCACTAAACTGTGATGGGGAGAGAGCTGTGGGCTGTCACACACCTGTGATGGGGAGAGAGCTGGGGCTCACACATACCGGTGACGCGTAGACAGCTAGTGGTGGTCACATACCTGTGATGTGGAGACAATGGGGGTTGTGACATACCTGTGATGGGGAGAGAGTTGGGGGCTGTCAGGCTCCTGTGATGCGGAGACTGCTGGGGGCTATCAGATACCTGTGATGGGGAGAGCGTTGGGGCTGTCTCTCACCTGTGATGGGGAGAGAGCTGGTGGCTGTCACACACCTGTGAATGGGAGAGAGCTGGGCATTGTCACTCACCTGTGATATGGAGACCCCTGGGGACGGTCACACACCTGTGATGGGGAGAGAGCAGGGGGCTGTCACTCACTTCTGATGAGGAGAGAGATGGGGGCTACCAATCAACTGTGATGGGGCAAGAGCTGGGGGCTGTCACCCACCTGTGAAGGGGAAAGAGCTGGGGGCTTTCACGCACCTGTGATATGGAGACAGCTGGGGATGGTCACACACCTGTGATAGGGAGAGAGCTGGGCATTGTGTGTCACCTGTGATATGGAGACACCTGGGGACGGTCACACACCTGTGATGGGGAGAGAGCAGGGGGCTGTCACTCACTTGTGATGAGGAGAGAGATGGGGGCTGTCAATCAACTGTGATGGGGCAAGAGCTGGGGGCTGTCACCCACCTGTGAAGGGGAAAGAGCTGGGGGCGTTCACGCACCTGTGATATGGAGACAGCTGGGGATGGTCACACATCTGTGATAGGGAGAGAGCTTGGCGTTGTCACATACCTGTGAGGTGGAGACAGCTGGTGGCTGTCACATACCTGTGATGGGGAGAAAGCTGGTGGCTATCACTCACCTGTGATGGGGAGAGAGCTGGGGGCTGTCACATACCTGTGTTGGGGAGAAAGCTGTGGGCTATCACTCACCTGTGCTGGGGAGAGAGCTAGGGGCTGTCACACAACTGTGATGGGGAGAGAGCTGGTGGTTGTGACTAAACTGTGATGGGGAGAGAGCTGTGCGCTGTCACACTCCTGTGATGGGGAGAGAGCTGGGGCTCAGACATACCCGTGACGCGTAGACAGCTAGTGGTTGTCACATACCTGTGATGTGGAGACAATGGGGGTTGTGACATACCTGTGACGGGGAGAGAGCTGGGAGCTGTCACACACCTGTGATGCGGAGAGAGCTGGGGGCTGTCACATACCTGTGATGGGGAAATTGCTGGTGGCTTTCACTCACTTGTGATGGGGAGAGAGCTGGGTGCTGTCACACACCTGTGATGGGGAGAGAGCTTGGGGATGTCACTCACCTGTGATGGGGAAAGAGCTGGGGCTCTCACATACCTGTAATGTGGACACAGGTGGGGGCTGTCACATACCCGTGATGGGGAGAGAGTTGAGGGCTGTCTGGCACCTGAGATGCGGAAACAGCTGGGGGCTGTCATATACCTGTGATGGGGAGAGAGCTGGGGTCTTACAATCACCTGTAATGGGGAGAGAGCTGGGATCTCTTACTCACCTGAAACGGGGAGAGAGCTGGGGTCTCTTCCACACCTGTGATGGGGAAAGCGATGGGGACTGTAAAACACCTGTGATGGGGAGAGACCTGGGGGCTGTCAGATACCTGTGATGCGGAGACTGCTGGTGTCTTTCACATACCTGTGATGTGGAGATAGCTGGGGGTTGACACATACCTGTGATGGGGAGAAAGGTGGGGGCTGTCAGGCACCTGTGATGCGGAGACAGCTGGTGGCTGTCACACACCTGTGATGGGGAGAGAGCTGGGGACTGTCACATACGTGAGATGTGGAGACAGCTGGGGGCTGTCACACACCTGTGATGGGGGGAGAGCAGGGGGCTGTCACTCACTTGTGATGAGGAGAGAGATGGGGGCTGTCAATCAACTGTGATGGGGCAAGAGCTGGGGGCTGTCACCCACCTGTGAAGGGGAAAGAGCTGGGGGCGTTCACGCACCTGTGATATGGAGACAGCTGGGGATGGTCACACACCTGTGATAGGGAGAGAGCTTGGCGTTGTCACATACCTGTGAGGTGGAGACAGCTGGTGGCTGTCACATACCTGTGATGGGGAGAAAGCTGGTGGCTATCACTCACCTGTGATGGGGAGAGAGCTGGGGGCTGTCACATACCTGTGTTGGGGAGAAAGCTGTGGGCTATCACTCACCTGTGCTGGGGAGAGAGCTAGGGGCTGTCACACAACTGTGATGGGGAGAGAGCTGGTGGTTGTGACTAAACTGTGATGGGGAGAGAGCTGTGCGCTGTCACACTCCTGTGATGGGGAGAGAGCTGGGGCTCAGACATACCCGTGACGCGTAGACAGCTAGTGGTTGTCACATACCTGTGATGTGGAGACAATGGGGGTTGTGACATACCTGTGACGGGGAGAGAGCTGGGAGCTGTCACACACCTGTGATGCGGAGAGAGCTGGGGGCTGTCACACACCTGTGATGGGGAGAGAGATGGGTACTGTCAAACACCTGTGATGGGGAGAGACCTGGAGTCTGTCACATACCTGTGATGGGGAGAGAGCTGGGGGCTGTCACATACCTGTGATGGGGAGAGAGTTGGGGCCTGTCTGGCACCTGTGATGGTGAGACAGCTGGGAGCTGTCACATACCTGTGATGCGGAGATAGTTGAGGGATGTCTGGCACCTTTGATGCAGAGAAATCTGGGGTCTGTCACATACCTGTGATGGGGAGAGAGCTGGGGGCTGTCACTCCCCTGTGATACGGAGAGAGCTGGGGGCTCTCACACACCAGTGATGGGGAGAGAGCTGGGGACTGTCACATACGTGAGATGTGGAGACAGCTGGGGGCTGTCACACACCTGTGATGGGGGGAGAGCTGGGGGCTGTCACATACCTGTGAAGCAGAGAGAGCTGGTGACTGTCACATACCTGTGATGCAGAGACAGCTGGAGGCTGTCACATACCTGTGTTGGGGAGAGTGCTTGGGTCTGTCACATACCTGTGATGGAGAGACACTTGCAGGCTGTCACTCACCTGTGATGGGGAGAGAGATGGGGGATGTCACATACCTGTGATTGGGAGAGAGCTGGCGCTGTCACGCACCTGTGATATGGAGACAGCTGGGGACGGTCACACACCTGTGATGGGGAGAGATTTGGGGGCTGTCAGGCAAGTGTGATGCGGTGACAGCTGTGGGCTGTCAAATACTTCTGATGGGGAGAGAGCTGGAGGATGTCATTCACCGGTGATTGGGAGAGAGTTGGGGGCTGTCACACACCTGTGATTGCGAGAGAGCTGGGCGTTGTCACATACCTGTGAAGTGGAGACACCTGGGGGCTGTCACATTCCTGTGATGGGGAGTTGAGTTGGGGCTTGTCAGGCACCTGTGATGCGGAGACAGCTGGGGACTGTCACATACCTGCGATACGGAGAGAGCTGGGCGCTGTCACTCACCTGTGATGGGGATAGAGCTGGGCGCTGTCACATACCTGTGATGGGGAGAGAGATGGGGATTGTCACATACTTGTAATGCTGAGACAGCTGGGGGCTGTCACACACCTGTGATGAGGAGAGAGCTGGTGGATATCACACACCTGTAATGGGGAGAGAGCTGGGGGCAGTCACTCGCCTGTGAAGGGGAAAGAGATGGGGTCTGTCAAACCCTTCTGATGGGGAGAGTGCTGGGGCCTGTCACATACCTGTGATGCGGAGTCAGCTAGTTGCTGTCACATACATGTGATGTGGAGACAGCAGGGGGCAGTCACATACCTGTGATTGGGAGAGATTTGGGGGCTGTCAGGCACCTGTGATGCGGAGACAGCTGGGGGCTGTCATATACCTGTGATGGGGAGAGAGCTGGGGTCTTACAATCACCTGTAATGGGGAGAGAGCTGGGATCTCTTACTCACCTGAAACGGGGAGAGAGCTGGGGTCTCTTCCACACCTGTGATGGGGAAAGCGATGGGGACTGTAAAACACCTGTGATGGGGAGAGACCTGGGGGCTGTCAGATACCTGTGATGCGGAGACTGCTGGTGTCTTTCACATACCTGTGATGTGGAGATAGCTGGGGGTTGACACATACCTGTGATGGGGAGAAAGGTGGGGGCTGTCAGGCACCTGTGATGCGGAGACAGCTGGTGGCTGTCACATACCTGTGATGGGGAGAAAGCTGGTGGCTATCACTCACCTGTGATGGGGAGAGAGCTGGGGGCTGTCACATACCTGTGATGGGGAGAAAGCTGGGAGCTATAACTCACCTGTGCTGGGGAGAGAGCTGGGGGCTGTCGCACAACTGTGATGGGGAGAGAGCTGGGGGTTGTCACTAAACTGTGATGGGGAGAGAGCTGTGGGCTGTCACACACCTGTGATGGGGAGAGAGCTGGGGCTCACACATACCGGTGACGCGTAGACAGCTAGTGGTGGTCACATACCTGTGATGTGGAGACAATGGGGGTTGTGACATACCTGTGATGGGGAGAGAGTTGGGGGCTGTCAGGCTCCTGTGATGCGGAGACTGCTGGGGGCTATCAGATACCTGTGATGGGGAGAGCGTTGGGGCTGTCTCTCACCTGTGATGGGGAGAGAGCTGGTGGCTGTCACACACCTGTGAATGGGAGAGAGCTGGGCATTGTCACTCACCTGTGATATGGAGACCCCTGGGGACGGTCACACACCTGTGATGGGGAGAGAGCAGGGGGCTGTCACTCACTTCTGATGAGGAGAGAGATGGGGGCTACCAATCAACTGTGATGGGGCAAGAGCTGGGGGCTGTCACCCACCTGTGAAGGGGAAAGAGCTGGGGGCTTTCACGCACCTGTGATATGGAGACAGCTGGGGATGGTCACACACCTGTGATAGGGAGAGAGCTGGGCATTGTGTGTCACCTGTGATATGGAGACACCTGGGGACGGTCACACACCTGTGATGGGGAGAGAGCAGGGGGCTGTCACTCACTTGTGATGAGGAGAGAGATGGGGGCTGTCAATCAACTGTGATGGGGCAAGAGCTGGGGGCTGTCACCCACCTGTGAAGGGGAAAGAGCTGGGGGCGTTCACGCACCTGTGATATGGAGACAGCTGGGGATGGTCACACATCTGTGATAGGGAGAGAGCTTGGCGTTGTCACATACCTGTGAGGTGGAGACAGCTGGTGGCTGTCACATACCTGTGATGGGGAGAAAGCTGGTGGCTATCACTCACCTGTGATGGGGAGAGAGCTGGGGGCTGTCACATACCTGTGTTGGGGAGAAAGCTGTGGGCTATCACTCACCTGTGCTGGGGAGAGAGCTAGGGGCTGTCACACAACTGTGATGGGGAGAGAGCTGGTGGTTGTGACTAAACTGTGATGGGGAGAGAGCTGTGCGCTGTCACACTCCTGTGATGGGGAGAGAGCTGGGGCTCAGACATACCCGTGACGCGTAGACAGCTAGTGGTTGTCACATACCTGTGATGTGGAGACAATGGGGGTTGTGACATACCTGTGACGGGGAGAGAGCTGGGAGCTGTCACACACCTGTGATGCGGAGAGAGCTGGGGGCTGTCACACACCTGTGATGGGGAGAGAGATGGGTACTGTCAAACACCTGTGATGGGGAGAGACCTGGAGTCTGTCACATACCTGTGATGGGGAGAGAGCTGGGGGCTGTCACATACCTGTGATGGGGAGATAGTTGGGGCCTGTCTGGCACCTGTGATGGTGAGACAGCTGGGAGCTGTCACATACCTGTGATGCGGAGATAGTTGAGGGATGTCTGGCACCTTTGATGCAGAGAAATCTGGGGTCTGTCACATACCTGTGATGGGGAGAGAGCTGGGGGCTGTCACTCCCCTGTGATACGGAGAGAGCTGGGGGCTCCCACACACCTGTGATGCGGAGACAGCTGGGGGTTGTCACATACCTGTGATGGGGAAATTGCTGGTGGCTTTCACTCACTTGTGATGGGGAGAGAGCTGGGTGCTGTCACACACCTGTGATGGGGAGAGAGCTTGGGGATGTCACTCACCTGTGATGGGGAAAGAGCTGGGGCTCTCACATACCTGTAATGTGGACACAGGTGGGGGCTGTCACATACCCGTGATGGGGAGAGAGTTGAGGGCTGTCTGGCACCTGAGATGCGGAAACAGCTGGGGGCTGTCATATACCTGTGATGGGGAGAGAGCTGGGGTCTTACAATCACCTGTAATGGGGAGAGAGCTGGGATCTCTTACTCACCTGAAACGGGGAGAGAGCTGGGGTCTCTTCCACACCTGTGATGGGGAAAGCGATGGGGACTGTAAAACACCTGTGATGGGGAGAGACCTGGGGGCTGTCAGATACCTGTGATGCGGAGACTGCTGGTGTCTTTCACATACCTGTGATGTGGAGATAGCTGGGGGTTGACACATACCTGTGATAGGGAGAAAGGTGGGGGCTGTCAGGCACCTGTGATGCTGAGACAGCTGGTGGCTGTCACATACCTGTGACGGGGAGAAAGTTGGTGGCTGTCACTCACCTGTGATGGGGAGAGAGCTGGGGTCCGTCACATACCTGTGATGGGGAGAAAGCTGGGAGCTCTAACTCACCTGTGCTGGGGAGAGAGCTGGGGGCTGTCGCACAACTGTGATGGGGAGAGAGCTGGGGGTTGTCACTAAACTGTGATGGGGAGAGAGCTGTGGGCTGTCACACACCTGTGATGGGGAGAGAGCTGGGGCTCACACATACCGGTGACGTGTAGACTGCTAGTGGTTGTCACATACCTGTGATGTGGAGACAATGGGGGTTGTGACATACCTGTGATGGGGAGAGAGCTGGGAGCTGTCACACACCTGTGATGCGGAGAGAGCTGGGGGCTGTCACACACCTGTGATGGGGAGAGAGATGGGTACTGTCAAACACCTGTGATGGGGAGAGACCTGGAGGCTGTCACATACCTGTGATGGGGAGAGAGCTGGGGGCTGTCACATACCTGTGATGGGGAGAGAGTTGGGGCCTGTCTGGCACCTGTGATGGTGAGACAGCTGGGAGCTGTCACATACCTGTGATGCGGAGATAGTTGAGGGATGTCTGGCACCTGTGATGCAGAGAAATCTGGGGTCTGTCACATACCTGTGATGGGGAGAGAGCTGGGGGCTGTCACTCCCCTGTGATACGGAGAGAGCTGGGGGCTCCCACACACCTGTGATGGGGAGAGAGCTGGGGACTGTCACATACGTGAGATGTGGAGACAGCTGGGGGCTGTCACACACCTGTGATGGGGGGAGAGCTGGGGGCTGTCACATACCTGTGAAGCAGAGAGAGCTGGTGACTCTCACATACCTGTGATGCAGAGACAGCTGGAGGCTGTCACATACCTGTGTTGGGGAGAGTGCTTGGGTCTGTCACATACCTGTGATGGAGAGACACTTGCAGGCTGTCACTCACCTGTGATGGGGAGAGAGATGGGGGATGTCACATACCTGTGATTGGGAGAGAGCTGGCGCTGTCACGCACCTGTGATATGGAGACAGCTGGGGACGGTCACACACCTGTGATGGGGAGAGATTTGGGGGCTGTCAGGCAAGTGTGATGCGGTGACAGCTGTGGGCTGTCAAATACTTCTGATGGGGAGAGAGCTGGAGGATGTCATTCACCGGTGATTGGGAGAGAGTTGGGGGCTGTCACACACCTGTGATTGCGAGAGAGCTGGGCGTTGTCACATACCTGTGAAGTGGAGACACCTGGGGGCTGTCACATTCCTGTGATGGGGAGTTGAGTTGGGGCTTGTCAGGCACCTGTGATGCGGAGACAGCTGGGGACTGTCACATACCTGCGATACGGAGAGAGCTGGGCGCTGTCACTCACCTGTGATGGGGATAGAGCTGGGCGCTGTCACATATCTGTGATGGGGAGAGAGATGGGGATTGTCACATACTTGTAATGCTGAGACAGCTGGGGGCTGTCACACACCTGTGATGAGGAGAGAGCTGGTGGATATCACACACCTGTAATGGGGAGAGAGCTGGGGGCAGTCACTCGCCTGTGAAGGGGAAAGAGATGGGGTCTGTCAAACCCTTCTGATGGGGAGAGTGCTGGGGCCTGTCACATACCTGTGATGCGGAGTCAGCTAGTTGCTGTCACATACATGTGATGTGGAGACAGCAGGGGGCAGTCACATACCTGTGATTGGGAGAGATTTGGGGGCTGTCAGGCACCTGTGATGCGGAGACAGCTGGGGGTTGTCACATACCTGTGATGGGGAAATTGCTGGTGGCTTTCACTCACTTGTGATGGGGAGAGAGCTGGGTGCTGTCACACACCTGTGATGGGGAGAGAGCTTGGGGATGTCACTCACCTGTGATGGGGAAAGAGCTGGGGCTCTCACATACCTGTAATGTGGACACAGGTGGGGGCTGTCACATACCCGTGATGGGGAGAGAGTTGAGGGCTGTCTGGCACCTGAGATGCGGAAACAGCTGGGGGCTGTCATATACCTGTGATGGGGAGAGAGCTGGGGTCTTACAATCACCTGTAATGGGGAGAGAGCTGGGATCTCTTACTCACCTGAAACGGGGAGAGAGCTGGGGTCTCTTCCACACCTGTGATGGGGAAAGCGATGGGGACTGTAAAACACCTGTGATGGGGAGAGACCTGGGGGCTGTCAGATACCTGTGATGCGGAGACTGCTGGTGTCTTTCACATACCTGTGATGTGGAGATAGCTGGGGGTTGACACATACCTGTGATGGGGAGAAAGGTGGGGGCTGTCAGGCACCTGTGATGCGGAGACAGCTGGTGGCTGTCACATACCTGTGATGGGGAGAAAGCTGGTGGCTATCACTCACCTGTGATGGGGAGAGAGCTGGGGGCTGTCACATACCTGTGATGGGGAGAAAGCTGGGAGCTATAACTCACCTGTGCTGGGGAGAGAGCTGGGGGCTGTCGCACAACTGTGATGGGGAGAGAGCTGGGGGTTGTCACTAAACTGTGATGGGGAGAGAGCTGTGGGCTGTCACACACCTGTGATGGGGAGAGAGCTGGGGCTCACACATACCGGTGACGCGTAGACAGCTAGTGGTGGTCACATACCTGTGATGTGGAGACAATGGGGGTTGTGACATACCTGTGATGGGGAGAGAGTTGGGGGCTGTCAGGCTCCTGTGATGCGGAGACTGCTGGGGGCTATCAGATACCTGTGATGGGGAGAGCGTTGGGGCTGTCTCTCACCTGTGATGGGGAGAGAGCTGGTGGCTGTCACACACCTGTGAATGGGAGAGAGCTGGGCATTGTCACTCACCTGTGATATGGAGACCCCTGGGGACGGTCACACACCTGTGATGGGGAGAGAGCAGGGGGCTGTCACTCACTTCTGATGAGGAGAGAGATGGGGGCTACCAATCAACTGTGATGGGGCAAGAGCTGGGGGCTGTCACCCACCTGTGAAGGGGAAAGAGCTGGGGGCTTTCACGCACCTGTGATATGGAGACAGCTGGGGATGGTCACACACCTGTGATAGGGAGAGAGCTGGGCATTGTGTGTCACCTGTGATATGGAGACACCTGGGGACGGTCACACACCTGTGATGGGGAGAGAGCAGGGGGCTGTCACTCACTTGTGATGAGGAGAGAGATGGGGGCTGTCAATCAACTGTGATGGGGCAAGAGCTGGGGGCTGTCACCCACCTGTGAAGGGGAAAGAGCTGGGGGCGTTCACGCACCTGTGATATGGAGACAGCTGGGGATGGTCACACACCTGTGATAGGGAGAGAGCTTGGCGTTGTCACATACCTGTGAGGTGGAGACAGCTGGTGGCTGTCACATACCTGTGATGGGGAGAAAGCTGGTGGCTATCACTCACCTGTGATGGGGAGAGAGCTGGGGGCTGTCACATACCTGTGTTGGGGAGAAAGCTGTGGGCTATCACTCACCTGTGCTGGGGAGAGAGCTAGGGGCTGTCACACAACTGTGATGGGGAGAGAGCTGGTGGTTGTGACTAAACTGTGATGGGGAGAGAGCTGTGCGCTGTCACACTCCTGTGATGGGGAGAGAGCTGGGGCTCAGACATACCCGTGACGCGTAGACAGCTAGTGGTTGTCACATACCTGTGATGTGGAGACAATGGGGGTTGTGACATACCTGTGACGGGGAGAGAGCTGGGAGCTGTCACACACCTGTGATGCGGAGAGAGCTGGGGGCTGTCACACACCTGTGATGGGGAGAGAGATGGGTACTGTCAAACACCTGTGATGGGGAGAGACCTGGAGGCTGTCACATACCTGTGATGGGGAGAGAGCTGGGGGCTGTCACATACCTGTGATGGGGAGAGAGTTGGGGCCTGTCTGGCACCTGTGATGGTGAGACAGCTGGGAGCTGTCACATACCTGTGATGCGGAGATAGTTGAGGGATGTCTGGCACCTTTGATGCAGAGAAATCTGGGGTCTGTCACATACCTGTGATGGGGAGAGAGCTGGGGGCTGTCACTCCCCTGTGATACGGAGAGAGCTGGGGGCTCTCACACACCAGTGATGGGGAGAGAGCTGGGGACTGTCACATACGTGAGATGTGGAGACAGCTGGGGGCTGTCACACACCTGTGATGGGGGGAGAGCAGGGGGCTGTCACTCACTTGTGATGAGGAGAGAGATGGGGGCTGTCAATCAACTGTGATGGGGCATGAGCTGGGGGCTGTCACCCACCTGTGAAGGGGAAAGAGCTGGGGGCGTTCACGCACCTGTGATATGGAGACAGCTGGGGATGGTCACACATCTGTGATAGGGAGAGAGCTTGGCGTTGTCACATACCTGTGAGGTGGAGACAGCTGGTGGCTGTCACATACCTGTGATGGGGAGAAAGCTGGTGGCTATCACTCACCTGTGATGGGGAGAGAGCTGGGGGCTGTCACATACCTGTGTTGGGGAGAAAGCTGTGGGCTATCACTCACCTGTGCTGGGGAGAGAGCTAGGGGCTGTCACACAACTGTGATGGGGAGAGAGCTGGTGGTTGTGACTAAACTGTGATGGGGAGAGAGCTGTGGGCTGTCACACACCTGTGATGGGGAGAGAGCTGGGGCTCAGACATACCGGTGACGCGTAGACAGCTAGTGGTTGTCACATACCTGTGATGTGGAGACAATGGGGGTTGTGACATACCTGTGACGGGGAGAGAGCTGGGAGCTGTCACACACCTGTGATGCGGAGAGAGCTGGGGGCTGTCACACACCTGTGATGGGGAGAGAGATGGGTACTGTCAAACACCTGTGATGGGGAGAGACCTGGAGGCTGTCACATACCTGTGATGGGGAGAGAGCTGGGGGCTGTCACATACCTGTGATGGGGAGAGAGTTGGGGCCTGTCTGGCACCTGTGATGGTGAGACAGCTGGGAGCTGTCACATACCTGTGATGCGGAGATAGTTGAGGGATGTCTGGCACCTTTGATGCAGAGAAATCTGGGGTCTGTCACATACCTGTGATGGGGAGAGAGCTGGGGGCTGTCACTCCCCTGTGATACGGAGAGAGCTGGGGGCTCCCACACACCTGTGATGGGGAGAGAGCTGGGGACTGTCACATACGTGAGATGTGGAGACAGCTGGGGGCTGTCACACACCTGTGATGGGGGGAGAGCTGGGGTCTTACAATCACCTGTAATGGGGAGAGAGCTGGGATCTCTTACTCACCTGAAACGGGGAGAGAGCTGGGGTCTCTTCCACACCTGTGATGGGGAAAGCGATGGGGACTGTAAAACACCTGTGATGGGGAGAGACCTGGGGGCTGTCAGATACCTGTGATGCGGAGACTGCTGGTGTCTTTCACATACCTGTGATGTGGAGATAGCTGGGGGTTGACACATACCTGTGATGGGGAGAAAGGTGGGGGCTGTCAGGCACCTGTGATGCGGAGACAGCTGGTGGCTGTCACATACCTGTGATGGGGAGAAAGCTGGTGGCTATCACTCACCTGTGATGGGGAGAGAGCTGGGGGCTGTCACATACCTGTGATGGGGAGAAAGCTGGGAGCTATAACTCACCTGTGCTGGGGAGAGAGCTGGGGGCTGTCGCACAACTGTGATGGGGAGAGAGCTGGGGGTTGTCACTAAACTGTGATGGGGAGAGAGCTGTGGGCTGTCACACACCTGTGATGGGGAGAGAGCTGGGGCTCACACATACCGGTGACGCGTAGACAGCTAGTGGTGGTCACATACCTGTGATGTGGAGACAATGGGGGTTGTGACATACCTGTGATGGGGAGAGAGTTGGGGGCTGTCAGGCTCCTGTGATGCGGAGACTGCTGGGGGCTATCAGATACCTGTGATGGGGAGAGCGTTGGGGCTGTCTCTCACCTGTGATGGGGAGAGAGCTGGTGGCTGTCACACACCTGTGAATGGGAGAGAGCTGGGCATTGTCACTCACCTGTGATATGGAGACCCCTGGGGACGGTCACACACCTGTGATGGGGAGAGAGCAGGGGGCTGTCACTCACTTCTGATGAGGAGAGAGATGGGGGCTACCAATCAACTGTGATGGGGCAAGAGCTGGGGGCTGTCACCCACCTGTGAAGGGGAAAGAGCTGGGGGCTTTCACGCACCTGTGATATGGAGACAGCTGGGGATGGTCACACACCTGTGATAGGGAGAGAGCTGGGCATTGTGTGTCACCTGTGATATGGAGACACCTGGGGACGGTCACACACCTGTGATGGGGAGAGAGCAGGGGGCTGTCACTCACTTGTGATGAGGAGAGAGATGGGGGCTGTCAATCAACTGTGATGGGGCAAGAGCTGGGGGCTGTCACCCACCTGTGAAGGGGAAAGAGCTGGGGGCGTTCACGCACCTGTGATATGGAGACAGCTGGGGATGGTCACACACCTGTGATAGGGAGAGAGCTTGGCGTTGTCACATACCTGTGAGGTGGAGACAGCTGGTGGCTGTCACATACCTGTGATGGGGAGAAAGCTGGTGGCTATCACTCACCTGTGATGGGGAGAGAGCTGGGGGCTGTCACATACCTGTGTTGGGGAGAAAGCTGTGGGCTATCACTCACCTGTGCTGGGGAGAGAGCTAGGGGCTGTCACACAACTGTGATGGGGAGAGAGCTGGTGGTTGTGACTAAACTGTGATGGGGAGAGAGCTGTGCGCTGTCACACTCCTGTGATGGGGAGAGAGCTGGGGCTCAGACATACCCGTGACGCGTAGACAGCTAGTGGTTGTCACATACCTGTGATGTGGAGACAATGGGGGTTGTGACATACCTGTGACGGGGAGAGAGCTGGGAGCTGTCACACACCTGTGATGCGGAGAGAGCTGGGGGCTGTCACACACCTGTGATGGGGAGAGAGATGGGTACTGTCAAACACCTGTGATGGGGAGAGACCTGGAGGCTGTCACATACCTGTGATGGGGAGAGAGCTGGGGGCTGTCACATACCTGTGATGGGGAGAGAGTTGGGGCCTGTCTGGCACCTGTGATGGTGAGACAGCTGGGAGCTGTCACATACCTGTGATGCGGAGATAGTTGAGGGATGTCTGGCACCTTTGATGCAGAGAAATCTGGGGTCTGTCACATACCTGTGATGGGGAGAGAGCTGGGGGCTGTCACTCCCCTGTGATACGGAGAGAGCTGGGGGCTCTCACACACCAGTGATGGGGAGAGAGCTGGGGACTGTCACATACGTGAGATGTGGAGACAGCTGGGGGCTGTCACACACCTGTGATGGGGGGAGAGCAGGGGGCTGTCACTCACTTGTGATGAGGAGAGAGATGGGGGCTGTCAATCAACTGTGATGGGGCATGAGCTGGGGGCTGTCACCCACCTGTGAAGGGGAAAGAGCTGGGGGCGTTCACGCACCTGTGATATGGAGACAGCTGGGGATGGTCACACATCTGTGATAGGGAGAGAGCTTGGCGTTGTCACATACCTGTGAGGTGGAGACAGCTGGTGGCTGTCACATACCTGTGATGGGGAGAAAGCTGGTGGCTATCACTCACCTGTGATGGGGAGAGAGCTGGGGGCTGTCACATACCTGTGTTGGGGAGAAAGCTGTGGGCTATCACTCACCTGTGCTGGGGAGAGAGCTAGGGGCTGTCACACAACTGTGATGGGGAGAGAGCTGGTGGTTGTGACTAAACTGTGATGGGGAGAGAGCTGTGGGCTGTCACACACCTGTGATGGGGAGAGAGCTGGGGCTCAGACATACCGGTGACGCGTAGACAGCTAGTGGTTGTCACATACCTGTGATGTGGAGACAATGGGGGTTGTGACATACCTGTGACGGGGAGAGAGCTGGGAGCTGTCACACACCTGTGATGCGGAGAGAGCTGGGGGCTGTCACACACCTGTGATGGGGAGAGAGATGGGTACTGTCAAACACCTGTGATGGGGAGAGACCTGGAGGCTGTCACATACCTGTGATGGGGAGAGAGCTGGGGGCTGTCACATACCTGTGATGGGGAGAGAGTTGGGGCCTGTCTGGCACCTGTGATGGTGAGACAGCTGGGAGCTGTCACATACCTGTGATGCGGAGATAGTTGAGGGATGTCTGGCACCTTTGATGCAGAGAAATCTGGGGTCTGTCACATACCTGTGATGGGGAGAGAGCTGGGGGCTGTCACTCCCCTGTGATACGGAGAGAGCTGGGGGCTCCCACACACCTGTGATGGGGAGAGAGCTGGGGACTGTCACATACGTGAGATGTGGAGACAGCTGGGGGCTGTCACACACCTGTGATGGGGGGAGAGCTGGGGGCTGTCACATACCTGTGAAGCAGAGAGAGCTGGTGACTCTCACATACCTGTGATGCGGAGACAGCTGGGGGTTGTCACATATCTGTGATGGGGAGATTGCTGGTGGCTTTCACTCACTTGTGATGGGGAGAGAGCTGGGTGCTGTCACACACCTGTGATGGGGAGGGAGCTTGGGGATGTCACTCACCTGTGATGGGGAAAGAGCTGGGGGCTCTCACATACCTGTAATGTGGAGACAGGTGGGGGCTGTCACATACCTGTGATGGGGAGAGAGTTGAGGGCTGTCTGGCACCTGAGATGCGGAAACAGCTGGGACCAGTCATATACCTGTGATGGGGAGAGAGCTGGGGTCTTACAATCACCTGTAATGTGGAGAGAGCTGGGATCTCTTACTCACCTGAAATGGGGAGAGAGCTGGGGTCTCTTCCACACCTGTGATGGGGAAAGCGATGGGGACTGTAAAACACCTGTGATGGGGAGAGACCTGGGGGCTGTCAGATACCTGTGATGCGGAGACTGCTGGTGTCTTTCACATACCTGTGATGTGGAGATAGCTGGGGGTTGACACATACCTGTGAAGGGGAGAAAGGTGGGGGCTGTCAGGCACCTGTGATGCGGAGACTGCTGCTGTCTTTCACATACCTGTGATGTGGAGATAGCTGGGGGTTGACACATACCTGTGATAGGGAGAAAGGTGGGGGCTGTCAGGCACCTGTGATGCTGAGACAGCTGGTGGCTGTCACATACCTGTGACGGGGAGAAAGTTGGTGGCTGTCACTCACCTGTGATGGGGAGAGAGCTGGGGTCCGTCACATACCTGTGATGGGGAGAAAGCTGGGAGCTCTAACTCACCTGTGCTGGGGAGAGAGCTGGGGGCTGTCGCACAACTGTGATGGGGAGAGAGCTGGGGGTTGTCACTAAACTGTGATGGGGAGAGAGCTGTGGGCTGTCACACACCTGTGATGGGGAGAGAGCTGGGGCTCACACATACCGGTGACGTGTAGACTGCTAGTGGTTGTCACATACCTGTGATGTGGAGACAATGGGGGTTGTGACATACCTGTGATGGGGAGAGAGCTGGGAGCTGTCACACACCTGTGATGCGGAGAGAGCTGGGGGCTGTCACACACCTGTGATGGGGGGAGAGCTGGGGGCTGTCACATACCTGTGAAGCAGAGAGAGCTGGTGACTCTCACATACCTGTGATGCAGAGACAGCTGGAGGCTGTCACATACCTGTGTTGGGGAGAGTGCTTGGGTCTGTCACATACCTGTGATGGAGAGACACTTGCAGGCTGTCACTCACCTGTGATGGGGAGAGAGATGGGGGATGTCACATACCTGTGATTGGGAGAGAGCTGGCGCTGTCACGCACCTGTGATATGGAGACAGCTGGGGACGGTCACACACCTGTGATGGGGAGAGATTTGGGGGCTGTCAGGCAAGTGTGATGCGGTGACAGCTGTGGGCTGTCAAATACTTCTGATGGGGAGAGAGCTGGAGGATGTCATTCACCGGTGATTGGGAGAGAGTTGGGGGCTGTCACACACCTGTGATTGCGAGAGAGCTGGGCGTTGTCACATACCTGTGAAGTGGAGACACCTGGGGGCTGTCACATTCCTGTGATGGGGAGTTGAGTTGGGGCTTGTCAGGCACCTGTGATGCGGAGACAGCTGGGGACTGTCACATACCTGCGATACGGAGAGAGCTGGGCGCTGTCACTCACCTGTGATGGGGATAGAGCTGGGCGCTGTCACATACCTGTGATGGGGAGAGAGATGGGGATTGTCACATACTTGTAATGCTGAGACAGCTGGGGGCTGTCACACACCTGTGATGAGGAGAGAGCTGGTGGATATCACACACCTGTAATGGGGAGAGAGCTGGGGGCAGTCACTCGCCTGTGAAGGGGAAAGAGATGGGGTCTGTCAAACCCTTCTGATGGGGAGAGTGCTGGGGCCTGTCACATACCTGTGATGCGGAGTCAGCTAGTTGCTGTCACATACATGTGATGTGGAGACAGCAGGGGGCAGTCACATACCTGTGATTGGGAGAGATTTGGGGGCTGTCAGGCACCTGTGATGCGGAGACAGCTGGGGGTTGTCACATACCTGTGATGGGGAAATTGCTGGTGGCTTTCACTCACTTGTGATGGGGAGAGAGCTGGGTGCTGTCACACACCTGTGATGGGGAGAGAGCTTGGGGATGTCACTCACCTGTGATGGGGAAAGAGCTGGGGCTCTCACATACCTGTAATGTGGACACAGGTGGGGGCTGTCACATACCCGTGATGGGGAGAGAGTTGAGGGCTGTCTGGCACCTGAGATGCGGAAACAGCTGGGGGCTGTCATATACCTGTGATGGGGAGAGAGCTGGGGTCTTACAATCACCTGTAATGGGGAGAGAGCTGGGATCTCTTACTCACCTGAAACGGGGAGAGAGCTGGGGTCTCTTCCACACCTGTGATGGGGAAAGCGATGGGGACTGTAAAACACCTGTGATGGGGAGAGACCTGGGGGCTGTCAGATACCTGTGATGCGGAGACTGCTGGTGTCTTTCACATACCTGTGATGTGGAGATAGCTGGGGGTTGACACATACCTGTGATGGGGAGAAAGTTGGGGGCTGTCAGGCACCTGTGATGCGGAGACAGCTGGTGGCTGTCACATACCTGTGATGGGGAGAAAGCTGGTGGCTATCACTCACCTGTGATGGGGAGAGAGCTGGGGGCTGTCACATACCTGTGATGGGGAGAAAGCTGGGAGCTATAACTCACCTGTGCTGGGGAGAGAGCTGGGGGCTGTCGCACAACTGTGATGGGGAGAGAGCTGGGGGTTGTCACTAAACTGTGATGGGGAGAGAGCTGTGGGCTGTCACACACCTGTGATGGGGAGAGAGCTGGGGCTCACACATACCGGTGACGCGTAGACAGCTAGTGGTGGTCACATACCTGTGATGTGGAGACAATGGGGGTTGTGACATACCTGTGATGGGGAGAGAGTTGGGGGCTGTCAGGCTCCTGTGATGCGGAGACTGCTGGGGGCTATCAGATACCTGTGATGGGGAGAGCGTTGGGGCTGTCTCTCACCTGTGATGGGGAGAGAGCTGGTGGCTGTCACACACCTGTGAATGGGAGAGAGCTGGGCATTGTCACTCACCTGTGATATGGAGACCCCTGGGGACGGTCACACACCTGTGATGGGGAGAGAGCAGGGGGCTGTCACTCACTTCTGATGAGGAGAGAGATGGGGGCTACCAATCAACTGTGATGGGGCAAGAGCTGGGGGCTGTCACCCACCTGTGAAGGGGAAAGAGCTGGGGGCTTTCACGCACCTGTGATATGGAGACAGCTGGGGATGGTCACACACCTGTGATAGGGAGAGAGCTGGGCATTGTGTGTCACCTGTGATATGGAGACACCTGGGGACGGTCACACACCTGTGATGGGGAGAGAGCAGGGGGCTGTCACTCACTTGTGATGAGGAGAGAGATGGGGGCTGTCAATCAACTGTGATGGGGCAAGAGCTGGGGGCTGTCACCCACCTGTGAAGGGGAAAGAGCTGGGGGCGTTCACGCACCTGTGATATGGAGACAGCTGGGGATGGTCACACACCTGTGATAGGGAGAGAGCTTGGCGTTGTCACATACCTGTGAGGTGGAGACAGCTGGTGGCTGTCACATACCTGTGATGGGGAGAAAGCTGGTGGCTATCACTCACCTGTGATGGGGAGAGAGCTGGGGGCTGTCACATACCTGTGTTGGGGAGAAAGCTGTGGGCTATCACTCACCTGTGCTGGGGAGAGAGCTGGGGGCTGTCGCACAACTGTGATGGGGAGAGAGCTGGTGGTTGTGACTAAACTGTGATGGGGAGAGAGCTGTGCGCTGTCACACTCCTGTGATGGGGAGAGAGCTGGGGCTCAGACATACCCGTGACGCGTAGACAGCTAGTGGTTGTCACATACCTGTGATGTGGAGACAATGGGGGTTGTGACATACCTGTGACGGGGAGAGAGCTGGGAGCTGTCACACACCTGTGATGCGGAGAGAGCTGGGGGCTGTCACACACCTGTGATGGGGAGAGAGATGGGTACTGTCAAACACCTGTGATGGGGAGAGACCTGGAGGCTGTCACATACCTGTGATGGGGAGAGAGCTGGGGGCTGTCACATACCTGTGATGGGGAGAGAGTTGGGGCCTGTCTGGCACCTGTGATGGTGAGACAGCTGGGAGCTGTCACATACCTGTGATGCGGAGATAGTTGAGGGATGTCTGGCACCTTTGATGCAGAGAAATCTGGGGTCTGTCACATACCTGTGATGGGGAGAGAGCTGGGGGCTGTCACTCCCCTGTGATACGGAGAGAGCTGGGGGCTCTCACACACCAGTGATGGGGAGAGAGCTGGGGACTGTCACATACGTGAGATGTGGAGACAGCTGGGGGCTGTCACACACCTGTGATGGGGGGAGAGCTGGGGGCTGTCACATACCTGTGAAGCAGAGAGAGCTGGTGACTGTCACATACCTGTGATGCAGAGACAGCGGGAGGCTGTCACATACCTGTGTTGGGGAGAGTGCTTGGGTCTGTCACATACCTGTGATGGAGAGACACTTGTGGGCTGTCACTCACCTGTGATGGGGAGAGAGATGGGGGATGTCACATACCTGTGATTGGGAGAGAGCTGGCGCTGTCACGCACCTGTGATATGGAGACAGCTGGGGACGGTCACACACCTGTGATGGGGAGAGATTTGGGGGCTGTCAGGCAACTGTGATGCGGTGACAGCTGGGGGCTGTCAAATACTTCTGATGGGGAGAGAGCTGGAGGATGTCATTCACCGGTGATTGGGAGAGAGTTGGGGGCTGTCACATACCTGTGATGGGGAGAGAGCTGGGGGCTGTCACTCCCCTGTGATACGGAGAGAGCTGGGGGCTCCCACACACCTGTGATGGGGAGAGAGCTGGGGACTGTCACATACGTGAGATGTGGAGACAGCTGGGGGCTGTCACACACCTGTGATGGGGGGAGAGCTGGGGGCTGTCACATACCTGTGAAGCAGAGAGAGCTGGTGACTCTCACATACCTGTGATGCGGAGACAGCTGGGGGTTGTCACATATCTGTGATGGGGAGATTGCTGGTGGCTTTCACTCACTTGTGATGGGGAGAGAGCTGGGTGCTGTCACACACCTGTGATGGGGAGGGAGCTTGGGGATGTCACTCACCTGTGATGGGGAAAGAGCTGGGGGCTCTCACATACCTGTAATGTGGAGACAGGTGGGGGCTGTCACATACCTGTGATGGGGAGAGAGTTGAGGGCTGTCTGGCACCTGAGATGCGGAAACAGCTGGGACCAGTCATATACCTGTGATGGGGAGAGAGCTGGGGTCTTACAATCACCTGTAATGTGGAGAGAGCTGGGATCTCTTACTCACCTGAAATGGGGAGAGAGCTGGGGTCTCTTCCACACCTGTGATGGGGAAAGCGATGGGGACTGTAAAACACCTGTGATGGGGAGAGACCTGGGGGCTGTCAGATACCTGTGATGCGGAGACTGCTGGTGTCTTTCACATACCTGTGATGTGGAGATAGCTGGGGGTTGACACATACCTGTGAAGGGGAGAAAGGTGGGGGCTGTCAGGCACCTGTGATGCGGAGACTGCTGCTGTCTTTCACATACCTGTGATGTGGAGATAGCTGGGGGTTGACACATACCTGTGATAGGGAGAAAGGTGGGGGCTGTCAGGCACCTGTGATGCTGAGACAGCTGGTGGCTGTCACATACCTGTGACGGGGAGAAAGTTGGTGGCTGTCACTCACCTGTGATGGGGAGAGAGCTGGGGTCCGTCACATACCTGTGATGGGGAGAAAGCTGGGAGCTCTAACTCACCTGTGCTGGGGAGAGAGCTGGGGGCTGTCGCACAACTGTGATGGGGAGAGAGCTGGGGGTTGTCACTAAACTGTGATGGGGAGAGAGCTGTGGGCTGTCACACACCTGTGATGGGGAGAGAGCTGGGGCTCACACATACCGGTGACGTGTAGACTGCTAGTGGTTGTCACATACCTGTGATGTGGAGACAATGGGGGTTGTGACATACCTGTGATGGGGAGAGAGCTGGGAGCTGTCACACACCTGTGATGCGGAGAGAGCTGGGGGCTGTCACACACCTGTGATGGGGAGAGAGATGGGTACTGTCAAACACCTGTGATGGGGAGAGACCTGGAGGCTGTCACATACCTGTGATGGGGAGAGAGCTGGGGGCTGTCACATACCTGTGATGGGGAGAGAGTTGGGGCCTGTCTGGCACCTGTGATGGTGAGACAGCTGGGAGCTGTCACATACCTGTGATGCGGAGATAGTTGAGGGATGTCTGGCACCTGTGATGCAGAGAAATCTGGGGTCTGTCACATACCTGTGATGGGGAGAGAGCTGGGGGCTGTCACTCCCCTGTGATACGGAGAGAGCTGGGGGCTCCCACACACCTGTGATGGGGAGAGAGCTGGGGACTGTCACATACGTGAGATGTGGAGACAGCTGGGGGCTGTCACACACCTGTGATGGGGGGAGAGCTGGGGGCTGTCACATACCTGTGAAGCAGAGAGAGCTGGTGACTCTCACATACCTGTGATGCGGAGACAGCTGGGGGTTGTCACATATCTGTGATGGGGAGATTGCTGGTGGCTTTCACTCACTTGTGATGGGGAGAGAGCTGGGTGCTGTCACACACCTGTGATGGGGAGGGAGCTTGGGGATGTCACTCACCTGTGATGGGGAAAGAGCTGGGGGCTCTCACATACCTGTAATGTGGAGACAGGTGGGGGCTGTCACATACCTGTGATGGGGAGAGAGTTGAGGGCTGTCTGGCACCTGAGATGCGGAAACAGCTGGGACCAGTCATATACCTGTGATGGGGAGAGAGCTGGGGTCTTACAATCACCTGTAATGTGGAGAGAGCTGGGATCTCTTACTCACCTGAAATGGGGAGAGAGCTGGGGTCTCTTCCACACCTGTGATGGGGAAAGCGATGGGGACTGTAAAACACCTGTGATGGGGAGAGACCTGGGGGCTGTCAGATACCTGTGATGCGGAGACTGCTGGTGTCTTTCACATACCTGTGATGTGGAGATAGCTGGGGGTTGACACATACCTGTGAAGGGGAGAAAGGTGGGGGCTGTCAGGCACCTGTGATGCGGAGACTGCTGCTGTCTTTCACATACCTGTGATGTGGAGATAGCTGGGGGTTGACACATACCTGTGATAGGGAGAAAGGTGGGGGCTGTCAGGCACCTGTGATGCTGAGACAGCTGGTGGCTGTCACATACCTGTGACGGGGAGAAAGTTGGTGGCTGTCACTCACCTGTGATGGGGAGAGAGCTGGGGTCCGTCACATACCTGTGATGGGGAGAAAGCTGGGAGCTCTAACTCACCTGTGCTGGGGAGAGAGCTGGGGGCTGTCGCACAACTGTGATGGGGAGAGAGCTGGGGGTTGTCACTAAACTGTGATGGGGAGAGAGCTGTGGGCTGTCACACACCTGTGATGGGGAGAGAGCTGGGGCTCACACATACCGGTGACGTGTAGACTGCTAGTGGTTGTCACATACCTGTGATGTGGAGACAATGGGGGTTGTGACATACCTGTGATGGGGAGAGAGCTGGGAGCTGTCACACACCTGTGATGCGGAGAGAGCTGGGGGCTGTCACACACCTGTGATGGGGAGAGAGATGGGTACTGTCAAACACCTGTGATGGGGAGAGACCTGGAGGCTGTCACATACCTGTGATGGGGAGAGAGCTGGGGGCTGTCACATACCTGTGATGGGGAGAGAGTTGGGGCCTGTCTGGCACCTGTGATGGTGAGACAGCTGGGAGCTGTCACATACCTGTGATGCGGAGATAGTTGAGGGATGTCTGGCACCTGTGATGCAGAGAAATCTGGGGTCTGTCACATACCTGTGATGGGGAGAGAGCTGGGGGCTGTCACTCCCCTGTGATACGGAGAGAGCTGGGGGCTCCCACACACCTGTGATGGGGAGAGAGCTGGGGACTGTCACATACGTGAGATGTGGAGACAGCTGGGGGCTGTCACACACCTGTGATGGGGGGAGAGCTGGGGGCTGTCACATACCTGTGAAGCAGAGAGAGCTGGTGACTCTCACATACCTGTGATGCGGAGACAGCTGGGGGTTGTCACATATCTGTGATGGGGAGATTGCTGGTGGCTTTCACTCACTTGTGATGGGGAGAGAGCTGGGTGCTGTCACACACCTGTGATGGGGAGGGAGCTTGGGGATGTCACTCACCTGTGATGGGGAAAGAGCTGGGGGCTCTCACATACCTGTAATGTGGAGACAGGTGGGGGCTGTCACATACCTGTGATGGGGAGAGAGTTGAGGGCTGTCTGGCACCTGAGATGCGGAAACAGCTGGGACCAGTCATATACCTGTGATGGGGAGAGAGCTGGGGTCTTACAATCACCTGTAATGTGGAGAGAGCTGGGATCTCTTACTCACCTGAAATGGGGAGAGAGCTGGGGTCTCTTCCACACCTGTGATGGGGAAAGCGATGGGGACTGTAAAACACCTGTGATGGGGAGAGACCTGGGGGCTGTCAGATACCTGTGATGCGGAGACTGCTGGTGTCTTTCACATACCTGTGATGTGGAGATAGCTGGGGGTTGACACATACCTGTGAAGGGGAGAAAGGTGGGGGCTGTCAGGCACCTGTGATGCGGAGACTGCTGCTGTCTTTCACATACCTGTGATGTGGAGATAGCTGGGGGTTGACACATACCTGTGATAGGGAGAAAGGTGGGGGCTGTCAGGCACCTGTGATGCTGAGACAGCTGGTGGCTGTCACATACCTGTGACGGGGAGAAAGTTGGTGGCTGTCACTCACCTGTGATGGGGAGAGAGCTGGGGTCCGTCACATACCTGTGATGGGGAGAAAGCTGGGAGCTCTAACTCACCTGTGCTGGGGAGAGAGCTGGGGGCTGTCGCACAACTGTGATGGGGAGAGAGCTGGGGGTTGTCACTAAACTGTGATGGGGAGAGAGCTGTGGGCTGTCACACACCTGTGATGGGGAGAGAGCTGGGGCTCACACATACCGGTGACGTGTAGACTGCTAGTGGTTGTCACATACCTGTGATGTGGAGACAATGGGGGTTGTGACATACCTGTGATGGGGAGAGAGCTGGGAGCTGTCACACACCTGTGATGCGGAGAGAGCTGGGGGCTGTCACACACCTGTGATGGGGAGAGAGATGGGTACTGTCAAACACCTGTGATGGGGAGAGACCTGGAGGCTGTCACATACCTGTGATGGGGAGAGAGCTGGGGGCTGTCACATACCTGTGATGGGGAGAGAGTTGGGGCCTGTCTGGCACCTGTGATGGTGAGACAGCTGGGAGCTGTCACATACCTGTGATGCGGAGATAGTTGAGGGATGTCTGGCACCTTTGATGCAGAGAAATCTGGGGTCTGTCACATACCTGTGATGGGGAGAGAGCTGGGGGCTGTCACTCCCCTGTGATACGGAGAGAGCTGGGGGCTCTCACACACCAGTGATGGGGAGAGAGCTGGGGACTGTCACATACGTGAGATGTGGAGACAGCTGGGGGCTGTCACACACCTGTGATGGGGGGAGAGCAGGGGGCTGTCACTCACTTGTGATGAGGAGAGAGATGGGGGCTGTCAATCAACTGTGATGGGGCAAGAGCTGGGGGCTGTCACCCACCTGTGAAGGGGAAAGAGCTGGGGGCGTTCACGCACCTGTGATATGGAGACAGCTGGGGATGGTCACACATCTGTGATAGGGAGAGAGCTTGGCGTTGTCACATACCTGTGAGGTGGAGACAGCTGGTGGCTGTCACATACCTGTGATGGGGAGAAAGCTGGTGGCTATCACTCACCTGTGATGGGGAGAGAGCTGGGGGCTGTCACATACCTGTGTTGGGGAGAAAGCTGTGGGCTATCACTCACCTGTGCTGGGGAGAGAGCTAGGGGCTGTCACACAACTGTGATGGGGAGAGAGCTGGTGGTTGTGACTAAACTGTGATGGGGAGAGAGCTGTGCGCTGTCACACTCCTGTGATGGGGAGAGAGCTGGGGCTCAGACATACCCGTGACGCGTAGACAGCTAGTGGTTGTCACATACCTGTGATGTGGAGACAATGGGGGTTGTGACATACCTGTGACGGGGAGAGAGCTGGGAGCTGTCACACACCTGTGATGCGGAGAGAGCTGGGGGCTGTCACACACCTGTGATGGGGAGAGAGATGGGTACTGTCAAACACCTGTGATGGGGAGAGACCTGGAGGCTGTCACATACCTGTGATGGGGAGAGAGCTGGGGGCTGTCACATACCTGTGATGGGGAGAGAGTTGGGGCCTGTCTGGCACCTGTGATGGTGAGACAGCTGGGAGCTGTCACATACCTGTGATGCGGAGATAGTTGAGGGATGTCTGGCACCTTTGATGCAGAGAAATCTGGGGTCTGTCACATACCTGTGATGGGGAGAGAGCTGGGGGCTGTCACTCCCCTGTGATACGGAGAGAGCTGGGGGCTCCCACACACCTGTGATGGGGAGAGAGCTGGGGACTGTCACATACGTGAGATGTGGAGACAGCTGGGGGCTGTCACACACCTGTGATGGGGGGAGAGCTGGGGGCTGTCACATACCTGTGAAGCAGAGAGAGCTGGTGACTCTCACATACCTGTGATGCGGAGACAGCTGGGGGTTGTCACATATCTGTGATGGGGAGATTGCTGGTGGCTTTCACTCACTTGTGATGGGGAGAGAGCTGGGTGCTGTCACACACCTGTGATGGGGAGGGAGCTTGGGGATGTCACTCACCTGTGATGGGGAAAGAGCTGGGGGCTCTCACATACCTGTAATGTGGAGACAGGTGGGGGCTGTCACATACCTGTGATGGGGAGAGAGTTGAGGGCTGTCTGGCACCTGAGATGCGAAAACAGCTGGGACCAGTCATATACCTGTGATGGGGAGAGAGCTGGGGTCTTACAATCACCTGTAATGTGGAGAGAGCTGGGATCTCTTACTCACCTGAAATGGGGAGAGAGCTGGGGTCTCTTCCACACCTGTGATGGGGAAAGCGATGGGGACTGTAAAACACCTGTGATGGGGAGAGACCTGGGGGCTGTCAGATACCTGTGATGCGGAGACTGCTGGTGTCTTTCACATACCTGTGATGTGGAGATAGCTGGGGGTTGACACATACCTGTGAAGGGGAGAAAGGTGGGGGCTGTCAGGCACCTGTGATGCGGAGACTGCTGCTGTCTTTCACATACCTGTGATGTGGAGATAGCTGGGGGTTGACACATACCTGTGATAGGGAGAAAGGTGGGGGCTGTCAGGCACCTGTGATGCTGAGACAGCTGGTGGCTGTCACATACCTGTGACGGGGAGAAAGTTGGTGGCTGTCACTCACCTGTGATGGGGAGAGAGCTGGGGTCCGTCACATACCTGTGATGGGGAGAAAGCTGGGAGCTCTAACTCACCTGTGCTGGGGAGAGAGCTGGGGGCTGTCGCACAACTGTGATGGGGAGAGAGCTGGGGGTTGTCACTAAACTGTGATGGGGAGAGAGCTGTGGGCTGTCACACACCTGTGATGGGGAGAGAGCTGGGGCTCACACATACCGGTGACGTGTAGACTGCTAGTGGTTGTCACATACCTGTGATGTGGAGACAATGGGGGTTGTGACATACCTGTGATGGGGAGAGAGCTGGGAGCTGTCACACACCTGTGATGCGGAGAGAGCTGGGGGCTGTCACACACCTGTGATGGGGAGAGAGATGGGTACTGTCAAACACCTGTGATGGGGAGAGACCTGGAGGCTGTCACATACCTGTGATGGGGAGAGAGCTGGGGGCTGTCACATACCTGTGATGGGGAGAGAGTTGGGGCCTGTCTGGCACCTGTGATGGTGAGACAGCTGGGAGCTGTCACATACCTGTGATGCGGAGATAGTTGAGGGATGTCTGGCACCTTTGATGCAGAGAAATCTGGGGTCTGTCACATACCTGTGATGGGGAGAGAGCTGGGGGCTGTCACTCCCCTGTGATACGGAGAGAGCTGGGGGCTCTCACACACCAGTGATGGGGAGAGAGCTGGGGACTGTCACATACGTGAGATGTGGAGACAGCTGGGGGCTGTCACACACCTGTGATGGGGGGAGAGCAGGGGGCTGTCACTCACTTGTGATGAGGAGAGAGATGGGGGCTGTCAATCAACTGTGATGGGGCAAGAGCTGGGGGCTGTCACCCACCTGTGAAGGGGAAAGAGCTGGGGGCGTTCACGCACCTGTGATATGGAGACAGCTGGGGATGGTCACACATCTGTGATAGGGAGAGAGCTTGGCGTTGTCACATACCTGTGAGGTGGAGACAGCTGGTGGCTGTCACATACCTGTGATGGGGAGAAAGCTGGTGGCTATCACTCACCTGTGATGGGGAGAGAGCTGGGGGCTGTCACATACCTGTGTTGGGGAGAAAGCTGTGGGCTATCACTCACCTGTGCTGGGGAGAGAGCTAGGGGCTGTCACACAACTGTGATGGGGAGAGAGCTGGTGGTTGTGACTAAACTGTGATGGGGAGAGAGCTGTGCGCTGTCACACTCCTGTGATGGGGAGAGAGCTGGGGCTCAGACATACCCGTGACGCGTAGACAGCTAGTGGTTGTCACATACCTGTGATGTGGAGACAATGGGGGTTGTGACATACCTGTGACGGGGAGAGAGCTGGGAGCTGTCACACACCTGTGATGCGGAGAGAGCTGGGGGCTGTCACACACCTGTGATGGGGAGAGAGATGGGTACTGTCAAACACCTGTGATGGGGAGAGACCTGGAGGCTGTCACATACCTGTGATGGGGAGAGAGCTGGGGGCTGTCACATACCTGTGATGGGGAGAGAGTTGGGGCCTGTCTGGCACCTGTGATGGTGAGACAGCTGGGAGCTGTCACATACCTGTGATGCGGAGATAGTTGAGGGATGTCTGGCACCTTTGATGCAGAGAAATCTGGGGTCTGTCACATACCTGTGATGGGGAGAGAGCTGGGGGCTGTCACTCCCCTGTGATACGGAGAGAGCTGGGGGCTCCCACACACCTGTGATGGGGAGAGAGCTGGGGACTGTCACATACGTGAGATGTGGAGACAGCTGGGGGCTGTCACACACCTGTGATGGGGGGAGAGCTGGGGGCTGTCACATACCTGTGAAGCAGAGAGAGCTGGTGACTCTCACATACCTGTGATGCGGAGACAGCTGGGGGTTGTCACATATCTGTGATGGGGAGATTGCTGGTGGCTTTCACTCACTTGTGATGGGGAGAGAGCTGGGTGCTGTCACACACCTGTGATGGGGAGGGAGCTTGGGGATGTCACTCACCTGTGATGGGGAAAGAGCTGGGGGCTCTCACATACCTGTAATGTGGAGACAGGTGGGGGCTGTCACATACCTGTGATGGGGAGAGAGTTGAGGGCTGTCTGGCACCTGAGATGCGGAAACAGCTGGGACCAGTCATATACCTGTGATGGGGAGAGAGCTGGGGTCTTACAATCACCTGTAATGTGGAGAGAGCTGGGATCTCTTACTCACCTGAAATGGGGAGAGAGCTGGGGTCTCTTCCACACCTGTGATGGGGAAAGCGATGGGGACTGTAAAACACCTGTGATGGGGAGAGACCTGGGGGCTGTCAGATACCTGTGATGCGGAGACTGCTGGTGTCTTTCACATACCTGTGATGTGGAGATAGCTGGGGGTTGACACATACCTGTGAAGGGGAGAAAGGTGGGGGCTGTCAGGCACCTGTGATGCGGAGACTGCTGCTGTCTTTCACATACCTGTGATGTGGAGATAGCTGGGGGTTGACACATACCTGTGATAGGGAGAAAGGTGGGGGCTGTCAGGCACCTGTGATGCTGAGACAGCTGGTGGCTGTCACATACCTGTGACGGGGAGAAAGTTGGTGGCTGTCACTCACCTGTGATGGGGAGAGAGCTGGGGTCCGTCACATACCTGTGATGGGGAGAAAGCTGGGAGCTCTAACTCACCTGTGCTGGGGAGAGAGCTGGGGGCTGTCGCACAACTGTGATGGGGAGAGAGCTGGGGGTTGTCACTAAACTGTGATGGGGAGAGAGCTGTGGGCTGTCACACACCTGTGATGGGGAGAGAGCTGGGGCTCACACATACCGGTGACGTGTAGACTGCTAGTGGTTGTCACATACCTGTGATGTGGAGACAATGGGGGTTGTGACATACCTGTGATGGGGAGAGAGCTGGGAGCTGTCACACACCTGTGATGCGGAGAGAGCTGGGGGCTGTCACACACCTGTGATGGGGAGAGAGATGGGTACTGTCAAACACCTGTGATGGGGAGAGACCTGGAGGCTGTCACATACCTGTGATGGGGAGAGAGCTGGGGGCTGTCACATACCTGTGATGGGGAGAGAGTTGGGGCCTGTCTGGCACCTGTGATGGTGAGACAGCTGGGAGCTGTCACATACCTGTGATGCGGAGATAGTTGAGGGATGTCTGGCACCTTTGATGCAGAGAAATCTGGGGTCTGTCACATACCTGTGATGGGGAGAGAGCTGGGGGCTGTCACTCCCCTGTGATACGGAGAGAGCTGGGGGCTCTCACACACCAGTGATGGGGAGAGAGCTGGGGACTGTCACATACGTGAGATGTGGAGACAGCTGGGGGCTGTCACACACCTGTGATGGGGGGAGAGCAGGGGGCTGTCACTCACTTGTGATGAGGAGAGAGATGGGGGCTGTCAATCAACTGTGATGGGGCAAGAGCTGGGGGCTGTCACCCACCTGTGAAGGGGAAAGAGCTGGGGGCGTTCACGCACCTGTGATATGGAGACAGCTGGGGATGGTCACACATCTGTGATAGGGAGAGAGCTTGGCGTTGTCACATACCTGTGAGGTGGAGACAGCTGGTGGCTGTCACATACCTGTGATGGGGAGAAAGCTGGTGGCTATCACTCACCTGTGATGGGGAGAGAGCTGGGGGCTGTCACATACCTGTGTTGGGGAGAAAGCTGTGGGCTATCACTCACCTGTGCTGGGGAGAGAGCTAGGGGCTGTCACACAACTGTGATGGGGAGAGAGCTGGTGGTTGTGACTAAACTGTGATGGGGAGAGAGCTGTGCGCTGTCACACTCCTGTGATGGGGAGAGAGCTGGGGCTCAGACATACCCGTGACGCGTAGACAGCTAGTGGTTGTCACATACCTGTGATGTGGAGACAATGGGGGTTGTGACATACCTGTGACGGGGAGAGAGCTGGGAGCTGTCACACACCTGTGATGCGGAGAGAGCTGGGGGCTGTCACACACCTGTGATGGGGAGAGAGATGGGTACTGTCAAACACCTGTGATGGGGAGAGACCTGGAGGCTGTCACATACCTGTGATGGGGAGAGAGCTGGGGGCTGTCACATACCTGTGATGGGGAGAGAGTTGGGGCCTGTCTGGCACCTGTGATGGTGAGACAGCTGGGAGCTGTCACATACCTGTGATGCGGAGATAGTTGAGGGATGTCTGGCACCTTTGATGCAGAGAAATCTGGGGTCTGTCACATACCTGTGATGGGGAGAGAGCTGGGGGCTGTCACTCCCCTGTGATACGGAGAGAGCTGGGGGCTCCCACACACCTGTGATGGGGAGAGAGCTGGGGACTGTCACATACGTGAGATGTGGAGACAGCTGGGGGCTGTCACACACCTGTGATGGGGGGAGAGCTGGGGGCTGTCACATACCTGTGAAGCAGAGAGAGCTGGTGACTCTCACATACCTGTGATGCGGAGACAGCTGGGGGTTGTCACATATCTGTGATGGGGAGATTGCTGGTGGCTTTCACTCACTTGTGATGGGGAGAGAGCTGGGTGCTGTCACACACCTGTGATGGGGAGGGAGCTTGGGGATGTCACTCACCTGTGATGGGGAAAGAGCTGGGGGCTCTCACATACCTGTAATGTGGAGACAGGTGGGGGCTGTCACATACCTGTGATGGGGAGAGAGTTGAGGGCTGTCTGGCACCTGAGATGCGGAAACAGCTGGGACCAGTCATATACCTGTGATGGGGAGAGAGCTGGGGTCTTACAATCACCTGTAATGTGGAGAGAGCTGGGATCTCTTACTCACCTGAAATGGGGAGAGAGCTGGGGTCTCTTCCACACCTGTGATGGGGAAAGCGATGGGGACTGTAAAACACCTGTGATGGGGAGAGACCTGGGGGCTGTCAGATACCTGTGATGCGGAGACTGCTGGTGTCTTTCACATACCTGTGATGTGGAGATAGCTGGGGGTTGACACATACCTGTGATAGGGAGAAAGGTGGGGGCTGTCAGGCACCTGTGATGCTGAGACAGCTGGTGGCTGTCACATACCTGTGACGGGGAGAAAGTTGGTGGCTGTCACTCACCTGTGATGGGGAGAGAGCTGGGGTCCGTCACATACCTGTGATGGGGAGAAAGCTGGGAGCTCTAACTCACCTGTGCTGGGGAGAGAGCTGGGGGCTGTCGCACAACTGTGATGGGGAGAGAGCTGGGGGTTGTCACTAAACTGTGATGGGGAGAGAGCTGTGGGCTGTCACACACCTGTGATGGGGAGAGAGCTGGGGCTCACACATACCGGTGACGTGTAGACTGCTAGTGGTTGTCACATACCTGTGATGTGGAGACAATGGGGGTTGTGACATACCTGTGATGGGGAGAGAGCTGGGAGCTGTCACACACCTGTGATGCGGAGAGAGCTGGGGGCTGTCACACACCTGTGATGGGGAGAGAGATGGGTACTGTCAAACACCTGTGATGGGGAGAGACCTGGAGGCTGTCACATACCTGTGATGGGGAGAGAGCTGGGGGCTGTCACATACCTGTGATGGGGAGAGAGTTGGGGCCTGTCTGGCACCTGTGATGGTGAGACAGCTGGGAGCTGTCACATACCTGTGATGCGGAGATAGTTGAGGGATGTCTGGCACCTGTGATGCAGAGAAATCTGGGGTCTGTCACATACCTGTGATGGGGAGAGAGCTGGGGGCTGTCACTCCCCTGTGATACGGAGAGAGCTGGGGGCTCCCACACACCTGTGATGGGGAGAGAGCTGGGGACTGTCACATACGTGAGATGTGGAGACAGCTGGGGGCTGTCACACACCTGTGATGGGGGGAGAGCTGGGGGCTGTCACATACCTGTGAAGCAGAGAGAGCTGGTGACTCTCACATACCTGTGATGCAGAGACAGCTGGAGGCTGTCACATACCTGTGTTGGGGAGAGTGCTTGGGTCTGTCACATACCTGTGATGGAGAGACACTTGCAGGCTGTCACTCACCTGTGATGGGGAGAGAGATGGGGGATGTCACATACCTGTGATTGGGAGAGAGCTGGCGCTGTCACGCACCTGTGATATGGAGACAGCTGGGGACGGTCACACACCTGTGATGGGGAGAGATTTGGGGGCTGTCAGGCAAGTGTGATGCGGTGACAGCTGGGGGCTGTCAAATACTTCTGATGGGGAGAGAGCTGGAGGATGTCATTCACCGGTGATTGGGAGAGAGTTGGGGGCTGCCACACACCTGTGATTGCGAGAGAGCTGGGCGTTGTCACATACCTGTGAAGTGGAGACACCTGGGGGCTGTCACATTCCTGTGATGGGGAGTTGAGTTGGGGCTTGTCAGGCACCTGTGATGCGGAGACAGCTGGGGACTGTCACATACCTGCGATACGGAGAGAGCTGGGCGCTGTCACTCACCTGTGATGGGGATAGAGCTGGGCGCTGTCACATACCTGTGATGGGGAGAGAGATGGGGATTGTCACATACTTGTAATGCTGAGACAGCTGGGGGCTGTCACACACCTGTGATGAGGAGAGAGCTGGTGGATATCACACACCTGTAATGGGGAGAGAGCTGGGGGCAGTCACTCGCCTGTGAAGGGGAAAGAGATGGGGTCTGTCAAACCCTTCTGATGGGGAGAGTGCTGGGGCCTGTCACATACCTGTGATGCGGAGTCAGCTAGTTGCTGTCACATACATGTGATGTGGAGACAGCAGGGGGCAGTCACATACCTGTGATTGGGAGAGATTTGGGGGCTGTCAGGCACCTGTGATGCGGAGACAGCTGGGGGTTGTCACATACCTGTGATGGGGAAATTGCTGGTGGCTTTCACTCACTTGTGATGGGGAGAGAGCTGGGTGCTGTCACACACCTGTGATGGGGAGAGAGCTTGGGGATGTCACTCACCTGTGATGGGGAAAGAGCTGGGGCTCTCACATACCTGTAATGTGGACACAGGTGGGGGCTGTCACATACCCGTGATGGGGAGAGAGTTGAGGGCTGTCTGGCACCTGAGATGCGGAAACAGCTGGGGGCTGTCATATACCTGTGATGGGGAGAGAGCTGGGGTCTTACAATCACCTGTAATGGGGAGAGAGCTGGGATCTCTTACTCACCTGAAACGGGGAGAGAGCTGGGGTCTCTTCCACACCTGTGATGGGGAAAGCGATGGGGACTGTAAAACACCTGTGATGGGGAGAGACCTGGGGGCTGTCAGATACCTGTGATGCGGAGACTGCTGGTGTCTTTCACATACCTGTGATGTGGAGATAGCTGGGGGTTGACACATACCTGTGATAGGGAGAAAGGTGGGGGCTGTCAGGCACCTGTGATGCTGAGACAGCTGGTGGCTGTCACATACCTGTGACGGGGAGAAAGTTGGTGGCTGTCACTCACCTGTGATGGGGAGAGAGCTGGGGTCCGTCACATACCTGTGATGGGGAGAAAGCTGGGAGCTCTAACTCACCTGTGCTGGGGAGAGAGCTGGGGGCTGTCGCACAACTGTGATGGGGAGAGAGCTGGGGGTTGTCACTAAACTGTGATGGGGAGAGAGCTGTGGGCTGTCACACACCTGTGATGGGGAGAGAGCTGGGGCTCACACATACCCGTGACGCGTAGACAGCTAGTGGTTGTCACATACCTGTGATGTGGAGACAATGGGGGTTGTGACATACCTGTGATGGGGAGAGAGCTGGGAGCTGTCACACACCTGTGATGCGGAGAGAGCTGGGGGCTGTCACACACCTGTGATGGGGAGAGAGATGGGTACTGTCAAACACCTGTGATGGGGAGAGACCTGGAGGCTGTCACATACCTGTGATGGGGAGAGAGCTGGGGGCTGTCACATACCTGTGATGGGGAGAGAGTTGGGGCCTGTCTGGCACCTGTGATGGTGAGACAGCTGGGAGCTGTCACATACCTGTGATGCGGAGATAGTTGAGGGATGTCTGGCACCTGTGATGCAGAGAAATCTGGGGTCTGTCACATACCTGTGATGGGGAGAGAGCTGGGGGCTGTCACTCCCCTGTGATACGGAGAGAGCTGGGGGCTCCCACACACCTGTGATGGGGAGAGAGCTGGGGACTGTCACATACGTGAGATGTGGAGACAGCTGGGGGCTGTCACACACCTGTGATGGGGGGAGAGCTGGGGGCTGTCACATACCTGTGAAGCAGAGAGAGCTGGTGACTCTCACATACCTGTGATGCGGAGACAGCTGGGGGTTGTCACATATCTGTGATGGGGAGATTGCTGGTGGCTTTCACTCACTTGTGATGGGGAGAGAGCTGGGTGCTGTCACACACCTGTGATGGGGAGGGAGCTTGGGGATGTCACTCACCTGTGATGGGGAAAGAGCTGGGGGCTCTCACATACCTGTAATGTGGAGACAGGTGGGGGCTGTCACATACCTGTGATGGGGAGAGAGTTGAGGGCTGTCTGGCACCTGAGATGCGGAAACAGCTGGGACCAGTCATATACCTGTGATGGGGAGAGAGCTGGGGTCTTACAATCACCTGTAATGTGGAGAGAGCTGGGATCTCTTACTCACCTGAAATGGGGAGAGAGCTGGGGTCTCTTCCACACCTGTGATGGGGAAAGCGATGGGGACTGTAAAACACCTGTGATGGGGAGAGACCTGGGGGCTGTCAGATACCTGTGATGCGGAGACTGCTGGTGTCTTTCACATACCTGTGATGTGGAGATAGCTGGGGGTTGACACATACCTGTGAAGGGGAGAAAGGTGGGGGCTGTCAGGCACCTGTGATGCGGAGACTGCTGCTGTCTTTCACATACCTGTGATGTGGAGATAGCTGGGGGTTGACACATACCTGTGATAGGGAGAAAGGTGGGGGCTGTCAGGCACCTGTGATGCTGAGACAGCTGGTGGCTGTCACATACCTGTGACGGGGAGAAAGTTGGTGGCTGTCACTCACCTGTGATGGGGAGAGAGCTGGGGTCCGTCACATACCTGTGATGGGGAGAAAGCTGGGAGCTCTAACTCACCTGTGCTGGGGAGAGAGCTGGGGGCTGTCGCACAACTGTGATGGGGAGAGAGCTGGGGGTTGTCACTAAACTGTGATGGGGAGAGAGCTGTGGGCTGTCACACACCTGTGATGGGGAGAGAGCTGGGGCTCACACATACCCGTGACGCGTAGACAGCTAGTGGTTGTCACATACCTGTGATGTGGAGACAATGGGGGTTGTGACATACCTGTGACGGGGAGAGAGCTGGGAGCTGTCACACACCTGTGATGCGGAGAGAGCTGGGGGCTGTCACACACCTGTGATGGGGAGAGAGATGGGTACTGTCAAACACCTGTGATGGGGAGAGACCTGGAGGCTGTCACATACCTGTGATGGGGAGAGAGCTGGGGGCTGTCACATACCTGTGATGGGGAGAGAGTTGGGGCCTGTCTGGCACCTGTGATGGTGAGACAGCTGGGAGCTGTCACATACCTGTGATGCGGAGATAGTTGAGGGATGTCTGGCACCTTTGATGCAGAGAAATCTGGGGTCTGTCACATACCTGTGATGGGGAGAGAGCTGGGGGCTGTCACTCCCCTGTGATACGGAGAGAGCTGGGGGCTCCCACACACCTGTGATGGGGAGAGAGCTGGGGACTGTCACATACGTGAGATGTGGAGACAGCTGGGGGCTGTCACACACCTGTGATGGGGGGAGAGCTGGGGGCTGTCACATACCTGTGAAGCAGAGAGAGCTGGTGACTCTCACATACCTGTGATGCGGAGACAGCTGGGGGTTGTCACATATCTGTGATGGGGAGATTGCTGGTGGCTTTCACTCACTTGTGATGGGGAGAGAGCTGGGTGCTGTCACACACCTGTGATGGGGAGGGAGCTTGGGGATGTCACTCACCTGTGATGGGGAAAGAGCTGGGGGCTCTCACATACCTGTAATGTGGAGACAGGTGGGGGCTGTCACATACCTGTGATGGGGAGAGAGTTGAGGGCTGTCTGGCACCTGAGATGCGGAAACAGCTGGGACCAGTCATATACCTGTGATGGGGAGAGAGCTGGGGTCTTACAATCACCTGTAATGTGGAGAGAGCTGGGATCTCTTACTCACCTGAAATGGGGAGAGAGCTGGGGTCTCTTCCACACCTGTGATGGGGAAAGCGATGGGGACTGTAAAACACCTGTGATGGGGAGAGACCTGGGGGCTGTCAGATACCTGTGATGCGGAGACTGCTGGTGTCTTTCACATACCTGTGATGTGGAGATAGCTGGGGGTTGACACATACCTGTGAAGGGGAGAAAGGTGGGGGCTGTCAGGCACCTGTGATGCGGAGACTGCTGCTGTCTTTCACATACCTGTGATGTGGAGATAGCTGGGGGTTGACACATACCTGTGATAGGGAGAAAGGTGGGGGCTGTCAGGCACCTGTGATGCTGAGACAGCTGGTGGCTGTCACATACCTGTGACGGGGAGAAAGTTGGTGGCTGTCACTCACCTGTGATGGGGAGAGAGCTGGGGTCCGTCACATACCTGTGATGGGGAGAAAGCTGGGAGCTCTAACTCACCTGTGCTGGGGAGAGAGCTGGGGGCTGTCGCACAACTGTGATGGGGAGAGAGCTGGGGGTTGTCACTAAACTGTGATGGGGAGAGAGCTGTGGGCTGTCACACACCTGTGATGGGGAGAGAGCTGGGGCTCACACATACCGGTGACGTGTAGACTGCTAGTGGTTGTCACATACCTGTGATGTGGAGACAATGGGGGTTGTGACATACCTGTGATGGGGAGAGAGCTGGGAGCTGTCACACACCTGTGATGCGGAGAGAGCTGGGGGCTGTCACACACCTGTGATGGGGAGAGAGATGGGTACTGTCAAACACCTGTGATGGGGAGAGACCTGGAGGCTGTCACATACCTGTGATGGGGAGAGAGCTGGGGGCTGTCACATACCTGTGATGGGGAGAGAGTTGGGGCCTGTCTGGCACCTGTGATGGTGAGACAGCTGGGAGCTGTCACATACCTGTGATGCGGAGATAGTTGAGGGATGTCTGGCACCTGTGATGCAGAGAAATCTGGGGTCTGTCACATACCTGTGATGGGGAGAGAGCTGGGGGCTGTCACTCCCCTGTGATACGGAGAGAGCTGGGGGCTCCCACACACCTGTGATGGGGAGAGAGCTGGGGACTGTCACATACGTGAGATGTGGAGACAGCTGGGGGCTGTCACACACCTGTGATGGGGGGAGAGCTGGGGGCTGTCACATACCTGTGAAGCAGAGAGAGCTGGTGACTCTCACATACCTGTGATGCGGAGACAGCTGGGGGTTGTCACATATCTGTGATGGGGAGATTGCTGGTGGCTTTCACTCACTTGTGATGGGGAGAGAGCTGGGTGCTGTCACACACCTGTGATGGGGAGGGAGCTTGGGGATGTCACTCACCTGTGATGGGGAAAGAGCTGGGGGCTCTCACATACCTGTAATGTGGAGACAGGTGGGGGCTGTCACATACCTGTGATGGGGAGAGAGTTGAGGGCTGTCTGGCACCTGAGATGCGGAAACAGCTGGGACCAGTCATATACCTGTGATGGGGAGAGAGCTGGGGTCTTACAATCACCTGTAATGTGGAGAGAGCTGGGATCTCTTACTCACCTGAAATGGGGAGAGAGCTGGGGTCTCTTCCACACCTGTGATGGGGAAAGCGATGGGGACTGTAAAACACCTGTGATGGGGAGAGACCTGGGGGCTGTCAGATACCTGTGATGCGGAGACTGCTGGTGTCTTTCACATACCTGTGATGTGGAGATAGCTGGGGGTTGACACATACCTGTGAAGGGGAGAAAGGTGGGGGCTGTCAGGCACCTGTGATGCGGAGACTGCTGCTGTCTTTCACATACCTGTGATGTGGAGATAGCTGGGGGTTGACACATACCTGTGATAGGGAGAAAGGTGGGGGCTGTCAGGCACCTGTGATGCTGAGACAGCTGGTGGCTGTCACATACCGGTGATGGGGAGAAAGTTGGTGGCTGTCACTCACCTGTGATGGGGAGAGAGCTGGGGTCCGTCACATACCTGTGATGGGGAGAAAGCTGGGAGCTCTAACTCACCTGTGCTGGGGAGAGAGCTGGGGGCTGTCGCACAACTGTGATGGGGAGAGAGCTGGGGGTTGTCACTAAACTGTGATGGGGAGAGAGCTGTGGGCTGTCACACACCTGTGATGGGGAGAGAGCTGGGGCTCACACATACCGGTGACGTGTAGACTGCTAGTGGTTGTCACATACCTGTGATGTGGAGACAATGGGGGTTGTGACATACCTGTGATGGGGAGAGAGCTGGGAGCTGTCACACACCTGTGATGCGGAGAGAGCTGGGGGCTGTCACACACCTGTGATGGGGAGAGAGATGGGTACTGTCAAACACCTGTGATGGGGAGAGACCTGGAGGCTGTCACATACCTGTGATGGGGAGAGAGCTGGGGGCTGTCACATACCTGTGATGGGGAGAGAGTTGGGGCCTGTCTGGCACCTGTGATGGTGAGACAGCTGGGAGCTGTCACATACCTGTGATGCGGAGATAGTTGAGGGATGTCTGGCACCTTTGATGCAGAGAAATCTGGGGTCTGTCACATACCTGTGATGGGGAGAGAGCTGGGGGCTGTCACTCCCCTGTGATACGGAGAGAGCTGGGGGCTCTCACACACCAGTGATGGGGAGAGAGCTGGGGACTGTCACATACGTGAGATGTGGAGACAGCTGGGGGCTGTCACACACCTGTGATGGGGGGAGAGCAGGGGGCTGTCACTCACTTGTGATGAGGAGAGAGATGGGGGCTGTCAATCAACTGTGATGGGGCAAGAGCTGGGGGCTGTCACCCACCTGTGAAGGGGAAAGAGCTGGGGGCGTTCACGCACCTGTGATATGGAGACAGCTGGGGATGGTCACACATCTGTGATAGGGAGAGAGCTTGGCGTTGTCACATACCTGTGAGGTGGAGACAGCTGGTGGCTGTCACATACCTGTGATGGGGAGAAAGCTGGTGGCTATCACTCACCTGTGATGGGGAGAGAGCTGGGGGCTGTCACATACCTGTGTTGGGGAGAAAGCTGTGGGCTATCACTCACCTGTGCTGGGGAGAGAGCTAGGGGCTGTCACACAACTGTGATGGGGAGAGAGCTGGTGGTTGTGACTAAACTGTGATGGGGAGAGAGCTGTGCGCTGTCACACTCCTGTGATGGGGAGAGAGCTGGGGCTCAGACATACCCGTGACGCGTAGACAGCTAGTGGTTGTCACATACCTGTGATGTGGAGACAATGGGGGTTGTGACATACCTGTGACGGGGAGAGAGCTGGGAGCTGTCACACACCTGTGATGCGGAGAGAGCTGGGGGCTGTCACACACCTGTGATGGGGAGAGAGATGGGTACTGTCAAACACCTGTGATGGGGAGAGACCTGGAGGCTGTCACATACCTGTGATGGGGAGAGAGCTGGGGGCTGTCACATACCTGTGATGGGGAGAGAGTTGGGGCCTGTCTGGCACCTGTGATGGTGAGACAGCTGGGAGCTGTCACATACCTGTGATGCGGAGATAGTTGAGGGATGTCTGGCACCTTTGATGCAGAGAAATCTGGGGTCTGTCACATACCTGTGATGGGGAGAGAGCTGGGGGCTGTCACTCCCCTGTGATACGGAGAGAGCTGGGGGCTCCCACACACCTGTGATGGGGAGAGAGCTGGGGACTGTCACATACGTGAGATGTGGAGACAGCTGGGGGCTGTCACACACCTGTGATGGGGGGAGAGCTGGGGGCTGTCACATACCTGTGAAGCAGAGAGAGCTGGTGACTCTCACATACCTGTGATGCGGAGACAGCTGGGGGTTGTCACATATCTGTGATGGGGAGATTGCTGGTGGCTTTCACTCACTTGTGATGGGGAGAGAGCTGGGTGCTGTCACACACCTGTGATGGGGAGGGAGCTTGGGGATGTCACTCACCTGTGATGGGGAAAGAGCTGGGGGCTCTCACATACCTGTAATGTGGAGACAGGTGGGGGCTGTCACATACCTGTGATGGGGAGAGAGTTGAGGGCTGTCTGGCACCTGAGATGCGGAAACAGCTGGGACCAGTCATATACCTGTGATGGGGAGAGAGCTGGGGTCTTACAATCACCTGTAATGTGGAGAGAGCTGGGATCTCTTACTCACCTGAAATGGGGAGAGAGCTGGGGTCTCTTCCACACCTGTGATGGGGAAAGCGATGGGGACTGTAAAACACCTGTGATGGGGAGAGACCTGGGGGCTGTCAGATACCTGTGATGCGGAGACTGCTGGTGTCTTTCACATACCTGTGATGTGGAGATAGCTGGGGGTTGACACATACCTGTGAAGGGGAGAAAGGTGGGGGCTGTCAGGCACCTGTGATGCGGAGACTGCTGCTGTCTTTCACATACCTGTGATGTGGAGATAGCTGGGGGTTGACACATACCTGTGATAGGGAGAAAGGTGGGGGCTGTCAGGCACCTGTGATGCTGAGACAGCTGGTGGCTGTCACATACCTGTGACGGGGAGAAAGTTGGTGGCTGTCACTCACCTGTGATGGGGAGAGAGCTGGGGTCCGTCACATACCTGTGATGGGGAGAAAGCTGGGAGCTCTAACTCACCTGTGCTGGGGAGAGAGCTGGGGGCTGTCGCACAACTGTGATGGGGAGAGAGCTGGGGGTTGTCACTAAACTGTGATGGGGAGAGAGCTGTGGGCTGTCACACACCTGTGATGGGGAGAGAGCTGGGGCTCACACATACCGGTGACGTGTAGACTGCTAGTGGTTGTCACATACCTGTGATGTGGAGACAATGGGGGTTGTGACATACCTGTGATGGGGAGAGAGCTGGGAGCTGTCACACACCTGTGATGCGGAGAGAGCTGGGGGCTGTCACACACCTGTGATGGGGAGAGAGATGGGTACTGTCAAACACCTGTGATGGGGAGAGACCTGGAGGCTGTCACATACCTGTGATGGGGAGAGAGCTGGGGGCTGTCACATACCTGTTATGGGGAGAGAGTTGGGGCCTGTCTGGCACCTGTGATGGTGAGACAGCTGGGAGCTGTCACATACCTGTGATGCGGAGATAGTTGAGGGATGTCTGGCACCTGTGATGCAGAGAAATCTGGGGTCTGTCACATACCTGTGATGGGGAGAGAGCTGGGGGCTGTCACTCCCCTGTGATACGGAGAGAGCTGGGGGCTCCCACACACCTGTGATGGGGAGAGAGCTGGGGACTGTCACATACGTGAGATGTGGAGACAGCTGGGGGCTGTCACACACCTGTGATGGGGGGAGAGCTGGGGGCTGTCACATACCTGTGAAGCAGAGAGAGCTGGTGACTCTCACATACCTGTGATGCGGAGACAGCTGGGGGTTGTCACATATCTGTGATGGGGAGATTGCTGGTGGCTTTCACTCACTTGTGATGGGGAGAGAGCTGGGTGCTGTCACACACCTGTGATGGGGAGGGAGCTTGGGGATGTCACTCACCTGTGATGGGGAAAGAGCTGGGGGCTCTCACATACCTGTAATGTGGAGACAGGTGGGGGCTGTCACATACCTGTGATGGGGAGAGAGTTGAGGGCTGTCTGGCACCTGAGATGCGGAAACAGCTGGGACCAGTCATATACCTGTGATGGGGAGAGAGCTGGGGTCTTACAATCACCTGTAATGTGGAGAGAGCTGGGATCTCTTACTCACCTGAAATGGGGAGAGAGCTGGGGTCTCTTCCACACCTGTGATGGGGAAAGCGATGGGGACTGTAAAACACCTGTGATGGGGAGAGACCTGGGGGCTGTCAGATACCTGTGATGCGGAGACTGCTGGTGTCTTTCACATACCTGTGATGTGGAGATAGCTGGGGGTTGACACATACCTGTGAAGGGGAGAAAGGTGGGGGCTGTCAGGCACCTGTGATGCGGAGACTGCTGCTGTCTTTCACATACCTGTGATGTGGAGATAGCTGGGGGTTGACACATACCTGTGATAGGGAGAAAGGTGGGGGCTGTCAGGCACCTGTGATGCTGAGACAGCTGGTGGCTGTCACATACCTGTGACGGGGAGAAAGTTGGTGGCTGTCACTCACCTGTGATGGGGAGAGAGCTGGGGTCCGTCACATACCTGTGATGGGGAGAAAGCTGGGAGCTCTAACTCACCTGTGCTGGGGAGAGAGCTGGGGGCTGTCGCACAACTGTGATGGGGAGAGAGCTGGGGGTTGTCACTAAACTGTGATGGGGAGAGAGCTGTGGGCTGTCACACACCTGTGATGGGGAGAGAGCTGGGGCTCACACATACCGGTGACGTGTAGACTGCTAGTGGTTGTCACATACCTGTGATGTGGAGACAATGGGGGTTGTGACATACCTGTGATGGGGAGAGAGCTGGGAGCTGTCACACACCTGTGATGCGGAGAGAGCTGGGGGCTGTCACACACCTGTGATGGGGAGAGAGATGGGTACTGTCAAACACCTGTGATGGGGAGAGACCTGGAGGCTGTCACATACCTGTGATGGGGAGAGAGCTGGGGGCTGTCACATACCTGTGATGGGGAGAGAGTTGGGGCCTGTCTGGCACCTGTGATGGTGAGACAGCTGGGAGCTGTCACATACCTGTGATGCGGAGATAGTTGAGGGATGTCTGGCACCTTTGATGCAGAGAAATCTGGGGTCTGTCACATACCTGTGATGGGGAGAGAGCTGGGGGCTGTCACTCCCCTGTGATACGGAGAGAGCTGGGGGCTCTCACACACCAGTGATGGGGAGAGAGCTGGGGACTGTCACATACGTGAGATGTGGAGACAGCTGGGGGCTGTCACACACCTGTGATGGGGGGAGAGCAGGGGGCTGTCACTCACTTGTGATGAGGAGAGAGATGGGGGCTGTCAATCAACTGTGATGGGGCAAGAGCTGGGGGCTGTCACCCACCTGTGAAGGGGAAAGAGCTGGGGGCGTTCACGCACCTGTGATATGGAGACAGCTGGGGATGGTCACACATCTGTGATAGGGAGAGAGCTTGGCGTTGTCACATACCTGTGAGGTGGAGACAGCTGGTGGCTGTCACATACCTGTGATGGGGAGAAAGCTGGTGGCTATCACTCACCTGTGATGGGGAGAGAGCTGGGGGCTGTCACATACCTGTGTTGGGGAGAAAGCTGTGGGCTATCACTCACCTGTGCTGGGGAGAGAGCTAGGGGCTGTCACACAACTGTGATGGGGAGAGAGCTGGTGGTTGTGACTAAACTGTGATGGGGAGAGAGCTGTGCGCTGTCACACTCCTGTGATGGGGAGAGAGCTGGGGCTCAGACATACCCGTGACGCGTAGACAGCTAGTGGTTGTCACATACCTGTGATGTGGAGACAATGGGGGTTGTGACATACCTGTGACGGGGAGAGAGCTGGGAGCTGTCACACACCTGTGATGCGGAGAGAGCTGGGGGCTGTCACACACCTGTGATGGGGAGAGAGATGGGTACTGTCAAACACCTGTGATGGGGAGAGACCTGGAGGCTGTCACATACCTGTGATGGGGAGAGAGCTGGGGGCTGTCACATACCTGTGATGGGGAGAGAGTTGGGGCCTGTCTGGCACCTGTGATGGTGAGACAGCTGGGAGCTGTCACATACCTGTGATGCGGAGATAGTTGAGGGATGTCTGGCACCTTTGATGCAGAGAAATCTGGGGTCTGTCACATACCTGTGATGGGGAGAGAGCTGGGGGCTGTCACTCCCCTGTGATACGGAGAGAGCTGGGGGCTCCCACACACCTGTGATGGGGAGAGAGCTGGGGACTGTCACATACGTGAGATGTGGAGACAGCTGGGGGCTGTCACACACCTGTGATGGGGGGAGAGCTGGGGGCTGTCACATACCTGTGAAGCAGAGAGAGCTGGTGACTCTCACATACCTGTGATGCGGAGACAGCTGGGGGTTGTCACATATCTGTGATGGGGAGATTGCTGGTGGCTTTCACTCACTTGTGATGGGGAGAGAGCTGGGTGCTGTCACACACCTGTGATGGGGAGGGAGCTTGGGGATGTCACTCACCTGTGATGGGGAAAGAGCTGGGGGCTCTCACATACCTGTAATGTGGAGACAGGTGGGGGCTGTCACATACCTGTGATGGGGAGAGAGTTGAGGGCTGTCTGGCACCTGAGATGCGGAAACAGCTGGGACCAGTCATATACCTGTGATGGGGAGAGAGCTGGGGTCTTACAATCACCTGTAATGTGGAGAGAGCTGGGATCTCTTACTCACCTGAAATGGGGAGAGAGCTGGGGTCTCTTCCACACCTGTGATGGGGAAAGCGATGGGGACTGTAAAACACCTGTGATGGGGAGAGACCTGGGGGCTGTCAGATACCTGTGATGCGGAGACTGCTGGTGTCTTTCACATACCTGTGATGTGGAGATAGCTGGGGGTTGACACATACCTGTGAAGGGGAGAAAGGTGGGGGCTGTCAGGCACCTGTGATGCGGAGACTGCTGCTGTCTTTCACATACCTGTGATGTGGAGATAGCTGGGGGTTGACACATACCTGTGATAGGGAGAAAGGTGGGGGCTGTCAGGCACCTGTGATGCTGAGACAGCTGGTGGCTGTCACATACCTGTGACGGGGAGAAAGTTGGTGGCTGTCACTCACCTGTGATGGGGAGAGAGCTGGGGTCCGTCACATACCTGTGATGGGGAGAAAGCTGGGAGCTCTAACTCACCTGTGCTGGGGAGAGAGCTGGGGGCTGTCGCACAACTGTGATGGGGAGAGAGCTGGGGGTTGTCACTAAACTGTGATGGGGAGAGAGCTGTGGGCTGTCACACACCTGTGATGGGGAGAGAGCTGGGGCTCACACATACCGGTGACGTGTAGACTGCTAGTGGTTGTCACATACCTGTGATGTGGAGACAATGGGGGTTGTGACATACCTGTGATGGGGAGAGAGCTGGGAGCTGTCACACACCTGTGATGCGGAGAGAGCTGGGGGCTGTCACACACCTGTGATGGGGAGAGAGATGGGTACTGTCAAACACCTGTGATGGGGAGAGACCTGGAGGCTGTCACATACCTGTGATGGGGAGAGAGCTGGGGGCTGTCACATACCTGTGATGGGGAGAGAGTTGGGGCCTGTCTGGCACCTGTGATGGTGAGACAGCTGGGAGCTGTCACATACCTGTGATGCGGAGATAGTTGAGGGATGTCTGGCACCTGTGATGCAGAGAAATCTGGGGTCTGTCACATACCTGTGATGGGGAGAGAGCTGGGGGCTGTCACTCCCCTGTGATACGGAGAGAGCTGGGGGCTCCCACACACCTGTGATGGGGAGAGAGCTGGGGACTGTCACATACGTGAGATGTGGAGACAGCTGGGGGCTGTCACACACCTGTGATGGGGGGAGAGCTGGGGGCTGTCACATACCTGTGAAGCAGAGAGAGCTGGTGACTCTCACATACCTGTGATGCGGAGACAGCTGGGGGTTGTCACATATCTGTGATGGGGAGATTGCTGGTGGCTTTCACTCACTTGTGATGGGGAGAGAGCTGGGTGCTGTCACACACCTGTGATGGGGAGGGAGCTTGGGGATGTCACTCACCTGTGATGGGGAAAGAGCTGGGGGCTCTCACATACCTGTAATGTGGAGACAGGTGGGGGCTGTCACATACCTGTGATGGGGAGAGAGTTGAGGGCTGTCTGGCACCTGAGATGCGGAAACAGCTGGGACCAGTCATATACCTGTGATGGGGAGAGAGCTGGGGTCTTACAATCACCTGTAATGTGGAGAGAGCTGGGATCTCTTACTCACCTGAAATGGGGAGAGAGCTGGGGTCTCTTCCACACCTGTGATGGGGAAAGCGATGGGGACTGTAAAACACCTGTGATGGGGAGAGACCTGGGGGCTGTCAGATACCTGTGATGCGGAGACTGCTGGTGTCTTTCACATACCTGTGATGTGGAGATAGCTGGGGGTTGACACATACCTGTGAAGGGGAGAAAGGTGGGGGCTGTCAGGCACCTGTGATGCGGAGACTGCTGCTGTCTTTCACATACCTGTGATGTGGAGATAGCTGGGGGTTGACACATACCTGTGATAGGGAGAAAGGTGGGGGCTGTCAGGCACCTGTGATGCTGAGACAGCTGGTGGCTGTCACATACCTGTGACGGGGAGAAAGTTGGTGGCTGTCACTCACCTGTGATGGGGAGAGAGCTGGGGTCCGTCACATACCTGTGATGGGGAGAAAGCTGGGAGCTCTAACTCACCTGTGCTGGGGAGAGAGCTGGGGGCTGTCGCACAACTGTGATGGGGAGAGAGCTGGGGGTTGTCACTAAACTGTGATGGGGAGAGAGCTGTGGGCTGTCACACACCTGTGATGGGGAGAGAGCTGGGGCTCACACATACCGGTGACGTGTAGACTGCTAGTGGTTGTCACATACCTGTGATGTGGAGACAATGGGGGTTGTGACATACCTGTGATGGGGAGAGAGCTGGGAGCTGTCACACACCTGTGATGCGGAGAGAGCTGGGGGCTGTCACACACCTGTGATGGGGAGAGAGATGGGTACTGTCAAACACCTGTGATGGGGAGAGACCTGGAGGCTGTCACATACCTGTGATGGGGAGAGAGCTGGGGGCTGTCACATACCTGTGATGGGGAGAGAGTTGGGGCCTGTCTGGCACCTGTGATGGTGAGACAGCTGGGAGCTGTCACATACCTGTGATGCGGAGATAGTTGAGGGATGTCTGGCACCTTTGATGCAGAGAAATCTGGGGTCTGTCACATACCTGTGATGGGGAGAGAGCTGGGGGCTGTCACTCCCCTGTGATACGGAGAGAGCTGGGGGCTCTCACACACCAGTGATGGGGAGAGAGCTGGGGACTGTCACATACGTGAGATGTGGAGACAGCTGGGGGCTGTCACACACCTGTGATGGGGGGAGAGCAGGGGGCTGTCACTCACTTGTGATGAGGAGAGAGATGGGGGCTGTCAATCAACTGTGATGGGGCAAGAGCTGGGGGCTGTCACCCACCTGTGAAGGGGAAAGAGCTGGGGGCGTTCACGCACCTGTGATATGGAGACAGCTGGGGATGGTCACACATCTGTGATAGGGAGAGAGCTTGGCGTTGTCACATACCTGTGAGGTGGAGACAGCTGGTGGCTGTCACATACCTGTGATGGGGAGAAAGCTGGTGGCTATCACTCACCTGTGATGGGGAGAGAGCTGGGGGCTGTCACATACCTGTGTTGGGGAGAAAGCTGTGGGCTATCACTCACCTGTGCTGGGGAGAGAGCTAGGGGCTGTCACACAACTGTGATGGGGAGAGAGCTGGTGGTTGTGACTAAACTGTGATGGGGAGAGAGCTGTGCGCTGTCACACTCCTGTGATGGGGAGAGAGCTGGGGCTCAGACATACCCGTGACGCGTAGACAGCTAGTGGTTGTCACATACCTGTGATGTGGAGACAATGGGGGTTGTGACATACCTGTGACGGGGAGAGAGCTGGGAGCTGTCACACACCTGTGATGCGGAGAGAGCTGGGGGCTGTCACACACCTGTGATGGGGAGAGAGATGGGTACTGTCAAACACCTGTGATGGGGAGAGACCTGGAGGCTGTCACATACCTGTGATGGGGAGAGAGCTGGGGGCTGTCACATACCTGTGATGGGGAGAGAGTTGGGGCCTGTCTGGCACCTGTGATGGTGAGACAGCTGGGAGCTGTCACATACCTGTGATGCGGAGATAGTTGAGGGATGTCTGGCACCTGTGATGCAGAGAAATCTGGGGTCTGTCACATACCTGTGATGGGGAGAGAGCTGGGGGCTGTCACTCCCCTGTGATACGGAGAGAGCTGGGGGCTCCCACACACCTGTGATGGGGAGAGAGCTGGGGACTGTCACATACGTGAGATGTGGAGACAGCTGGGGGCTGTCACACACCTGTGATGGGGGGAGAGCTGGGGGCTGTCACATACCTGTGAAGCAGAGAGAGCTGGTGACTCTCACATACCTGTGATGCGGAGACAGCTGGGGGTTGTCACATATCTGTGATGGGGAGATTGCTGGTGGCTTTCACTCACTTGTGATGGGGAGAGAGCTGGGTGCTGTCACACACCTGTGATGGGGAGGGAGCTTGGGGATGTCACTCACCTGTGATGGGGAAAGAGCTGGGGGCTCTCACATACCTGTAATGTGGAGACAGGTGGGGGCTGTCACATACCTGTGATGGGGAGAGAGTTGAGGGCTGTCTGGCACCTGAGATGCGGAAACAGCTGGGACCAGTCATATACCTGTGATGGGGAGAGAGCTGGGGTCTTACAATCACCTGTAATGTGGAGAGAGCTGGGATCTCTTACTCACCTGAAATGGGGAGAGAGCTGGGGTCTCTTCCACACCTGTGATGGGGAAAGCGATGGGGACTGTAAAACACCTGTGATGGGGAGAGACCTGGGGGCTGTCAGATACCTGTGATGCGGAGACTGCTGGTGTCTTTCACATACCTGTGATGTGGAGATAGCTGGGGGTTGACACATACCTGTGAAGGGGAGAAAGGTGGGGGCTGTCAGGCACCTGTGATGCGGAGACTGCTGCTGTCTTTCACATACCTGTGATGTGGAGATAGCTGGGGGTTGACACATACCTGTGATAGGGAGAAAGGTGGGGGCTGTCAGGCACCTGTGATGCTGAGACAGCTGGTGGCTGTCACATACCTGTGACGGGGAGAAAGTTGGTGGCTGTCACTCACCTGTGATGGGGAGAGAGCTGGGGTCCGTCACATACCTGTGATGGGGAGAAAGCTGGGAGCTCTAACTCACCTGTGCTGGGGAGAGAGCTGGGGGCTGTCGCACAACTGTGATGGGGAGAGAGCTGGGGGTTGTCACTAAACTGTGATGGGGAGAGAGCTGTGGGCTGTCACACACCTGTGATGGGGAGAGAGCTGGGGCTCACACATACCGGTGACGTGTAGACTGCTAGTGGTTGTCACATACCTGTGATGTGGAGACAATGGGGGTTGTGACATACCTGTGATGGGGAGAGAGCTGGGAGCTGTCACACACCTGTGATGCGGAGAGAGCTGGGGGCTGTCACACACCTGTGATGGGGAGAGAGATGGGTACTGTCAAACACCTGTGATGGGGAGAGACCTGGAGGCTGTCACATACCTGTGATGGGGAGAGAGCTGGGGGCTGTCACATACCTGTGATGGGGAGAGAGTTGGGGCCTGTCTGGCACCTGTGATGGTGAGACAGCTGGGAGCTGTCACATACCTGTGATGCGGAGATAGTTGAGGGATGTCTGGCACCTGTGATGCAGAGAAATCTGGGGTCTGTCACATACCTGTGATGGGGAGAGAGCTGGGGGCTGTCACTCCCCTGTGATACGGAGAGAGCTGGGGGCTCCCACACACCTGTGATGGGGAGAGAGCTGGGGACTGTCACATACGTGAGATGTGGAGACAGCTGGGGGCTGTCACACACCTGTGATGGGGGGAGAGCTGGGGGCTGTCACATACCTGTGAAGCAGAGAGAGCTGGTGACTCTCACATACCTGTGATGCGGAGACAGCTGGGGGTTGTCACATATCTGTGATGGGGAGATTGCTGGTGGCTTTCACTCACTTGTGATGGGGAGAGAGCTGGGTGCTGTCACACACCTGTGATGGGGAGGGAGCTTGGGGATGTCACTCACCTGTGATGGGGAAAGAGCTGGGGGCTCTCACATACCTGTAATGTGGAGACAGGTGGGGGCTGTCACATACCTGTGATGGGGAGAGAGTTGAGGGCTGTCTGGCACCTGAGATGCGGAAACAGCTGGGACCAGTCATATACCTGTGATGGGGAGAGAGCTGGGGTCTTACAATCACCTGTAATGTGGAGAGAGCTGGGATCTCTTACTCACCTGAAATGGGGAGAGAGCTGGGGTCTCTTCCACACCTGTGATGGGGAAAGCGATGGGGACTGTAAAACACCTGTGATGGGGAGAGACCTGGGGGCTGTCAGATACCTGTGATGCGGAGACTGCTGGTGTCTTTCACATACCTGTGATGTGGAGATAGCTGGGGGTTGACACATACCTGTGAAGGGGAGAAAGGTGGGGGCTGTCAGGCACCTGTGATGCGGAGACTGCTGCTGTCTTTCACATACCTGTGATGTGGAGATAGCTGGGGGTTGACACATACCTGTGATAGGGAGAAAGGTGGGGGCTGTCAGGCACCTGTGATGCTGAGACAGCTGGTGGCTGTCACATACCTGTGACGGGGAGAAAGTTGGTGGCTGTCACTCACCTGTGATGGGGAGAGAGCTGGGGTCCGTCACATACCTGTGATGGGGAGAAAGCTGGGAGCTCTAACTCACCTGTGCTGGGGAGAGAGCTGGGGGCTGTCGCACAACTGTGATGGGGAGAGAGCTGGGGGTTGTCACTAAACTGTGATGGGGAGAGAGCTGTGGGCTGTCACACACCTGTGATGGGGAGAGAGCTGGGGCTCACACATACCGGTGACGTGTAGACTGCTAGTGGTTGTCACATACCTGTGATGTGGAGACAATGGGGGTTGTGACATACCTGTGATGGGGAGAGAGCTGGGAGCTGTCACACACCTGTGATGCGGAGAGAGCTGGGGGCTGTCACACACCTGTGATGGGGAGAGAGATGGGTACTGTCAAACACCTGTGATGGGGAGAGACCTGGAGGCTGTCACATACCTGTGATGGGGAGAGAGCTGGGGGCTGTCACATACCTGTGATGGGGAGAGAGTTGGGGCCTGTCTGGCACCTGTGATGGTGAGACAGCTGGGAGCTGTCACATACCTGTGATGCGGAGATAGTTGAGGGATGTCTGGCACCTGTGATGCAGAGAAATCTGGGGTCTGTCACATACCTGTGATGGGGAGAGAGCTGGGGGCTGTCACTCCCCTGTGATACGGAGAGAGCTGGGGGCTCCCACACACCTGTGATGGGGAGAGAGCTGGGGACTGTCACATACGTGAGATGTGGAGACAGCTGGGGGCTGTCACACACCTGTGATGGGGGGAGAGCTGGGGGCTGTCACATACCTGTGAAGCAGAGAGAGCTGGTGACTCTCACATACCTGTGATGCGGAGACAGCTGGGGGTTGTCACATATCTGTGATGGGGAGATTGCTGGTGGCTTTCACTCACTTGTGATGGGGAGAGAGCTGGGTGCTGTCACACACCTGTGATGGGGAGGGAGCTTGGGGATGTCACTCACCTGTGATGGGGAAAGAGCTGGGGGCTCTCACATACCTGTAATGTGGAGACAGGTGGGGGCTGTCACATACCTGTGATGGGGAGAGAGTTGAGGGCTGTCTGGCACCTGAGATGCGGAAACAGCTGGGACCAGTCATATACCTGTGATGGGGAGAGAGCTGGGGTCTTACAATCACCTGTAATGTGGAGAGAGCTGGGATCTCTTACTCACCTGAAATGGGGAGAGAGCTGGGGTCTCTTCCACACCTGTGATGGGGAAAGCGATGGGGACTGTAAAACACCTGTGATGGGGAGAGACCTGGGGGCTGTCAGATACCTGTGATGCGGAGACTGCTGGTGTCTTTCACATACCTGTGATGTGGAGATAGCTGGGGGTTGACACATACCTGTGAAGGGGAGAAAGGTGGGGGCTGTCAGGCACCTGTGATGCGGAGACTGCTGCTGTCTTTCACATACCTGTGATGTGGAGATAGCTGGGGGTTGACACATACCTGTGATAGGGAGAAAGGTGGGGGCTGTCAGGCACCTGTGATGCTGAGACAGCTGGTGGCTGTCACATACCTGTGACGGGGAGAAAGTTGGTGGCTGTCACTCACCTGTGATGGGGAGAGAGCTGGGGTCCGTCACATACCTGTGATGGGGAGAAAGCTGGGAGCTCTAACTCACCTGTGCTGGGGAGAGAGCTGGGGGCTGTCGCACAACTGTGATGGGGAGAGAGCTGGGGGTTGTCACTAAACTGTGATGGGGAGAGAGCTGTGGGCTGTCACACACCTGTGATGGGGAGAGAGCTGGGGCTCACACATACCCGTGACGCGTAGACAGCTAGTGGTTGTCACATACCTGTGATGTGGAGACAATGGGGGTTGTGACATACCTGTGATGGGGAGAGAGCTGGGAGCTGTCACACACCTGTGATGCGGAGAGAGCTGGGGGCTGTCACACACCTGTGATGGGGAGAGAGATGGGTACTGTCAAACACCTGTGATGGGGAGAGACCTGGAGGCTGTCACATACCTGTGATGGGGAGAGAGCTGGGGGCTGTCACATACCTGTGATGGGGAGAGAGTTGGGGCCTGTCTGGCACCTGTGATGGTGAGACAGCTGGGAGCTGTCACATACCTGTGATGCGGAGATAGTTGAGGGATGTCTGGCACCTGTGATGCAGAGAAATCTGGGGTCTGTCACATACCTGTGATGGGGAGAGAGCTGGGGGCTGTCACTCCCCTGTGATACGGAGAGAGCTGGGGGCTCCCACACACCTGTGATGGGGAGAGAGCTGGGGACTGTCACATACGTGAGATGTGGAGACAGCTGGGGGCTGTCACACACCTGTGATGGGGGGAGAGCTGGGGGCTGTCACATACCTGTGAAGCAGAGAGAGCTGGTGACTCTCACATACCTGTGATGCGGAGACAGCTGGGGGTTGTCACATATCTGTGATGGGGAGATTGCTGGTGGCTTTCACTCACTTGTGATGGGGAGAGAGCTGGGTGCTGTCACACACCTGTGATGGGGAGGGAGCTTGGGGATGTCACTCACCTGTGATGGGGAAAGAGCTGGGGGCTCTCACATACCTGTAATGTGGAGACAAGTGGGGGCTGTCACATACCTGTGATGGGGAGAGAGTTGAGGGCTGTCTGGCACCTGAGATGCGGAAACAGCTGGGACCAGTCATATACCTGTGATGGGGAGAGAGCTGGGGTCTTACAATCACCTGTAATGTGGAGAGAGCTGGGATCTCTTACTCACCTGAAATGGGGAGAGAGCTGGGGTCTCTTCCACACCTGTGATGGGGAAAGCGATGGGGACTGTAAAACACCTGTGATGGGGAGAGACCTGGGGGCTGTCAGATACCTGTGATGCGGAGACTGCTGGTGTCTTTCACATACCTGTGATGTGGAGATAGCTGGGGGTTGACACATACCTGTGAAGGGGAGAAAGGTGGGGGCTGTCAGGCACCTGTGATGCGGAGACTGCTGCTGTCTTTCACATACCTGTGATGTGGAGATAGCTGGGGGTTGACACATACCTGTGATAGGGAGAAAGGTGGGGGCTGTCAGGCACCTGTGATGCTGAGACAGCTGGTGGCTGTCACATACCTGTGACGGGGAGAAAGTTGGTGGCTGTCACTCACCTGTGATGGGGAGAGAGCTGGGGTCCGTCACATACCTGTGATGGGGAGAAAGCTGGGAGCTCTAACTCACCTGTGCTGGGGAGAGAGCTGGGGGCTGTCGCACAACTGTGATGGGGAGAGAGCTGGGGGTTGTCACTAAACTGTGATGGGGAGAGAGCTGTGGGCTGTCACACACCTGTGATGGGGAGAGAGCTGGGGCTCACACATACCGGTGACGTGTAGACTGCTAGTGGTTGTCACATACCTGTGATGTGGAGACAATGGGGGTTGTGACATACCTGTGATGGGGAGAGAGCTGGGAGCTGTCACACACCTGTGATGCGGAGAGAGCTGGGGGCTGTCACACACCTGTGATGGGGAGAGAGATGGGTACTGTCAAACACCTGTGATGGGGAGAGACCTGGAGGCTGTCACATACCTGTGATGGGGAGAGAGCTGGGGGCTGTCACATACCTGTGATGGGGAGAGAGTTGGGGCCTGTCTGGCACCTGTGATGGTGAGACAGCTGGGAGCTGTCACATACCTGTGATGCGGAGATAGTTGAGGGATGTCTGGCACCTTTGATGCAGAGAAATCTGGGGTCTGTCACATACCTGTGATGGGGAGAGAGCTGGGGGCTGTCACTCCCCTGTGATACGGAGAGAGCTGGGGGCTCTCACACACCAGTGATGGGGAGAGAGCTGGGGACTGTCACATACGTGAGATGTGGAGACAGCTGGGGGCTGTCACACACCTGTGATGGGGGGAGAGCAGGGGGCTGTCACTCACTTGTGATGAGGAGAGAGATGGGGGCTGTCAATCAACTGTGATGGGGCAAGAGCTGGGGGCTGTCACCCACCTGTGAAGGGGAAAGAGCTGGGGGCGTTCACGCACCTGTGATATGGAGACAGCTGGGGATGGTCACACATCTGTGATAGGGAGAGAGCTTGGCGTTGTCACATACCTGTGAGGTGGAGACAGCTGGTGGCTGTCACATACCTGTGATGGGGAGAAAGCTGGTGGCTATCACTCACCTGTGATGGGGAGAGAGCTGGGGGCTGTCACATACCTGTGTTGGGGAGAAAGCTGTGGGCTATCACTCACCTGTGCTGGGGAGAGAGCTAGGGGCTGTCACACAACTGTGATGGGGAGAGAGCTGGTGGTTGTGACTAAACTGTGATGGGGAGAGAGCTGTGCGCTGTCACACTCCTGTGATGGGGAGAGAGCTGGGGCTCAGACATACCCGTGACGCGTAGACAGCTAGTGGTTGTCACATACCTGTGATGTGGAGACAATGGGGGTTGTGACATACCTGTGACGGGGAGAGAGCTGGGAGCTGTCACACACCTGTGATGCGGAGAGAGCTGGGGGCTGTCACACACCTGTGATGGGGAGAGAGATGGGTACTGTCAAACACCTGTGATGGGGAGAGACCTGGAGGCTGTCACATACCTGTGATGGGGAGAGAGCTGGGGGCTGTCACATACCTGTGATGGGGAGAGAGTTGGGGCCTGTCTGGCACCTGTGATGGTGAGACAGCTGGGAGCTGTCACATACCTGTGATGCGGAGATAGTTGAGGGATGTCTGGCACCTTTGATGCAGAGAAATCTGGGGTCTGTCACATACCTGTGATGGGGAGAGAGCTGGGGGCTGTCACTCCCCTGTGATACGGAGAGAGCTGGGGGCTCCCACACACCTGTGATGGGGAGAGAGCTGGGGACTGTCACATACGTGAGATGTGGAGACAGCTGGGGGCTGTCACACACCTGTGATGGGGGGAGAGCTGGGGGCTGTCACATACCTGTGAAGCAGAGAGAGCTGGTGACTCTCACATACCTGTGATGCGGAGACAGCTGGGGGTTGTCACATATCTGTGATGGGGAGATTGCTGGTGGCTTTCACTCACTTGTGATGGGGAGAGAGCTGGGTGCTGTCACACACCTGTGATGGGGAGGGAGCTTGGGGATGTCACTCACCTGTGATGGGGAAAGAGCTGGGGGCTCTCACATACCTGTAATGTGGAGACAGGTGGGGGCTGTCACATACCTGTGATGGGGAGAGAGTTGAGGGCTGTCTGGCACCTGAGATGCGGAAACAGCTGGGACCAGTCATATACCTGTGATGGGGAGAGAGCTGGGGTCTTACAATCACCTGTAAGGTGGAGAGAGCTGGGATCTCTTACTCACCTGAAATGGGGAGAGAGCTGGGGTCTCTTCCACACCTGTGATGGGGAAAGCGATGGGGACTGTAAAACACCTGTGATGGGGAGAGACCTGGGGGCTGTCAGATACCTGTGATGCGGAGACTGCTGGTGTCTTTCACATACCTGTGATGTGGAGATAGCTGGGGGTTGACACATACCTGTGAAGGGGAGAAAGGTGGGGGCTGTCAGGCACCTGTGATGCGGAGACTGCTGCTGTCTTTCACATACCTGTGATGTGGAGATAGCTGGGGGTTGACACATACCTGTGATAGGGAGAAAGGTGGGGGCTGTCAGGCACCTGTGATGCTGAGACAGCTGGTGGCTGTCACATACCTGTGACGGGGAGAAAGTTGGTGGCTGTCACTCACCTGTGATGGGGAGAGAGCTGGGGTCCGTCACATACCTGTGATGGGGAGAAAGCTGGGAGCTCTAACTCACCTGTGCTGGGGAGAGAGCTGGGGGCTGTCGCACAACTGTGATGGGGAGAGAGCTGGGGGTTGTCACTAAACTGTGATGGGGAGAGAGCTGTGGGCTGTCACACACCTGTGATGGGGAGAGAGCTGGGGCTCACACATACCGGTGACGTGTAGACTGCTAGTGGTTGTCACATACCTGTGATGTGGAGACAATGGGGGTTGTGACATACCTGTGATTGGGAGAGAGCTGGGAGCTGTCACACACCTGTGATGCGGAGAGAGCTGGGGGCTGTCACACACCTGTGATGGGGAGAGAGATGGGTACTGTCAAACACCTGTGATGGGGAGAGACCTGGAGGCTGTCACATACCTGTGATGGGGAGAGAGCTGGGGGCTGTCACATACCTGTGATGGGGAGTGAGTTGGGGCTTGTCAGGCACCTGTGATGTGGAGACAGCTGGGGACTGTCACATACTTGCGATACGGAGAGAGCTGGGCGCTGTCACTCACCTGTGATGGGGATAGAGCTGGGCGCTGTCACATACCTGTGATGGGGAGAGAGATGTGGATTGTCACATACTTGTAATGCTGAGACAGCTGGGGGCTGTCACACACCTGTGATGAGGAGAGAGCTGGTGGATGTCACACACCTGTGATGGGGAGAGAGCTGGGGTCTGTCACTCGCCTGTGAAGGGGAAAGAGATGGGGTCTGTCAAACCCTTCTGATGGGGAGAGTGATGGGGCCTGTCACATACCTGTGATGCGGAGTCAGCTAGTTGCTGTCACATACATGTGATGTGGAGACAGCAGGGGGCTGTCACATACCTGTGATTGAGAGAGAGTTGGGGCCTGTCAGGCGCCTGTGATGCGGAGACAGCTGGGGGCTGTCATATACCTGTGATGGGGAGATTGCTGGTGGCTTTCACTCACTTGTGATGGGGAGAGAGCTGGGAGCTGTCACACACCTGTGATGGGGAGAGAGCTTGGGGATGTCACTCACCTGTGATGGGGAAAGAGCTGAGGGCTCTCACATACCTGTAATGTGGAGACAGGTGGGGGCTGTCACATACCTGTGATGGGGAGAGAGTTGAGGGCTGTCTGGCACCTGAGATGCGGAAGCAGCTGGGGGCTGTCATATACCTGTGATGGGGAGAGAGCTGGGGTCTTACAATCACCTGTAATGGGGAGAGAGCTGGGATCTCTTACTCACCTGAAATGGGGAGAGAGCTGGGGTCTGTTCCACACCTGCGATGCGGAAAGCGATGGGGACCGTAAAACACCTGTGATGGGGAGAGACCTGGGGGCTGACAGATACCTGTGATGTGGAGACTGCTGGTGTCTTTCACGTACCTGTGATGTGGAGATAGCTGGGGGTTGACACATACCTGTGATGGGGAGAAAGGTGGGGGCTGTCAGGCACCTGTGATGCGGAGACAGCTGGTGGCTGTCACATACCTGTGATGGGGAGATCGCTGGGGGTTGTCACTAAACTGTGATGGGGATGAGCTGTGGGCTGTCACACACCTGTGATGGGGAGAGCGCTGGGGCTGTCTCTCACCTGTGATGGGGAGAGAGCTGGTGGCTGTCACACACTTGTGAATGGGAGAGAGCTGGGCATTGTCACTCACCTGTGATATGGAGACACCTGGGGACGGTCACACACCTGTGATGGGGAGAGAGCAGGGGGCTGTCACTCACTTGTGATGAGGAGAGAGATGGGGGCTGCCAATCAACTGTGATGGGGCAAAAGCTGGGGGCTGTCACCCACCTGTGAAGGGGAAAGAGCTGGGGGCGTTCACGCACCTGTGATATGGAGACAGCTGGGGATGGTCACACACCTGTGATGGGGAGAGAGCTTGGCGTTGTCACATACCTGTGAGGTGGAGACAGCTGGGTGCTGTCACATACCTGTGATGGGGAGAGACTTGGGGTTAGTCAGGCACCTGTGATACGGAGAGAGCTGGGGGCTGTCACATACCTGTGATGCGGAGACTGCTGGTGTCTTTCACATACCTGTGATGTGGACATAGCTGGGGGTTGACACATATCTCTGATGGGGAGAAAGGTGGGGGCTGTCAGGCACCTGTGATGCGGAGACAGCTGGTGGCTGTCACATACCTGTGATGGGGAGAAAGCTGGTGGCTATCACTCACCTGTGATGGGGAGAGAGCTGGGGGCTGTCACATACCTGTGATGAGGAGAAAGCTGGGGGCTATCACTCAACTGTGCTGGGGAGAGAGCTAGCTGCTGTGGCACAACTGTGATGGGGAGAGAGCTGGTGGTTGTGACTAAACTGTGATGGGGAGAGAGCTGTGGGCTGTCACACACCTGTGATGGGGAGAGAGCTGGGGCTCACACATACCGGTGACGCGTAGACAGCTAGTGGTTGTCACATACCTGTGATGTGGAGACAATGGGGGTTGTGACATACCTGTGATGGGGAGAGAGCTGGGAGCTGTCACACACCTGTGATGCGGAGAGAGCTGGGGGCTGTCACACTCCTGTGATGGGGAGAGAGATGGGTACTGTCAAATACCTGTGATGGGGAGAGACCTGGAGGCTGTCACATACCTGTGATGGGGACAGAGCTGGAGGCTGTCACATACCTGTGATGGGGAGAGAGCTGTGGGCTGTCACACACCTGTGATGGGGAGAGAGCTGGGGCTCACACATACCGGTGACGTGTAGACTGCTAGTGGTTGTCACATACCTGTGATGTGGAGACAATGGGGGTTGTGACATACCTGTGATGGGGAGAGAGCTGGGAGCTGTCACACACCTGTGATGCGGAGAGAGCTGGGGGCTGTCACACACCTGTGATGGGGGGAGAGCTGGGGGCTGTCACATACCTGTGAAGCAGAGAGAGCTGGTGACTCTCACATACCTGTGATGCAGAGACAGCTGGAGGCTGTCACATACCTGTGTTGGGGAGAGTGCTTGGGTCTGTCACATACCTGTGATGGAGAGACACTTGCAGGCTGTCACTCACCTGTGATGGGGAGAGAGATGGGGGATGTCACATACCTGTGATTGGGAGAGAGCTGGCGCTGTCACGCACCTGTGATATGGAGACAGCTGGGGACGGTCACACACCTGTGATGGGGAGAGATTTGGGGGCTGTCAGGCAAGTGTGATGCGGTGACAGCTGTGGGCTGTCAAATACTTCTGATGGGGAGAGAGCTGGAGGATGTCATTCACCGGTGATTGGGAGAGAGTTGGGGGCTGTCACACACCTGTGATTGCGAGAGAGCTGGGCGTTGTCACATACCTGTGAAGTGGAGACACCTGGGGGCTGTCACATTCCTGTGATGGGGAGTTGAGTTGGGGCTTGTCAGGCACCTGTGATGCGGAGACAGCTGGGGACTGTCACATACCTGCGATACGGAGAGAGCTGGGCGCTGTCACTCACCTGTGATGGGGATAGAGCTGGGCGCTGTCACATACCTGTGATGGGGAGAGAGATGGGGATTGTCACATACTTGTAATGCTGAGACAGCTGGGGGCTGTCACACACCTGTGATGAGGAGAGAGCTGGTGGATATCACACACCTGTAATGGGGAGAGAGCTGGGGGCAGTCACTCGCCTGTGAAGGGGAAAGAGATGGGGTCTGTCAAACCCTTCTGATGGGGAGAGTGCTGGGGCCTGTCACATACCTGTGATGCGGAGTCAGCTAGTTGCTGTCACATACATGTGATGTGGAGACAGCAGGGGGCAGTCACATACCTGTGATTGGGAGAGATTTGGGGGCTGTCAGGCACCTGTGATGCGGAGACAGCTGGGGGTTGTCACATACCTGTGATGGGGAAATTGCTGGTGGCTTTCACTCACTTGTGATGGGGAGAGAGCTGGGTGCTGTCACACACCTGTGATGGGGAGAGAGCTTGGGGATGTCACTCACCTGTGATGGGGAAAGAGCTGGGGCTCTCACATACCTGTAATGTGGACACAGGTGGGGGCTGTCACATACCCGTGATGGGGAGAGAGTTGAGGGCTGTCTGGCACCTGAGATGCGGAAACAGCTGGGGGCTGTCATATACCTGTGATGGGGAGAGAGCTGGGGTCTTACAATCACCTGTAATGGGGAGAGAGCTGGGATCTCTTACTCACCTGAAACGGGGAGAGAGCTGGGGTCTCTTCCACACCTGTGATGGGGAAAGCGATGGGGACTGTAAAACACCTGTGATGGGGAGAGACCTGGGGGCTGTCAGATACCTGTGATGCGGAGACTGCTGGTGTCTTTCACATACCTGTGATGTGGAGATAGCTGGGGGTTGACACATACCTGTGATGGGGAGAAAGGTGGGGGCTGTCAGGCACCTGTGATGCGGAGACAGCTGGTGGCTGTCACATACCTGTGATGGGGAGAAAGCTGGTGGCTATCACTCACCTGTGATGGGGAGAGAGCTGGGGGCTGTCACATACCTGTGATGGGGAGAAAGCTGGGAGCTATAACTCACCTGTGCTGGGGAGAGAGCTGGGGGCTGTCGCACAACTGTGATGGGGAGAGAGCTGGGGGTTGTCACTAAACTGTGATGGGGAGAGAGCTGTGGGCTGTCACACACCTTTGATGGGGAGAGAGCTGGGGCTCACACATACCGGTGACGCGTAGACAGCTAGTGGTGGTCACATACCTGTGATGTGGAGACAATGGGGGTTGTGACATACCTGTGATGGGGAGAGAGTTGGGGGCTGTCAGGCTCCTGTGATGCGGAGACTGCTGGGGGCTATCAGATACCTGTGATGGGGAGAGCGTTGGGGCTGTCTCTCACCTGTGATGGGGAGAGAGCTGGTGGCTGTCACACACCTGTGAATGGGAGAGAGCTGGGCATTGTCACTCACCTGTGATATGGAGACCCCTGGGGACGGTCACACACCTGTGATGGGGAGAGAGCAGGGGGCTGTCACTCACTTCTGATGAGGAGAGAGATGGGGGCTACCAATCAACTGTGATGGGGCAAGAGCTGGGGGCTGTCACCCACCTGTGAAGGGGAAAGAGCTGGGGGCTTTCACGCACCTGTGATATGGAGACAGCTGGGGATGGTCACACACCTGTGATAGGGAGAGAGCTGGGCATTGTGTGTCACCTGTGATATGGAGACACCTGGGGACGGTCACACACCTGTGATGGGGAGAGAGCAGGGGGCTGTCACTCACTTGTGATGAGGAGAGAGATGGGGGCTGTCAATCAACTGTGATGGGGCAAGAGCTGGGGGCTGTCACCCACCTGTGAAGGGGAAAGAGCTGGGGGCGTTCACGCACCTGTGATATGGAGACAGCTGGGGATGGTCACACACCTGTGATAGGGAGAGAGCTTGGCGTTGTCACATACCTGTGAGGTGGAGACAGCTGGTGGCTGTCACATACCTGTGATGGGGAGAAAGCTGGTGGCTATCACTCACCTGTGATGGGGAGAGAGCTGGGGGCTGTCACATACCTGTGTTGGGGAGAAAGCTGTGGGCTATCACTCACCTGTGCTGGGGAGAGAGCTAGGGGCTGTCACACAACTGTGATGGGGAGAGAGCTGGTGGTTGTGACTAAACTGTGATGGGGAGAGAGCTGTGCGCTGTCACACTCCTGTGATGGGGAGAGAGCTGGGGCTCAGACATACCCGTGACGCGTAGACAGCTAGTGGTTGTCACATACCTGTGATGTGGAGACAATGGGGGTTGTGACATACCTGTGACGGGGAGAGAGCTGGGAGCTGTCACACACCTGTGATGCGGAGAGAGCTGGGGGCTGTCACACACCTGTGATGGGGAGAGAGATGGGTACTGTCAAACACCTGTGATGGGGAGAGACCTGGAGGCTGTCACATACCTGTGATGGGTAGAGAGCTGGGGGCTGTCACATACCTGTGATGGGAAGAGAGTTGGGGCCTGTCTGGCACCTGTGATGGTGAGACAGCTGGGAGCTGTCACATACCTGTGATGCGGAGATAGTTGAGGGATGTCTGGCACCTTTGATGCAGAGAAATCTGGGGTCTGTCACATACCTGTGATGGGGAAAGAGCTGGGGGCTCTCACATACCTGTAAGGTGGAGACAGGTGGGGGCTGTCACGTACCTGTGATGGGGAGAGAGTTGAGGGCTGTCTGGCACCTGAGATGCGGAAACAGCTGGGGGCTGTCACATACCTGTGATGGGGAGAAAGCTGGGAGCTATAACTCACCTGTTCTGGGGAGAGAGCTGGGGGCTGTCGCACAACTGTGATGGGGAGAGAGCTGGGGGTTCTCACTAAACTGTGATGGGGAGAGAGCTGTGGGCAGTCACACACCTGTGATGGGGAGAGAGCTGGGGCTCACACATACCGGTGACGCGTAGACAGCTAGTGGTGGTCACATACCTGTGATGTGGAGACAATGGGGGTTGTGACATACCTGTGATGGGGAGAGAGTTGGGGGCTGTCAGGCTCCTGTGATGCGGAGACTGCTGGGGGCTATCAGATACCTGTGATGGGGAGAGCGCTGGGGCTGTCTCTCACCAGTGAATGGGAGAGAGCTGGGCATTGTCACTCACCTGTGATATGGAGAACCCTGGAGACGGTCACACACCTGTGATGGGGAGAGAGCAGGGGGCTGTCACTCACTTCTGATGAGGAGAGAGATGGGGGCTACCAATCAACTGTGATGGGGCAAGAGCTGGGGGCTGTCACCCACCTGTGAAGGGGAAAGAGCTGGGGGCTTTCACGCACCTGTGATATGGAGAAAGCTGGTGGCTGTCACACATCTGTGAATGGGAGAGAGCTGGGCATTGTGTGTCACCTGTGATATGGAGACACCTGGGGACGGTCACACACCTGTGATGGGGAGAGAGCAGGGGGCTGTCACTCACTTCTGATGAGGAGAGAGATGGGGGCTGTCAATCAACTGTGATGGGGCAAGAGCTGGGGGCTGTCACCCACCTGTGAAGGGGAAAGACCTTGGGGCGTTCACACACCTGTGATATGGAGACAGCTGGGGATGGTCACACACCTGTGATGGGGAGAGAGCTTGGCGTTGTCACATACCTGTGAGGTGGAGACAGCTGGGTGCTGTCACATACCTGTGATGGGGAGAGACTTGGGGTTAGTCAGGCACCTGTGATACGGAGAGAGCTGGGGGCTCTCACATACCTGTGATGCGGAGACTGCTGGTGTCTTTCACATACCTGTGATGTGGACGTAGCTGGGGGTTGACACATACCTCTGATGGGGAGAAAGGTGGGGGCTGTCAGGCACCTGTGATGCGGAGACAGCTGGTGGCTGTCACATACCTGTGATGGGGAGAAAGCTGGTGGCTATCACTCACCTGTGATGGGGAGAGAGCTGGGGGCTGTCACATACCTGTGATGAGGAGAAAGCTGGGGGCTATCACTCACCTGTGCTGGGGAGAGAGCTAGGTGCTGTCGCACAACTGTGATGGGGAGAGAGCTGGTGGTTGTGACTAAACTGTGATGGGGAGAGAGCTGTGGGCTGTCACACACCTGTGATGGGGAGAGAGCTGGGGCTCACACATACCGGTGACGCGTAGACAGCTAGTGGTTGTCACATACCTGTGATGTGGAGACAATGGGGGTTGTGACATACCTGTGATGGGGAGAGAACTGGAGGCTGTCACATACCTGTGATGGGGAGAGAGCTGGGGGCTGTCACATACCTGTGATGGGGAGAGAGCTGGGGGCTGTCACATACCTGTGATGGGGAGAGAGTTGGGGCCTGTCTGGCACCTGTGATGGTGAGACAGCTGGGAGCTGTCACATACCTGTGATGCGGAGATAGTTGAGGGATGTCTGGCACCTGTGATGCAGAGAAATCTGGGGTCTGTCACATACCTGTGATGGGGGGAGAGCTGGGGGCTGTCACATACCTGTGAAGCAGAGAGAGCTGGTGACTGTCACATACCTGTGATGCAGAGACAGTTGGAGGCTGTCACATACCTGTGTTGGGGAGAGTGCTTGGGTCTGTCACATACCTGTGATGGAGAGACACTTGCAGGCTGTCACTCACCTGTGATGGGGAGAGAGATGGGGGATGTCACATACCTGTGATTGGGAGAGAGCTGGCGCTGTCACGCACCTGTGATATGGAGACAGCTGGGGACGGTCACACACCTGTGAAGGGGAGAGATTTGGGGGCTGTCAGGCAACTGTGATGCGGTGACAGCTGGGGGCTGTCAAATACTTCTGATGGGGAGAGAGCTGGAGGATGTCATTCACCGGTGATTGGGAGAGAGTTGGGGGCTGTCACACACCTGTGATTGCGAGAGAGCTGGGCGTTGTCACATACCTGTGAAGTGGAGACACCTGGGAGCTGTCACATACCTGTGATGGGGAGTGAGTTGGGGCTTGTCAGGCACCTGTGATGCGGAGACAGCTGGGGACTGTCACATACCTGCGATACGGAGAGAGCTGGGCGCTGTCACTCACCTGTGATGGGGATAGAGCTGGGCGCTGTCACATACCTGTGATGGGGAGAGAGATGGGGATTGTCACATACTTGTAATGCTGAGACAGCTGGGGGCTGTCACACACCTGTGATGAGGAGAGAGCTGGTGGATATCACACACCTGTGATGGGGAGAGAGCTGGGGGCTGTCACTCGCCTGTGAAGGGGAAAGAGATGGGGTCTGTCAAACCCTTCTGATGGGGAGAGTGCTGGGGCCTGTCACATACCTGTGATGCGGAGTCAGCTAGTTGCTGTCACATACATGTGATGTGGAGACAGCAGGGGGCTGTCACATACCTGTGATTGGGAGAGATTTGGGGGCTGTCAGGCACCTGTGATGCGGAGACAGCTGGGGGTTGTCACATACCTGTGATGGGGAAATTGCTGGTGGCTTTCACTCACTTGTGATGGGGAGAGAGCTGGGTGCTGTCACACACCTGTGATGGGGAGAGAGCTTGGGGATGTCACTCACCTGTGATGGGGAAAGAGCTGGGGGCTCTCACATACCTGTAAGGTGGAGACAGGTGGGGGCTGTCACGTACCTGTGATGGGGAGAGAGTTGAGGGCTGTCTGGCACCTGAGATGCGGAAACAGCTGGGGGCTGTCACATACCTGTGATGGGGAGAAAGCTGGGAGCTATAACTCACCTGTTCTGGGGAGAGAGCTGGGGGCTGTCGCACAACTGTGATGGGGAAAGAGCTGGGGGTTCTCACTAAACTGTGATGGGGAGAGAGCTGTGGGCAGTCACACACCTGTGATGGGGAGAGAGCTGGGGCTCACACATACCGGTGACGCGTAGACAGCTAGTGGTGGTCACATACCTGTGATGTGGAGACATTGGGGGTTGTGACATACCTGTGATGGGGAGAGAGTTGGGGGCTGTCAGGCTCCTGTGATGCGGAGACTGCTGGGGGCTATCAGATACCTGTGATGGGGAGAGCGCTGGGGCTGTCTCTCACCAGTGAATGGGAGAGAGCTGGGCATTGTCACTCACCTGTGATATGGAGACCCCTGGGGACGGTCACACACCTGTGATGGGGAGAGAGCAGGGGGCTGTCACTCACTTCTGATGAGGAGAGAGATGGGGGCTACCAATCAAATGTGATGGGGCAAGAGCTGGGGGCTGTCACCCACCTGTGAAGGGGAAAGAGCTGGGGGCTTTCACGCACCTGTGATATGGAGAAAGCTGGTGGCTGTCACACATCTGTGAATGGGAGAGAGCTGGGCAATGTGTGTCACCTGTGATATGGAGACACCTGGGGACGGTCACACACCTGTGATGGGGAGAGAGCAGGGGGCTGTCACTCACTTGTGATGAGGAGAGAGATGGGGGCTGTCAATCAACTGTGATGGGGCAAGAGCTGGGGGCTGTCACCCACCTGTGAAGGGGAAAGAGCTGGGGGCGTTCACGCACCAGTGATATGGAAACAGCTGGGGATGGTCACACACCTGTGATGGGGAGAGAGCTTGGCGTTGTCACATACCTGTGAGGTGGAGACAGCTGGTGGCTGTCACATACCTGTGATGGGGAGAAAGCTGGTGGCTATCACTCACCTGTGATGGGGAGAGAGCTGGGGGCTGTCACATACCTGTGATGGGGAGAAAGCTGGGGGCTATCACTCACCTGTGCTGGGGAGAGAGCTAGGGGCTGTCACACAACTGTGATGGGGAGAGAGCTGGGGCTCAGACATACCCGTGACGCGTAGACAGCTAGTGGTTGTCACATACCTGTGATGTGGAGACAATGGGGGTTGTGACATACCTGTGACGGGGAGAGAGCTGGGAGCTGTCACACACCTGTGATGCGGAGAGAGCTGGGGGCTGTCACACACCTGTGATGGGGAGAGAGATGGGTACTGTCAAACACCTGTGATGGGGAGAGACCTGGAGGCTGTCACATACCTGTGATGGGGAGAGAGCTGGGGGCTGTCACATACCTGTGATGGGGAGAGAGTTGGGGCCTGTCTGGCACCTGTGATGGTGAGACAGCTGGGAGCTGTCACATACCTGTGATGCGGAGATAGTTGAGGGATGTCTGGCACCTGTGATGCAGAGAAATCTGGGGTCTGTCACATACCTGTGATGGGGAGAGAGCTGGGGGCTGTCACTCCCCTGTGATACGGAGAGAGCTGGGGGCTCTCACACACCAGTGATGGGGAGAGAGCTGGGGACTGTCACATACGTGAGATGTGGAGACAGCTGGGGGCTGTCACACACCTGTGATGGGGGGAGAGCTTGGGGCTGTCACATACCTGTGAAGCAGAGAGAGCTGGTGACTGTCACATACCTGTGATGCAGAGAGAGCTGGAGGCTGTCACATACCTGTGTTGGGGAGAGTGCTTGGGTCTGTCACATACCTGTGATGGAGAGACACTTGCGGGCTGTCACTCACCTGTGATGGGGAGAGAGATGGGGGATGTCACATACCTGTGATTGGGAGAGAGCTGGCGCTGTCACGCACCTGTGATATGGAGACAGCTGGGGACGGTCACACACCTGTGATGGGGAGAGATTTGGGGACTGTCAGGCAACTGTGATGCGGTGACAGCTGGGGGCTGTCAAATACTTCTGATGGGGAGAGAGCTGGAGGATGTCATTCACCGGTGATTGGGAGAGAGTTGGGGGCTGTCACACACCTGTGATTGCGAGAGAGCTTGGCGTTGTCACATACCTGTGAAGTGGAGACACCTGGGGGCTGTCACATACCTGTGATGGGGAGTGAGTTGGGGCTTGTCAGGCACCTGTGATGCGGAGACAGCTGGGGACTGTCACATACCTGTGATGGGGATAGAGCTGGGCGCTATCACATACCTGTGATGGGGAGAGAGATGGGGATTGTCACATACTTGTAATGCTGAGACAGCTGGGGGCTGTCACACACCTGTGATGAGGAGAGAGCTGGTGGATGTCACACACCTGTGATGGGGAGAGAGCTGGGGGCTGTCACTCGCCTGTGAAGGGGAAAGAGATGGGGTCTGTCAAACCCTTCTGATGGGGAGAGTGCTGGGGCCTGTCACATACCTGTGATGCGGAGTCAGCTAGTTGCTGTCACATACATGTGATGCGGAGACAGCTGGGGACTGTCATATACCTGTGATGGGGAGATTGCTGGTGGCTTTCACTCACTTGTGATGGGGAGAGAGCTGGGTGCTGTCACACACCTGTGATGGGGAGAGAGCTTGGGGATGTCACTCACCTGTGATGGGGATAGAGCTGGGCTCTGTCACATACCTGTGATGGGGAGAGAGATGGGGATTGTCACATACTTGTAATGCTGAGACAGCTGGGGGCTGTCACACACCTGTGATGAGGAGAGAGCTGGTGGATGTCACACACCTGTGATGGGGAGAGAGCTGGGCGCTGTCACTCACCTGTGATGGGGATAGAGCTGGGCGCTGTCACATACCTGTGATGGGGAGAGAGATGGGGATTGTCACATACTTGTAATGCTGAGACTGCTGGGGGCTGTCACACACCTGTGATGAGGAGAGAGCTGGTGGATGTCACACACCTGTGATGGGGAGAGAGCTGGGGGCTGTCACTCGCCTGTGAAGGGGAAAGAGATGGGGTCTGTCAAACCCTTCTGATGGGGAGAGTGCTGGGGCCTGTCACATACCTGTGATGCGGAGTCAGCTAGTTGCTGTCACATACATGTGATGCGGAGACAGCTGGGGGCTGTCATATACCTGTGATGGGGAGATTGCTGGTGGCTTTCACTCACTTGTGATGGGGAGAGAGCTGGGTGCTGTCACACACCTGTGATGGGGAGAGAGCTTGGGGATGTCCCTCACCTGTGATGGGGATAGAGCTGGGCGCTGTCACATACCTGTGATGGGGAGAGAGATGGGGATTGTCACATACTTGTAATGCTGAGACAGCTGGGGGCTGTCACACACCTGTGATGAGGAGAGAGCTGGTGGATGTCACACACCTGTGATGGGGAGAGAGCTGGGCGCTGTCACTCACCTGTGATGGGGATAGAGCTGGGCGCTGTCACATACCTGTGATGGGGAGAGAGATGGGGATTGTCACATACTTGTAATGCTGAGACTGCTGGGGGCTGTCACACACCTGTGATGAGGAGAGAGCTGGTGGATGTCACACACCTGTGATGGGGAGAGAGCTGGGGGCTGTCACTCGCCTGTGAAGGGGAAAGAGATGGGGTCTGTCAAACCCTTCTGATGGGGAGAGTGCTGGGGCCTGTCACATACCTGTGATGCGGAGTCAGCTATTTGCTGTCACATACATGTGATGCGGAGACAGCTGGGGGCTGTCATATACCTGTGATGGGGAGATTGCTGGTGGCTTTCACTCACTTGTGATGGGGAGAGAGCTGGGTGCTGTCACACACCTGTGATGGGGAGAGAGCTTGGGGATGTCACTCACCTGTGATGGGGAAAGAGCTGAGGGCTCTCACATACCTGTAATGTGGAGACAGGTGGGGGCTGTCACATACCTGTGATGGGGAGAGAGTTGAGGGCTGTCTGGCACCTGAGATGCGGAAACAGCTGGGGGCTGTCATATACCTGTGATGGGGAGAGAGCTGGGGTCTTACAATCACCTGTAATGGGGAGAGAGTTGGGATCTCTTACTCACCTGAAATGGGAAGAGAGCTGGGGTCTCTTCCACACCTGTGATGGGGAAAGCGATGGGGATTGTAAAACACCTGTGATGGGGAGAGACCTGGGGGCTGTCAGATACCTGTGATGCGGAGACTGCTGGTGTCTTTCACATACCTGTGTTGTGGAGATAGCTGGGGGTTGAGATACCTGTGAAGGGGAGAAAGGTGGGGGCTGTCAGGCACCTGTGATGCGGAGACTGCTGGTGTCTTTCACATACCTGTGATGTGGAGATAGCTGGGGGTTGACACATACCTGTGATGGGGAGAAAGGTGGGGGCTCTCAGGCACCTGTGATGCGGAGACAGCTGGTGGCTGTCACATACCTGTGATGGGGAGAAAGCTGGTGGCTATCACTCACCTGTGATGGGGAGAGAGCTGGGGTCCGTCACATACCTGTGATGGGGAGAAAGCTGGGGGCTATCACTCACCTGTGCTGGGGAGAGAGCTGGGGGCTGTCGCACAACTGTGATGGGGAGAGAGCTGGGGGTTGTCACTAAACTGTGATGGGGAGAGAGCTGTGGGCTGTCACACACCTGTGATGGGGAGAGAGCTGAGGCTCACACATACCGGTGATGCGTAGACAGCTAGTGGTTGTCACATACCTGTGATGTGGAGACAATGGGGGTTGTGACATACCTGTGATGGGGAGAGAGTTGGGGGCTGTCAGGCTCCTGTGATGCGGAGACTGCTGGGGGCTATCAGATACCTGTGATGGGGAGAGCGCTGGGGCTGTCTCTCACCTGTGATGGGGAGAGAGCTGGTGGCTGTCACACACTTGTGAATGGGAGAGAGCTGGGCATTGTCACTCACCTGTGATATGGAGACCCCTGGGGACGGTCACACACCTGTGATGGGGAGAGAGCAGGGGGCTGTCACTCACTTCTGATGAGGAGATAGATGGGGGCTGCCAATCAACTGTGATGGGGCAAGAGCTGGGGGCTGTCACCCACCTGTGAAGGGGAAAGTGCTGGGGGCGTTCACGCACCTGTGATATGGAGACAGCTGGGGATGGTCACACACCTGTGATGGGGAGAGAGCTTGGCGTTGTCACATACCTGTGAGGTGGAGACAGCTGGGTGCTGTCACATACATGTGATGGGGAGAGACTTGGTGTTAGTCAGGCACCTGTGATACGGAGAGAGCTGGGGGCTGTCACATACCTGTGATGCGGAGACTGCTGGTGTCTTTCACATACCTGTGATGTGGACATAGCTGGGGGTTGACACATACCTGTGATGGGGAGAAAGGTGGGGGCTGTCAGGCACCTGTGATGCGGAGACAGCTGGTGGGTGTCACATACCTGTGATGGGGAGAAAGCTGGTGGCTATCACTCACCTGTGATGGGGAGAAAGCTGGGGGCTATCACTCACCTGTGATGGGGAGAGAGCTGGGGTCCGTCACATACCTGTGATGGGGAGAATGCTGGGGGCTATCACTCACCTGTGCTGGGGAGAGAGCTGGGGGCTGTCGCACAACTGTGATGGGGAGAGAGCTGGTGGTTGTGACTAAACTGTGATGGGGAGAGAGCTGTGGGCTGTCACACACCTGTGATGGGGAGAGAGCTGGGGCTCACACATACCGGTGACGCGTAGACAGCTAGTGGTTGTCACATACCTGTGATGTGGAGACAATGGGGGTTGTGACATACCTGTGATGGGGAGAGAGCTGAGAGCTGTCACACACCTGTGATGCGGAGAGAGCTGGGGGCTGTCACACACCTGTGATGGGGAGAGAGATGGGTACTGTCAAACACCTGTGATGGGGAGAGACCTGGAGGCTGTCACATACCTGTGATGGGGAGAGAGCTGGGGGCTGTCACATACCTGTGATGGGGAGAGAGTTGGGGCCTGTCTGGCACCTGTGATGGTGAGACAGCTGGGAGCTGTCACATACCTGTGATGCGGAGATAGTTGAGGGATGTCTGGCACCTGTGATGCAGAGAAATCTGGGGTCTGTCACATACCTGTGATGGGGAGAGAGCTGGGGGCTGTCACTCCCCTGTGATACGGAGAGAGCTGGGGGCTCCCACACACCTGTGATGGGGAGAGAGCTGGGACTGTCACATACGTGAGATGTGGAGACAGCTGGGGGCTGTCACACACCTGTGATGGGGGGAGAGCTGGGGGCTGTCACATACCTGTGAAGCAGAGAGAGCTGGTGACTGTCACATACCTGTGATGCAGAGACAGCTGGAGGCTGTCACATACCTGTGTTGGGGAGAGTGCTTGGGTCTGTCACATACCTGTGATGGAGAGACACTTGCCAGCTGTCACTCACCTGTGATGGGGAGAGAGATGGGGGATGTCACATACCTGTGATTGGGAGAGAGCTGGCGCTGTCACGCACCTGTGATATGGAGACAGCTGGGGACGGTCACACACCTGTGATGGGGAGAGATTTGGGGGCTGTCAGGCAACTGTGATGCGGTGACAGCTGGGGGCTGTCAAATACTTCTGATGGGGAGAGAGCTGGAGGATGTCATTCACCGGTGATTGGGAGAGAGTTGGGGGCTGTCACACACCTGTGATTGCGAGAGAGCTGGGCGTTGTCACATACCTGTGAAGTGGAGACACCTGGGGGCTGTCACATACCTGTGATGGGGAGTGAGTTGGGGCTTGTCAGGCACCTGTGATGTGGAGACAGCTGGGGACTGTCACATACCTGCGATACGGAGAGAGATGGGCGCTGTCACTCACCTGTGATGGAGATAGAGCTGGGCGCTGTCACATACCTGTGATGGGGAGAGAGATGGGGATTGTCACATACTTGTAATGCTGAGACAGCTGGGGGCTGTCACACACCTGTGATGAGGAGAGAGCTGGTGGATGTCACACACCTGTGATGGGGAGAGAGCTGGGGGCTGTCACTCGCCTTTGAAGGGGAAAGAGATGGGGTCTGTAAAACCCTTCTGATGGGGAGAGTGCTGGGGCCTGTCACATACCTGTGATGCGGAGTCAGCTAGTTGCTGTCACATACATGTGATGTGGAGACAGCAGGGGGCTGTCACATACCTGTGATTGGGAGAGAGTTGGGGCCTGTCAGGCGCCTGTGATGCGGAGACAGCTGGGGGCTGTCATATACCTGTGATGGGGAGATTGCTGGTGGCTTTCACTCACTTGTGATGGGGAGAGAGCTGGGTGCTGTCACACACCTGTGATGGGGAGAGAGCTTGGGGATGTCACTCACCTGTGATGGGGAAAGAGCTGAGGGCTCTCACATACCTGTAATGTGGAGACAGGTGGGGGCTGTCACATACCTTTGATGGGGAGAGAGTTGAGGGCTGTCTGGCACCTGAGATGCGGAAACAGCTGGGGGCTGTCATATACCTGTGATGGGGAGAGAGCTGGGGTCTTACAATCACCTGTAATGGGGAGAGAGCTGGGATCTCTTACTCACCTGAAATGGGGAGAGAGCTGGGGTCTGTTCCACACCTGCGATGCGGAAAGCGATGGGGACCGTAAAACACCTGTGATGGGGAGAGACCTGGGGGCTGTCAGATACCTGTGATGTGGAGACTGCTGGTGTCTTTCACGTACCTGTGATGTGGAGATAGCTGTGGGTTGACACATACCTGTGATGGGGAGAAATGTGGGGGCTGTCAGGCACTTGGGATGCGGAGACAGCTGGTGGCTGTCACATACCTGTGATGGGGATAGCGCTGGGGTTTGTCACTAAACTGTGATGGGGATGAGCTGTGGGCTGTCACACACCTGTGATGGGGAGAGCACTGGGGCTGTCTCTCACCTGTGATGGGGAGAGAGCTGGTGGCTGTCACACACTTGTGAATGGGAGAGAGCTGGGCATTGTCACTCACCTGTGATATGGAGACCCCTGGGGACGGTCACACACCTGTGATGGGGAGAGAGCAGGGGGCTGTCACTCACTTCTGATGAGGAGAGAGATGGGGGCTGCCAATCAACTGTGATGGGGCAAGAGCTGGGGGATGTCACCCACCTGTGAAGGGGAAAGAGCTGGGGGCTTTCACGCACCTGTGATATGGAGAAAGCTGGTGGCTGTCACACACCTGTGAATGGGAGAGAGCTGGGCATTGTGTGTCACCTGTGATATGGAGACACCTGGGGACGGTCACACACCTGTGATGGGGAGATAGCAGGGGGCTGTCACTCACTTGTGATGAGGAGAGAGATGGGGGCTGTCAATCAACTGTGATGGGGCAAGAGCTGGGGGCTGTCACCCACCTGTGAAGGGGAAAGACCTGGGGGCGTTCACACACCTGTGATATGGAGACAGCTGGGGATGGTCACACACCTGTGATGGGGAGAGAGCTTGGCGTTGTCACATACCTGTGAGGTGGAGACAGCTGGGTGCTGTCACATACCTGTGATGGGGAGAGACTTGGGGTTAGTCAGGCACCTGTGATACGGAGAGAGCTGGGGGCTCTCACATACCTGTGATGCGGAGACTGCTGGTGTCTTTCACATACCTGTGATGTGGACGTAGCTGGGGGTTGACACATACCTCTGATGGGGAGAAAGGTGGGGGCTGTCAGGCACCTGTGATGCGGAGACAGCTGGTGGCTGTCACATACCTGTGATGGGGAGAAAGCTGGTGGCTATCACTCACCTGTGATGGGGAGAGAGCTGGGGGCTGTCACATACCTGTGATGGGGAGAAAGCTGGGGGCTATCACTCACCTGTGCTGGGGAGAGAGCTAGGTGCTGTCGCACAACTGTGATGGGGAGAGAGCTGGTGGTTGTGACTAAACTGTGATGGGGAGAGAGCTGTGGGCTGTCACACACCTGTGATGGGGAGAGAGCTGGGGCTCACACATACCGGTGACGCGTAGACAGCTAGTGGTTGTCACATACCTGTGATGTGGAGACAATGGGGGTTGTGACATACCTGTGATGGGGAGAGAGCTGGGAGCTGTCACACACCTGTGATGCGGAGAGAGCTGGGGGCTGTCACACACCTGTGATGGGGAGAGAGATGGGTACTGTCAAATACCTGTGATGGGGAGAGAACTGGAGGCTGTCACATACCTGTGATGGGGAGAGAGCTGGGGGCTGTCACATACCTGTGATGGGGAGAGAGCTGGGGGCTGTCACATACCTGTGATGGGGAGAGAGTTGGGGCCTGTCTGGCACCTGTGATGGTGAGACAGCTGGGAGCTGTCACATACCTGTGATGCGGAGATAGTTGAGGGATGTCTGGCACCTGTGATGCAGAGAAATCTGGGGTCTGTCACATACCTGTGATGGGGGGAGAGCTGGGGGCTGTCACATACCTGTGAAGCAGAGAGAGCTGGTGACTGTCACATACCTGTGATGCAGAGACAGTTGGAGGCTGTCACATACCTGTGTTGGGGAGAGTGCTTGGGTCTGTCACATACCTGTGATGGAGAGACACTTGCAGGCTGTCACTCACCTGTGATGGGGAGAGAGATGGGGGATGTCACATACCTGTGATTGGGAGAGAGCTGGCGCTGTCACGCACCTGTGATATGGAGACAGCTGGGGACGGTCACACACCTGTGAAGGGGAGAGATTTGGGGGCTGTCAGGCAACTGTGATGCGGTGACAGCTGGGGGCTGTCAAATACTTCTGATGGGGAGAGAGCTGGAGGATGTCATTCACCGGTGATTGGGAGAGAGTTGGGGGCTGTCACACACCTGTGATTGCGAGAGAGCTGGGCGTTGTCACATACCTGTGAAGTGGAGACACCTGGGAGCTGTCACATACCTGTGATGGGGAGTGAGTTGGGGCTTGTCAGGCACCTGTGATGCGGAGACAGCTGGGGACTGTCACATACCTGCGATACGGAGAGAGCTGGGCGCTGTCACTCACCTGTGATGGGGATAGAGCTGGGCGCTGTCACATACCTGTGATGGGGAGAGAGATGGGGATTGTCACATACTTGTAATGCTGAGACAGCTGGGGGCTGTCACACACCTATGATGAGGAGAGAGCTGGTGGATATCACACACCTGTGATGGGGAGAGAGCTGGGGGCTGTCACTCGCCTGTGAAGGGGAAAGAGATGGGGTCTGTCAAACCCTTCTGATGGGGAGAGTGCTGGGGCCTGTCACATACCTGTGATGCGGAGTCAGCTAGTTGCTGTCACATACATGTGATGTGGAGACAGCAGGGGGCTGTCACATACCTGTGATTGGGAGAGATATGGGGGCTGTCAGGCACCTGTGATGCGGAGACAGCTGGGGGTTGTCACATACCTGTGATGGGGAAATTGCTGGTGGCTTTCACTCACTTGTGATGGGGAGAGAGCTGGGTGCTGTCACACACCTGTGATGGGGAGAGAGCTTGGGGATGTCACTCACCTGTGATGGGGAAAGAGCTGGGGGCTCTCACATACCTGTAAGGTGGAGACAGGTGGGGGCTGTCACGTACCTGTGATGGGGAGAGAGTTGAGGGCTGTCTGGCACCTGAGATGCGGAAACAGCTGGGGGCTGTCACATACCTGTGATGGGGAGAAAGCTGGGAGCTATAACTCACCTGTTCTGGGGAGAGAGCTGGGGGCTGTCGCACAACTGTGATGGGGAAAGAGCTGGGGGTTCTCACTAAACTGTGATGGGGAGAGAGCTGTGGGCAGTCACACACCTGTGATGGGGAGAGAGCTGGGGCTCACACATACCGGTGACGCGTAGACAGCTAGTGGTGGTCACATACCTGTGATGTGGAGACATTGGGGGTTGTGACATACCTGTGATGGGGAGAGAGTTGGGGGCTGTCAGGCTCCTGTGATGCGGAGACTGCTGGGGGCTATCAGATACCTGTGATGGGGAGAGCGCTGGGGCTGTCTCTCACCAGTGAATGGGAGAGAGCTGGGCATTGTCACTCACCTGTGATATGGAGACCCCTGGGGACGGTCACACACCTGTGATGGGGAGAGAGCAGGGGGCTGTCACTCACTTCTGATGAGGAGAGAGATGGGGGCTACCAATCAAATGTGATGGGGCAAGAGCTGGGGGCTGTCACCCACCTGTGAAGGGGAAAGAGCTGGGGGCTTTCACGCACCTGTGATATGGAGAAAGCTGGTGGCTGTCACACATCTGTGAATGGGAGAGAGCTGGGCAATGTGTGTCACCTGTGATATGGAGACACCTGGGGACGGTCACACACCTGTGATGGGGAGAGAGCAGGGGGCTGTCACTCACTTGTGATGAGGAGAGAGATGGGGGCTGTCAATCAACTGTGATGGGGCAAGAGCTGGGGGCTGTCACCCACCTGTGAAGGGGAAAGAGCTGGGGGCGTTCACGCACCAGTGATATGGAAACAGCTGGGGATGGTCACACACCTGTGATGGGGAGAGAGCTTGGCGTTGTCACATACCTGTGAGGTGGAGACAGCTGGTGGCTGTCACATACCTGTGATGGGGAGAAAGCTGGTGGCTATCACTCACCTGTGATGGGGAGAGAGCTGGGGGCTGTCACATACCTGTGATGGGGAGAAAGCTGGGGGCTATCACTCACCTGTGCTGGGGAGAGAGCTAGGGGCTGTCACACAACTGTGATGGGGAGAGAGCTGGGGCTCAGACATACCCGTGACGCGTAGACAGCTAGTGGTTGTCACATACCTGTGATGTGGAGACAATGGGGGTTGTGACATACCTGTGACGGGGAGAGAGCTGGGAGCTGTCACACACCTGTGATGCGGAGAGAGCTGGGGGCTGTCACACACCTGTGATGGGGAGAGAGATGGGTACTGTCAAACACCTGTGATGGGGAGAGACCTGGAGGCTGTCACATACCTGTGATGGGGAGAGAGCTGGGGGCTGTCACATACCTGTGATGGGGAGAGAGTTGGGGCCTGTCTGGCACCTGTGATGGTGAGACAGCTGGGAGCTGTCACATACCTGTGATGCGGAGATAGTTGAGGGATGTCTGGCACCTGTGATGCAGAGAAATCTGGGGTCTGTCACATACCTGTGATGGGGAGAGAGCTGGGGGCTGTCACTCCCCTGTGATACGGAGAGAGCTGGGGGCTCTCACACACCAGTGATGGGGAGAGAGCTGGGGACTGTCACATACGTGAGATGTGGAGACAGCTGGGGGCTGTCACACACCTGTGATGGGGGGAGAGCTTGGGGCTGTCACATACCTGTGAAGCAGAGAGAGCTGGTGACTGTCACATACCTGTGATGCAGAGAGAGCTGGAGGCTGTCACATACCTGTGTTGGGGAGAGTGCTTGGGTCTGTCACATACCTGTGATGGAGAGACACTTGCGGGCTGTCACTCACCTGTGATGGGGAGAGAGATGGGGGATGTCACATACCTGTGATTGGGAGAGAGCTGGCGCTGTCACGCACCTGTGATATGGAGACAGCTGGGGACGGTCACACACCTGTGATGGGGAGAGATTTGGGGACTGTCAGGCAACTGTGATGCGGTGACAGCTGGGGGCTGTCAAATACTTCTGATGGGGAGAGAGCTGGAGGATGTCATTCACCGGTGATTGGGAGAGAGTTGGGGGCTGTCACACACCTGTGATTGCGAGAGAGCTTGGCGTTGTCACATACCTGTGAAGTGGAGACACCTGGGGGCTGTCACATACCTGTGATGGGGAGTGAGTTGGGGCTTGTCAGGCACCTGTGATGCGGAGACAGCTGGGGACTGTCACATACCTGTGATGGGGATAGAGCTGGGCGCTGTCACATACCTGTGATGGGGAGAGAGATGGGGATTGTCACATACTTGTAATGCTGAGACAGCTGGGGGCTGTCACACACCTGTGATGAGGAGAGAGCTGGTGGATGTCACACACCTGTGATGGGGAGAGAGCTGGGGGCTGTCACTCGCCTGTGAAGGGGAAAGAGATGGGGTCTGTCAAACCCTTCTGATGGGGAGAGTGCTGGGGCCTGTCACATACCTGTGATGCGGAGTCAGCTAGTTGCTGTCACATACATGTGATGCGGAGACAGCTGGGGGCTGTCATATACCTGTGATGGGGAGATTGCTGGTGGCTTTCACTCACTTGTGATGGGGAGAGAGCTGGGTGCTGTCACACACCTGTGATGGGGAGAGAGCTTGGGGATGTCACTCACCTGTGATGGGGATAGAGCTGGGCTCTGTCACATACCTGTGATGGGGAGAGAGATGGGGATTGTCACATACTTGTAATGCTGAGACAGCTGGGGGCTGTCACACACCTGTGATGAGGAGAGAGCTGGTGGATGTCACACACCTGTGATGGGGAGAGAGCTGGGGGCTGTCACTCGCCTGTGAAGGGGAAAGAGATGGGGTCTGTCAAACCCTTCTGATGGGGAGAGTGCTGGGGCCTGTCACATACCTGTGATGCGGAGTCAGCTAGTTGCTGTCACATACATGTGATGCGGAGACAGCTGGGGGCTGTCATATACCTGTGATGGGGAGATTGCTGGTGGCTTTCACTCACTTGTGATGGGGAGAGAGCTGGGTGCTGTCACACACCTGTGATGGGGAGAGAGCTTGGGGATGTCCCTCACCTGTGATGGGGATAGAGCTGGGCGCTGTCACATACCTGTGATGGGGAGAGAGATGGGGATTGTCACATACTTGTAATGCTGAGACAGCTGGGGGCTGTCACACACCTGTGATGAGGAGAGAGCTGGTGGATGTCACACACCTGTGATGGGGAGAGAGCTGGGCGCTGTCACTCACCTGTGATGGGGATAGAGCTGGGCGCTGTCACATACCTGTGATGGGGAGAGAGATGGGGATTGTCACATACTTGTAATGCTGAGACTGCTGGGGGCTGTCACACACCTGTGATGAGGAGAGAGCTGGTGGATGTCACACACCTGTGATGGGGAGAGAGCTGGGGGCTGTCACTCGCCTGTGAAGGGGAAAGAGATGGGGTCTGTCAAACCCTTCTGATGGGGAGAGTGCTGGGGCCTGTCACATACCTGTGATGCGGAGTCAGCTATTTGCTGTCACATACATGTGATGCGGAGACAGCTGGGGGCTGTCATATACCTGTGATGGGGAGATTGCTGGTGGCTTTCACTCACTTGTGATGGGGAGAGAGCTGGGTGCTGTCACACACCTGTGATGGGGAGAGAGCTTGGGGATGTCACTCACCTGTGATGGGGAAAGAGCTGAGGGCTCTCACATACCTGTAATGTGGAGACAGGTGGGGGCTGTCACATACCTGTGATGGGGAGAGAGTTGAGGGCTGTCTGGCACCTGAGATGCGGAAACAGCTGGGGGCTGTCATATACCTGTGATGGGGAGAGAGCTGGGGTCTTACAATCACCTGTAATGGGGAGAGAGTTGGGATCTCTTACTCACCTGAAATGGGAAGAGAGCTGGGGTCTCTTCCACACCTGTGATGGGGAAAGCGATGGGGATTGTAAAACACCTGTGATGGGGAGAGACCTGGGGGCTGTCAGATACCTGTGATGCGGAGACTGCTGGTGTCTTTCACATACCTGTGTTGTGGAGATAGCTGGGGGTTGAGATACCTGTGAAGGGGAGAAAGGTGGGGGCTGTCAGGCACCTGTGATGCGGAGACTGCTGGTGTCTTTCACATACCTGTGATGTGGAGATAGCTGGGGGTTGACACATACCTGTGATGGGGAGAAAGGTGGGGGCTCTCAGGCACCTGTGATGCGGAGACAGCTGGTGGCTGTCACATACCTGTGATGGGGAGAAAGCTGGTGGCTATCACTCACCTGTGATGGGGAGAGAGCTGGGGTCCGTCACATACCTGTGATGGGGAGAAAGCTGGGGGCTATCACTCACCTGTGCTGGGGAGAGAGCTGGGGGCTGTCGCACAACTGTGATGGGGAGAGAGCTGGGGGTTGTCACTAAACTGTGATGGGGAGAGAGCTGTGGGCTGTCACACACCTGTGATGGGGAGAGAGCTGAGGCTCACACATACCGGTGACGCGTAGACAGCTAGTGGTTGTCACATACCTGTGATGTGGAGACAATGGGGGTTGTGACATACCTGTGATGGGTAGAGAGTTGGGGGCTGTCAGGCTCCTGTGATGCGGAGACTGCTGGGGGCTATCAGATACCTGTGATGGGGAGAGCGCTGGGGCTGTCTCTCACCTGTGATGGGGAGAGAGCTGGTGGCTGTCACACACCTGTGAATGGGAGAGAGCTGGGCATTGTCACTCACCTGTGATATGGAGACCCCTGGGGACGGTCACACACCTGTGATGGGGAGAGAGCAGGGGGCTGTCACTCACTTCTGATGAGGAGATAGATGGGGGCTGCCAATCAACTGTGATGGGGCAAGAGCTGGGGGCTGTCACCCACCTGTGAAGGGGAAAGTGCTGGGGGCGTTCACGCACCTGTGATATGGAGACAGCTGGGGATGGTCACACACCTGTGATGGGGAGAGAGCTTGGCGTTGTCACATACCTGTGAGGTGGAGACAGCTGGGTGCTGTCACATACATGTGATGGGGAGAGACTTGGTGTTAGTCAGGCACCTGTGATACGGAGAGAGCTGGGGGCTGTCACATACCTGTGATGCGGAGACTGCTGGTGTCTTTCACATACCTGTGATGTGGACATAGCTGGGGGTTGACACATACCTGTGATGGGGAGAAAGGTGGGGGCTGTCAGGCACCTGTGATGCGGAGACAGCTGGTGGGTGTCACATACCTGTGATGGGGAGAAAGCTGGTGGCTATCACTCACCTGTGATGGGGAGAAAGCTGGGGGCTATCACTCACCTGTGATGGGGAGAGAGCTGGGGTCCGTCACATACCTGTGATGGGGAGAATGCTGGGGGCTATCACTCACCTGTGCTGGGGAGAGAGCTGGGGGCTGTCGCACAACTGTGATGGGGAGAGAGCTGGTGGTTGTGACTAAACTGTGATGGGGAGAGAGCTGTGGGCTGTCACACACCTGTGATGGGGAGAGAGCTGGGGCTCACACATACCGGTGACGCGTAGACAGCTAGTGGTTGTCACATACCTGTGATGTGGAGACAATGGGGGTTGTGACATACCTGTGATGGGGAGAGAGCTGAGAGCTGTCACACACCTGTGATGCGGAGAGAGCTGGGGGCTGTCACACACCTGTGATGGGGAGAGAGATGGGTACTGTCAAACACCTGTGATGGGGAGAGACCTGGAGGCTGTCACATACCTGTGATGGGGAGAGAGCTGGGGGCTGTCACTCCCCTGTGATACGGAGAGAGCTGGGGGCTCCCACACACCTGTGATGGGGAGAGAGCTGGGACTGTCACATACGTGAGATGTGGAGACAGCTGGGGGCTGTCACACACCTGTGATGGGGGGAGAGCTGGGGGCTGTCACATACCTGTGAAGCAGAGAGAGCTGGTGACTGTCACATACCTGTGATGCAGAGACAGCTGGAGGCTGTCACATACCTGTGTTGGGGAGAGTGCTTGGGTCTGTCACATACCTGTGATGGAGAGACACTTGCCAGCTGTCACTCACCTGTGATGGGGAGAGAGATGGGGGATGTCACATACCTGTGATTGGGAGAGAGCTGGCGCTGTCACGCACCTGTGATATGGAGACAGCTGGGGACGGTCACACACCTGTGATGGGGAGAGATTTGGGGGCTGTCAGGCAACTGTGATGCGGTGACAGCTGGGGGCTGTCAAATACTTCTGATGGGGAGAGAGCTGGAGGATGTCATTCACCGGTGATTGGGAGAGAGTTGGGGGCTGTCACACACCTGTGATTGCGAGAGAGCTGGGCGTTGTCACATACCTGTGAAGTGGAGACACCTGGGGGCTGTCACATACCTGTGATGGGGAGTGAGTTGGGGCTTGTCAGGCACCTGTGATGTGGAGACAGCTGGGGACTGTCACATACCTGCGATACGGAGAGAGCTGGGCGCTGTCACTCACCTGTGATGGGGATAGAGCTGGGCGCTGTCACATACCAGTGATGGGGAGAGAGATGGGGATTGTCACATACTTGTAATGCTGAGACAGCTGGGGGCTGTCACACACCTGTGATGAGGAGAGAGCTGGTGGATGTCACACACCTGTGATGGGGAGAGAGCTGGGGGCTGTCACTCGCCTTTGAAGGGGAAAGAGATGGGGTCTGTCAAACCCTTCTGATGGGGAGAGTGCTGGGGCCTGTCACATACCTGTGATGCGGAGTCAGCTAGTTGCTGTCACATACATGTGATGTGGAGACAGCAGGGGGCTGTCACATACCTGTGATTGGGAGAGAGTTGGGGCCTGTCAGGCGCCTGTGATGCGGAGACAGCTGGGGGCTGTCATATACCTGTGATGGGGAGATTGCTGGTGGCTTTCACTCACTTGTGATGGGGAGAGAGCTGGGTGCTGTCACACACCTGTGATGGGGAGAGAGCTTGGGGATGTCACTCACCTGTGATGGGGAAAGAGCTGAGGGCTCTCACATACCTGTAATGTGGAGACAGGTGGGGGCTGTCACATACCTTTGATGGGGAGAGAGTTGAGGGCTGTCTGGCACCTGAGATGCGGAAACAGCTGGGGGCTGTCATATACCTGTGATGGGGAGAGAGCTGGGGTCTTACAATCACCTGTAATGGGGAGAGAGCTGGGATCTCTTACTCACCTGAAATGGGGAGAGAGCTGGGGTCTGTTCCACACCTGCGATGCGGAAAGCGATGGGGACCGTAAAACACCTGTGATGGGGAGAGACCTGGGGGCTGTCAGATACCTGTGATGTGGAGACTGCTGGTGTCTTTCACGTACCTGTGATGTGGAGATAGCTGTGGGTTGACACATACCTGTGATGGGGAGAAATGTGGGGGCTGTCAGGCACTTGGGATGCGGAGACAGCTGGTGGCTGTCACATACCTGTGATGGGGATAGCGCTGGGGTTTGTCACTAAACTGTGATGGGGATGAGCTGTGGGCTGTCACACACCTGTGATGGGGAGAGCACTGGGGCTGTCTCTCACCTGTGATGGGGAGAGAGCTGGTGGCTGTCACACACTTGTGAATGGGACAGAGCTGGGCATTGTCACTCACCTGTGATATGGAGACCCCTGGGGACGGTCACACACCTGTGATGGGGAGAGAGCAGGGGGCTGTCACTCACTTCTGATGAGGAGAGAGATGGGGGCTGCCAATCAACTGTGATGGGGCAAGAGCTGGGGGCTGTCACCCACCTGTGAAGGGGAAAGAGCTGGGGGCTTTCACGCACCTGTGATATGGAGAAAGCTGGTGGCTGTCACACACCTGTGAATGGGAGAGAGCTGGGCATTGTGTGTCACCTGTGATATGGAGACACCTGGGGACGGTCACACACCTGTGATGGGGAGATAGCAGGGGGCTGTCACTCACTTGTGATGAGGAGAGAGATGGGGGCTGTCAATCAACTGTGATGGGGCAAGAGCTGGGGGCTGTCACCCACCTGTGAAGGGGAAAGACCTGGGGGCGTTCACACACCTGTGATATGGAGACAGCTGGGGATGGTCACACACCTGTGATGGGGAGAGAGCTTGGCGTTGTCACATACCTGTGAGGTGGAGACAGCTGGGTGCTGTCACATACCTGTGATGGGGAGAGACTTGGGGTTAGTCAGGCACCTGTGATACGGAGAGAGCTGGGGGCTCTCACATACCTGTGATGCGGAGACTGCTGGTGTCTTTCACATACCTGTGATGTGGACGTAGCTGGGGGTTGACACATACCTCTGATGGGGAGAAAGGTGGGGGCTGTCAGGCACCTGTGATGCGGAGACAGCTGGTGGCTGTCACATACCTGTGATGGGGAGAAAGCTGGTGGCTATCACTCACCTGTGATGGGGAGAGAGCTGGGGGCTGTCACATACCTGTGATGAGGAGAAAGCTGGGGGCTATCACTCACCTGTGCTGGGGAGAGAGCTAGGTGCTGTCGCACAACTGTGATGGGGAGAGAGCTGGTGGTTGTGACTAAACTGTGATGGGGAGAGAGCTGTGGGCTGTCACACACCTGTGATGGGGAGAGAGCTGGGGCTCACACATACCGGTGACGCGTAGACAGCTAGTGGTTGTCACATACCTGTGATGTGGAGACAATGGGGGTTGTGACATACCTGTGATGGGGAGAGAGCTGGGAGCTGTCACACACCTGTGATGCGGAGAGAGCTGGGGGCTGTCACACACCTGTGATGGGGAGAGAGATGGGTACTGTCAAATACCTGTGATGGGGAGAGAACTGGAGGCTGTCACATACCTGTGATGGGGAGAGAGCTGGGGGCTGTCACATACCTGTGATGGGGAGAGAGCTGGGGGCTGTCACATACCTGTGATGGGGAGAGAGTTGGGGCCTGTCTGGCACCTGTGATGGTGAGACAGCTGGGAGCTGTCACATACCTGTGATGCGGAGATAGTTGAGGGATGTCTGGCACCTGTGATGCAGAGAAATCTGGGGTCTGTCACATACCTGTGATGGGGGGAGAGCTGGGGGCTGTCACATACCTGTGAAGCAGAGAGAGCTGGTGACTGTCACATACCTGTGATGCAGAGACAGTTGGAGGCTGTCACATACCTGTGTTGGGGAGAGTGCTTGGGTCTGTCACATACCTGTGATGGAGAGACACTTGCAGGCTGTCACTCACCTGTGATGGGGAGAGAGATGGGGGATGTCACATACCTGTGATTGGGAGAGAGCTGGCGCTGTCACGCACCTGTGATATGGAGACAGCTGGGGACGGTCACACACCTGTGATGGGGAGAGATTTGGGGGCTGTCAGGCAACTGTGATGCGGTGACAGCTGGGGGCTGTCAAATACTTCTGATGGGGAGAGAGCTGGAGGATGTCATTCACCGGTGATTGGGAGAGAGTTGGGGGCTGTCACACACCTGTGATTGCGAGAGAGCTGGGCGTTGTCACATACCTGTGAAGTGGAGACACCTGGGAGCTGTCACATACCTGTGATGGGGAGTGAGTTGGGGCTTGTCAGGCACCTGTGATGCGGAGACAGCTGGGGACTGTCACATACCTGCGATACGGAGAGAGCTGGGCGCTGTCACTCACCTGTGATGGGGATAGAGCTGGGCGCTGTCACATACCTGTGATGGGGAGAGAGATGGGGATTGTCACATACTTGTAATGCTGAGACAGCTGGGGGCTGTCACACACTTGTGATGAGGAGAGAGCTGGTGGATGTCACACACCTGTGATGGGGAGAGAGCTGGGGGCTGTCACTCGCCTTTGAAGGGGAAAGAGATGGGGTCTGTCAAACCCTTCTGATGGGGAGAGTGCTGGGGCCTGTCACATACCTGTGATGCGGAGTCAGCTAGTTGCTGTCACATACATGTGATGTGGAGACAGCAGGGGGCTGTCACATACCTGTGATTGGGAGAGAGTTGGGGCCTGTCAGGCGCCTGTGATGCGGAGACAGCTGGGGGCTGTCATATACCTGTGATGGGGAGATTGCTGGTGGCTTTCACTCACTTGTGATGGGGAGAGAGCTGGGTGCTGTCACACACCTGTGATGGGGAGAGAGCTTGGGGATGTCACTCACCTGTGATGGGGAAAGAGCTGAGGGCTCTCACATACCTGTAATGTGGAGACAGGTGGGGGCTGTCACATACCTTTGATGGGGAGAGAGTTGAGGGCTGTCTGGCACCTGAGATGCGGAAACAGCTGGGGGCTGTCATATACCTGTGATGGGGCGAGAGCTGGGGTCTTACAATCACCTGTAATGGGGAGAGAGCTGGGATCTCTTACTCACCTGAAATGGGGAGAGAGCTGGGGTCTGTTCCACACCTGCGATGCGGAAAGCGATGGGGACCGTAAAACACCTGTGATGGGGAGAGACCTGGGGGCTGTCAGATACCTGTGATGTGGAGACTGCTGGTGTCTTTCACGTACCTGTGATGTGGAGATAGCTGTGGGTTGACACATACCTGTGATGGGGAGAAATGTGGGGGCTGTCAGGCACTTGGGATGCGGAGACAGCTGGTGGCTGTCACATACCTGTGATGGGGATAGCGCTGGGGTTTGTCACTAAACTGTGATGGGGATGAGCTGTGGGCTGTCACACACCTGTGATGGGGAGAGCACTGGGGCTGTCTCTCACCTGTGATGGGGAGAGAGCTGGTGGCTGTCAAACACTTGTGAATGGGAGAGAGCTGGGCATTGTCACTCACCTGTGATATGGAGACCCCTGGGGACGGTCACACACCTGTGATGGGGAGAGAGCAGGGGGCTGTCACTCACTTCTGATGAGGAGAGAGATGGGGGCTGCCAATCAACTGTGATGGGGCAAGAGCTGGGGGATGTCACCCACCTGTGAAGGGGAAAGAGCTGGGGGCTTTCACGCACCTGTGATATGGAGAAAGCTGGTGGCTGTCACACACCTGTGAATGGGAGAGAGCTGGGCATTGTGTGTCACCTGTGATATGGAGACACCTGGGGACGGTCACACACCTGTGATGGGGAGATAGCAGGGGGCTGTCACTCACTTGTGATGAGGAGAGAGATGGGGGCTGTCAATCAACTGTGATGGGGCAAGAGCTGGGGGCTGTCACCCACCTGTGAAGGGGAAAGACCTGGGGGCGTTCACACACCTGTGATATGGAGACAGCTGGGGATGGTCACACACCTGTGATGGGGAGAGAGCTTGGCGTTGTCACATACCTGTGAGGTGGAGACAGCTGGGTGCTGTCACATACCTGTGATGGGGAGAGACTTGGGGTTAGTCAGGCACCTGTGATACGGAGAGAGCTGGGGGCTCTCACATACCTGTGATGCGGAGACTGCTGGTGTCTTTCACATACCTGTGATGTGGACGTAGCTGGGGGTTGACACATACCTCTGATGGGGAGAAAGGTGGGGGCTGTCAGGCACCTGTGATGCGGAGACAGCTGGTGGCTGTCACATACCTGTGATGGGGAGAAAGCTGGTGGCTATCACTCACCTGTGATGGGGAGAGAGCTGGGGGCTGTCACATACCTGTGATGAGGAGAAAGCTGGGGGCTATCACTCACCTGTGCTGGGGAGAGAGCTAGGTGCTGTCGCACAACTGTGATGGGGAGAGAGCTGGCGGTTGTGACTAAACTGTGATGGGGAGAGAGCTGTGGGCTGTCACACACCTGTGATGGGGAGAGAGCTGGGGCTCACACATACCGGTGACGCGTAGACAGCTAGTGGTTGTCACATACCTGTGATGTGGAGACAATGGGGGTTGTGACATACCTGTGATGGGGAGAGAGCTGGGAGCTGTCACACACCTGTGATGCGGAGAGAGCTGGGGGCTGTCACACACCTGTGATGGGGAGAGAGATGGGTACTGTCAAATACCTGTGATGGGGAGAGACCTGGAGGCTGTCACATACCTGTGATGGGGAGAGAGCTGGGGGTTGTCACATACCTGTGATGGGGAGAGAGCTGGGGGCTGTCACATACCTGTGATGGGGAGAGAGTTGGGGCCTGTCTGGCACCTGTGATGGTGAGACAGCTGGGAGCTGTCACATACCTGTGATGCGGAGATAGTTGAGGGATGTCTGGCACCTGTGATGCAGAGAAATCTGGGGTCTGTCACATACCTGTGATGGGGGGAGAGCTGGGGGCTATCACTCACCTGTGCTGGGGAGAGAGCTAGGGGCTGTCACACAACTGTGATGGGGAGAGAGCTGGGGCTCAGACATACCCGTGACGCGTAGACAGCTAGTGGTTGTCACATACCTGTGATGTGGAGACAATGGGGGTTGTGACATACCTGTGACGGGGAGAGAGCTGGGAGGTGTCACACACCTGTGATGCGGAGAGAGCTGGGGGCTGTCACACACCTGTGATGGGGAGAGAGATGGGTACTGTCAAACACCTGTGATGGGGAGAGACCTGGAGGCTGTCACATACCTGTGATGGGGAGAGAGCTGGGGGCTGTCACATACCTGTGATGGGGAGAGAGTTGGGGCCTGTCTGGCACCTGTGATGGTGAGACAGCTGGGAGCTGTCACATACCTGTGATGCGGAGATAGTTGAGGGATGTCTGGCACCTGTGATGCAGAGAAATCTGGGGTCTGTCACATACCTGTGATGGGGAGAGAGCTGGGGGCTGTCACTCCCCTGTGATACGGAGAGAGCTGGGGGCTCTCACACACCAGTGATGGGGAGAGAGCTGGGGACTGTCACATACGTGAGATGTGGAGACAGCTGAGGGCTGTCACACACCTGTGATGCGGGGAGAGCTGGGGGCTGTCACATACCTGTGAAGCAGAGAGAGCTATTGACTGTCACATACCTGTGATGCAGAGACAGCTGGAGGCTGTCACATACCTGTGTTGGGGAGAGTGCTTGGGTCTGTCACATACCTGTGATGGAGAGACACTTGCAGGCTGTCACTCACCTGTGATGGGGAGAGAGATGGGGGATGTCACATACCTGTGATTGGGAGAGAGCTGGCGCTGTCACGCACCTGTGATATGGAGACAGCTGGGGACGGTCACACACCTGTGATGGGGAGAGATTTGGGGACTGTCAGGCAACTGTGATGCGGTGACAGCAGGGGGCTGTCAAATACTTCTGATGGGGAGAGAGCTGGAGGATGTCATTCACCGGTGATTGGGAGAGAGTTGGGGGCTGTCACACACCTGTGATTGCGAGAGAGCTGGGCGTTGTCACATACCTGTGAAGTGGAGACACCTGGGGGCTGTCACATACCTGTGATGGGGAGTGAGTTGGGGCTTGTCAGGCACCTGTGATGCGGAGACAGCTGGGGACTGTCACATACCTGCGATACGGAGAGAGCTGGGCGCTGTCACTCACCTGTGATGGGGATAGAGCTGGGCGCTGTCACATACCTGTGATGGGGAGAGAGATGGGGATTGTCACATACTTGTAATGCTGAGACAGCTGGGGGCTGTCACACACCTGTGATGAGGAGAGAGCTGGTGGATGTCACACACCTGTGATGGGGAGAGAGCTGGGGGCTGTCACTCGCCTGTGAAGGGGAAAGAGATGGGGTCTGTCAAACCCTTCTGATGGGGAGAGTGCTGGGGCCTGTCACATACCTGTGATGCGGAGTCAGCTAGTTGCTGTCACATACATGTGATGTGGAGACAGCAGGGGGCTGTCACATACCTGTGATTGGGAGAGAGTTGGGGCCTGTCAGGCGCCTGTGATGCGGAGACAGCTGGGGGCTGTCATATACCTGTGATGGGGAGATTGCTGGTGGCTTTCACTCACTTGTGATGGGGAGAGAGCTGGGTGCTGTCACACACCTGTGATGGGGAGAGAGCTTGGGGATGTCACTCACCTGTGATGGGGAAAGAGCTGAGGGCTCTCACACACCTGTAATGTGGAGACAGGTGGGGGCTGTCACATACCTGTGATGGGGAGAGAGTTGAGGGCTGTCTGGCACCTGAGATGCAGAAACAGCTGGGGGCTGTCATATACCTGTGATGGGGAGAGAGCTGGGGTCTTACAATCACCTGTAATGGGGAGAGAGCTGGGATCTCTTACTCACCTGAAATGGGGAGAGAGCTGGGGTCTGTTCCACACCTGCGATGCGGAAAGCGATGGGGACCGTAAAACACCTGTGATGGGGAGAGACCTGGGGGCTGTCAGGCACCTGTGATGCGGAGACTGCTGGTGTCTTTCACGTACCTGTGATGTGGAGATACCTGGGGGTTGACACATACCTGTCATGGGGAGAAAGGTGGGGGCTGTCAGGCACCTGCGATGCGGAGACAGCTGGTGGCTGTCACATACCTGTGATGGGGAGAGCGCTGGGGGTTGTCACTAAACTGTGATGGGGATGAGCTGTGGGCTGTCACACACCTGTGATGGGGAGAGCGCTGGGGCTGTCTCTCACCTGTGATGGGGAGAGAGCTGGTGGCTGTCACACACATGTGAATGGGAGAGAGCTGGGCATTGTCACTCACCTGTGATATGGAGACCCCTGGGGACGGTCACACACCTGTGATGGGGAGAGAGCAGGGGGCTGTCACTCACTTCTGATGAGGAGAGAGATGGGGGCTGCCAATCAACTGTGATGGGGCAAGAGCTGGGGGCTGTCACCCACCTGTGAAGGGGAAAGAGCTGGGGGCTTTCACGCACCTGTGATATGGAGAAAGCTCGTGGCTGTCACACACCTGTGAATGGGAGAGAGCTGGGCATTGTCTGTCACCTGTGATATGGAGACACCTGGGTACGGTCACACACCTGTGATGGGGAGAGAGCAGGGGGCTGTCACTCACTTGTGATGAGGAGAGAGATGGGGGCTGTCAATCAACTGTGATGGGGCAAGAGCTGGGGGCTGTCACCCACCTGTGAAGGGGAAAGAGCTGGGGGCGTTCACGCACCTGTGATATGGAGACAGCTGGGGATGGTCACACACCTGTGATGGGGAGAGAGCTTGGCGTTGTCACATACCTGTGAGGTGGAGACAGCTGGGTGGGGGTCACATACCTGTGATGGGGAGAGACTTGGGGTTAGTCAGGCACCTGTGATACGGAGAGAGCTGGGGGCTGTCACATACCTGTGATGCGGAGACTGCTGGTGTCTTTCACATACCTGTGATGTGGACATAGCTGGGGGTTGACACATACCTCTGATGGGGAGAAAGGTGGGGGCTGTCAGGCACCTGTGATGCGGAGACAGCTGGTGGCTGTCACATACCTGTGATGGGGAGAAAGCTGGTGGCTATCACTCACCTGTGATGGGGAGAGAGCTGGGGGCTGTCACATACCTGTGATGAGGAGAAAGCTGGGGGCTATCACTCACCTGTGCTGGGGAGAGAGCTAGGGGCTGTCGCACAACTGTGATGGGGAGAGAGCTGGTGTTTGTGACTAAACTGTGATGGGAAGAGAGCTGTGGGCTGTCACACACCTGTGATGGGGAGAGAGCTGGGGCTCACACATACCGGTGACGCGTAGACAGCTAGTGGTTGTCACATACCTGTGATGTGGAGACAATGGGGGTTGTGACATACCTGTGATGGGGAGAGAGCTGGGAGCTGTCACACACCTGTGATGCGGAGAGAGCTGGGGGCTGTCACACACCTGTGATGGGGAGAGAGATGGGTACTGTCAAACACCTGTGATGGGGAGAGACCTGGAGGCTGTCACATACCTGTGATGGGGAGAGAGCTGGGGGCTGTCACATACCTGTGATGGGGAGAGAGTTGGGGCCTGTCTGGCACCTGTGATGGTGAGACAGCTGGGAGCTGTCACATACCTGTGATGCGGAGATAGTTGAGGGATGTCTGGCACCTGTGATGCAGAGAAATCTGGGGTCTGTCACATACCTGTGATGGGGGGAGAGCTGGGGGCTGTCACATACCTGTGAAGCAGAGAGAGCTGGTGACTGTCACATACCTGTGATGCAGAGACAGCTGGAGGCTGTCACATACCTGTGTTTGGGAGAGTGCTTGGGTCTGTCACATACCTGTGATGGAGAGACACTTGCGGCCTGTCACTCACCTGTGATGGGGAGAGAGATGGGGGATGTCACATACCTGTGATTGGGAGAGAGCTGGCGCTGTCACGCACCTGTGATATGGAGACAGCTGGGGACGGTCACACACCTGTGATGGGGAGAGATTTGGGGGCTGTCAGGCAACTGAGATGCGTTGACAGCTGGGGGCTGTCAAATACTTCTGATGGGGAGAGAGCTGGAGGATGTCATTCACCGGTGATTGGGAGAGAGTTGGGGGCTGCACACACCTGTGATTGCGAGAGAGCTGGGCGTTGTCACATACCTGTGAAGTGGAGACACCTGGGGGCTGTCACATACCTGTGTTGGGGAGTGAGTTGGGGCTTGTCAGGCACCTGTGATGCGGAGACAGCTGGGGACTGTAACATACCTGCGATACGGAGAGAGCTGGGCGCTGTCACTCACCTGTGATGGGGATAGAGCTGGGCGCTGTCACATACCTGTGATGGGGAGAGAGATGTGGATTGTCACATACTTGTAATGCTGAGACAGCTGGAGGCTGTCACACACCTGTGATGAGGAGAGAGCTGGCGGATATCACACACCTGTGATGGGGAGAGAGCTGGGGGCTGTCACTCGCCTGTGAAGGGGAAAGAGATGGGGTCTGTCAAACCCTTCTGATGGGGAGAGTGCTGGGGCCTGTCACATACCTGTGATGCGGAGTCAGCTAGTTGCTGTCACATACATGTGATGTGGAGACAGCAGGGGGCTGTCACATACCTGTGATTGGGAGAGATTTGGGGGCTGTCAGGCACCTGTGATGCGGAGACAGCTGGGGGTTGTCACATACCTGTGATGGGGAAATTGCTGGTGGCTTTCACTCACTTGTGATGGGGAGAGAGCTGGGAGCTGTCACACACCTGTGATGGGGAGAGAGCTTGGGGATGTCACTCACCTGTGATGGGAAAGAGCTGGGGGCTCTCACATACCTGTAATGTGGAGACAGGTGGGGGCTGTCACATACCTGTGATGGGGAGAGAGTTGAGGGCTGTCTGGCACCTGAGATGCGGAAACAGCTGGGGGCTGTCATATACCTGTGATGGGGAGAGAGCTGGGGTCTTACAATCACCTGTAATGGGGAGAGAGCTGGGATCTCTTACTCACCTGAAATGGGGAGAGAGCTGGGGTCTCTTCCACACCTGTGATGGGGAAAGCGATGGGGACTGTAAAACACCTGTGATGGGGAGAGACCTGGGGGCTGTCAGATACCTGTGATGCGGAGACTGCTGGTGTCTTTCACATACCTGTGATGTGGAGATAGCTGGGGGGTGACACATACCTGTGATGGGGAGAAAGGTGGGGGCTGTCAGGCACCTGTGATGCGGAGACAGCTGGTGGCTGTCACATACATGTGATGGGGAGAAAGCTGGTGGCTATCACTCACCTGTGATGGGGAGAGAGCTGGGGGCTGTCACATACCTGTGATGGGGAGAAAGCTGGGGGCTATCACTCACCTGTGCTGGGGAGAGAGCTAGGGGCTGTCACACAACTGTGATGGGGAGAGAGCTGGGGCTCAGACATACCCGTGACGCGTAGACAGCTAGTGGTTGTCACATACCTGTGATGTGGAGACAATGGGGGTTGTGACATACCTGTGACGGGGAGAGAGCTGGGAGCTGTCACACACCTGTGATGCGGAGAGAGCTGGGGGCTGTCACACACCTGTGATGGGGAGAGAGATGGGTACTGTCAAACACCTGTGATGGGGAGAGACCTGGAGGCTGTCACATACCTGTGATGGGGAGAGAGCTGGGGGCTGTCACATACCTGTGATGGGGAGAGAGTTGGGGCCTGTCTGGCACCTGTGATGGTGAGACAGCTGGGAGCTGTCACATACCTGTGATGCGGAGATAGTTGAGGGATGTCTGGCACCTGTGATGCAGAGAAATCTGGGGTCTGTCACATACCTGTGATGGGGAGAGAGCTGGGGGCTGTCACTCCCCTGTGATACGGAGAGAGCTGGGGGCTCTCACACACCAGTGATGGGGAGAGAGCTGGGGACTGTCACATACGTGAGATGTGGAGACAGCTGGGGGCTGTCACACACCTGTGATGGGGAGAGAGCTGGGGGCTGTCACACACCTGTGATGGGGAGAGAGATGGGTACTGTCAAATACCTGTGATGGGGAGAGACCTGGAGGCTGTCACATACCTGTGATGGGGAGAGAGCTGGGGGCTGTCACATACCTGTGATGCGGTGATAGTTGAGGGATGTCTGGCACCTGTGATGCAGAGAAATCTGGGGTCTGTCACATACCTGTGATGGGGGGAGAGCTGGGGCTGTCACATACCTGTGAAGCAGAGAGAGCTGGTGACTGTCACATACCTGTGATGCAGAGACAGCTGGAGGCTGTCACATACCTGTGTTGGGGAGAGTGCTTGGGTCTGTCACATACCTGTGATGGAGAGACACTTGCAGGCTGTCACTCACCTGTGATGGGGAGAGAGATGGGGGATGTCACATACCTGTGATTGGGAGAGAGCTGGCGCTGTCACGCACCTGTGATATGGAGACAGCTGGGGACGGTCACACACCTGTGATGGGGAGAGATTTGGGGGCTGTCAGGCAACTGTGATGCGGTGACAGCTGGGGGCTGTCAAATACTTCTGATGGGGAGAGAGCTGGAGGATGTCATTCACCGGTGATTGGGAGAGAGTTGGGGGCTGTCACACACCTGTGATTGCGAGAGAGCTGGGCGTTGTCACATACCTGTGAAGTGGAGACACCTGGGGGCTGTCACATACCTGTGATGGGGAGTGAGTTGGGGCTTGTCAGGCACCTGTGATGCGGAGACAGCTGGGGACTGTCACATACCTGCGATACGGAGAGAGCTGGGCGCTGTCACTCACCTGTGATGGGGATAGAGCTGGGCGCTGTCACATACCTGTGATGGGGAGAGAGATGGGGATTGTCACATACTTGTAATGCTGAGACAGCTGGGGGCTGTCACACACCTGTGATGAGGAGAGAGCTGGTGGATGTCACACACCTGTGATGGGGAGAGAGCTGGGGGCTGTCACTCGCCTGTGAAGGGGAAAGAGATGGGGTCTGTCAAACCCTTCTGATGGGGAGAGTGCTGGGGCCTGTCACATACCTGTGATGCGGAGTCAGCTAGTTGCTGTCACATACATGTGATGTGGAGACCGCAGGGGGCTGTCACATACCTGTGATTGGGAGAGAGTTGGGGGCTGTCAGGCACCTGTGATGCGGAGACAGCTGGGGGTTGTCACACATCTGTGATGGGGAGATTGCTGGTGGCTTTCACTCACTTGTGATGGGGAGAGAGCTGGGTGCTGTCACACACCTGTGATGGGGAGAGAGCTTGGGGATGTCACTCACCTGTGATGGGGAAAGAGCTGGGGGCTCTCACATACCTGTAATGTGGAGACAGGTGGGGGCTGTCACATACCTGTGATGGGGAGAGAGTTGAGGGCTGCCTGGCACCTGAGATGCAGAAACAGCTGGGACCTGTCATATACCTGTGATGGGGAGAGAGCTGGGGTCTTACAATCACCTGTAATGGGGAGAGAGCTGGGATCTCTTACTCACCTGAAATGGGGAAAGAGCTGGGGTCTCTTCCACACCTGTGATGGGGAAAGCGATGGGGACTGTAAAACACCTGTGATGGGGAGAGACCTGGGGGCTGTCAGATACCTGTGATGCGGAGACTGCTGGTGTCTTTCACATACCTGTGATGTGGAGATAGCTGGGGGTTGACACATACCTGTGAAGGGGAGAAAGGTGGGGGCTGTCAGGCACCTGTGATGCGGAGACTGCTGGTGTCTTTCACATACCTGTGATGTGGAGATAGCTGGTGGTTGACACATACCTGTGATGGGGAGAAAGGTGGGGGCTGTCAGGCACCTGTGATGCGGAGACAGCTGGTGGCTGTCACATACCTGTGATGGGGAGAAAGCTGGTGGCTATCACTCACCTTTGATGGGGAGAGAGCTGGGGTCCGTCACATACCTGTGATGGGGAGAAAGATGGGGGCTATCACTCACCTGTCCTGGGGAGAGAGCTGGGGGCTGTCGCACAACTGTGATGGGGAGAGAGCTGGGGGTTGTCACTAAACTGTGATGGGGAGAGAGCTGTGGGCTAGTCACACACCTGTGATGGGGAGAGAGCTGAGGCTCACACATACCGGTGACGCGTAGATAGCTAGTGGTTGTCACATACCTGTGATGTGGAGACAATGGGGGTTGTGACATACCTGTGATGGGGAGTGAGTTGGGGGCTGTCAGGCTCCTGTGATGCGGAGACTGCTGGGGGCTATCAGATACCTGTGATGGGGAGAGCGCTGGGGCTATCTCTCACCTGTGATGGGGAGAGAGCTGGGAGCTGTCACACACCTGTGATGTGGAGAGAGCTGGGGGCTGTCACACACCTGTGATGGGGAGAGAGATGGGTACTGTCAAACACCTGTGATGGGGAGAGACCTGGAGGCTGTCACATACCTGTGATGGGGAGAGAGCTGGGGGCTGTCACATACCTGTGATGGGAGAGAGTTGGGGCCTGTCTGGCACCTGTGATGGTGAGACAGCTGGGAGCTGTCACATACCTCTGATGCGGAGATAGTTGAGGGATGTCTGGCACCTGTGATGCAGAGAAATCTGGGGTCTGTCACATACCTGTGATGGGGAGAGAGCTGGGGGCTGTCACTCCCCTGTGATACGGAGAGAGCTGGGGGCTCTCACACACCAGTGATGGGGAGAGAGCTGGGGACTGTCACATACGTGAGATGTGGAGACAGCTGAGGGCTGTCACACACCTGTGATGGGGGAGAGCTGGGGGCTGTCACATACCTGTGAAGCAGACAGAGCTATTGACTGTCACATACCTGTGATGCAGAGACAGCTGGAGGCTGTCACATACCTGTGTTGGGGAGAGTGCTTGGGTCTGTCACATACCTGTGATGGAGAGACACTTGCGGGCTGTCACTCACCTGTGATGGGGAGAGAGATGGGGGATGTCACATACCTGTGATTGGGAGAGAGCTGGCGCTGTCACGCACCTGTGATATGGAGACAGCTGGGGACGGTCACACACCTGTGATGGGAGAGATTTGGGGACTGTCAGGCAACTGTGATGCGGTGACAGCTGGGGGCTGTCAAATACTTCTGATGGGGAGAGAGCTGGAGGATGTCATTCACCGGTGATTGGGAGAGAGTTGGGGGCTGTCACACACCTGTGATTGCGAGAGAGCTGGGCGTTGTCACATACCTGTGAAGTGGAGACACCTGGGGGCTGTCACATACCTGTGATGGGGAGTGAGTTGGGGCTTGTCAGGCACCTGTGATGCGGAGACAGCTGGGGACTGTCACATACCTGCGATACGGAGAGAGCTGGGCGCTGTCACTCACCTGTGATGGGGATAGAGCTGGGCGCTGTCACATACCTGTGATGGGGAGAGAGATGGGGATTGTCACATACTTGTAATGCTGAGACAGCTGGGGGCTGTCACACACCTGTGATGAGGAGAGAGCTGGTGGATGTCACACACCTGTGATGGGGAGAGAGCTGGGGGCTGTCACTCGCCTGTGAAGGGGAAAGAGATGGGGTCTGTCAAACCCTTCTGATGGGGAGAGTGCTGGGGCCTGTCACATACCTGTGATGCGGAGTCAGCTAGTTGCTGTCACATACATGTGATGTGGAGACAGCAGGGGGCTGTCACATACCTGTAATGTGGAGACAGGTGGGGGCTGTCACATACCTGTGATGGGGAGAGAGTTGAGGGCTGTCTGGCACCTGAGATGCAGAAACAGCTGGGGGCTGTCATATACCTGTGATGGGGAGAGAGCTGGGGTCTTACAATCACCTGTAATGGGGAGAGAGCTGGGATCTCTTACTCACCTGAAATGGGGAGAGAGCTGGGGTCTGTTCCACACCTGCGATGCGGAAAGCGATGGGGACCGTAAAACACCTGTGATGGGGAGAGACCTGGGGGCTGTCAGGCACCTGTGATGCGGAGACTGCTGGTGTCTTTCACGTACCTGTGATGTGGAGATACCTGGGGGTTGACACATACCTGTCATGGGGAGAAAGGTGGGGGCTGTCAGGCACCTGGGATGCGGAGACAGCTGGTGGCTGTCACATACCTGTGATGGGGAGAGCGCTGGGGGTTGTCACTAAACTGTGATGGGGATGAGCTGTGGGCTGTCACACACCTGTGATGGGGAGAGCGCTGGGGCTGTCTCTCACCTGTGATGGGGAGAGAGCTGGTGGCTGTCACACACATGTGAATGGGAGAGAGCTGGGCATTGTCACTCACCTGTGATATGGAGACCCCTGGGGACGGTCACACACCTGTGATGGGGAGAGAGCAGGGGGCTGTTATTCACTTCTGATGAGGAGAGAGATGGGGGCTGCCAATCAACTGTGATGGGGCAAGAGCTGGGGGCTGTCACCCACCTGTGAAGGGGAAAGAGCTGGGGGCTTTCACGCACCTGTGATATGGAGAAAGCTCGTGGCTGTCACACACCTGTGAATGGGAGAGAGCTGGGCATTGTCTGTCACCTGTGATATGGAGACACCTGGGTACGGTCACACACCTGTGATGGGGAGAGAGCAGGGGGCTGTCACTCACTTGTGATGAGGAGAGAGATGGGGGCTGTCAATCAACTGTGATGGGGCAAGAGCTGGGGGCTGTCACCCACCTGTGAAGGGGAAAGAGCTGGGGGCGTTCACGCACCTGTGATATGGAGACAGCTGGGGATGGTCACACACCTGTGATGGGGAGAGAGCTTGGCGTTGTCACATACCTGTGAGGTGGAGACAGCTGGGTGGGGGTCACATACCTGTGATGGGGAGAGACTTGGGGTTAGTCAGGCACCTGTGATACGGAGAGAGCTGGGGGCTGTCACATACCTGTGATGCGGAGACTGCTGGTGTCTTTCACATACCTGTGATGTGGACATAGCTGGGGGTTGACACATACCTCTGATGGGGAGAAAGGTGGGGGCTGTCAGGCACCTGTGATGCGGAGACAGCTGGTGGCTGTCACATACCTGTGATGGGGAGAAAGCTGGTGGCTATCACTCACCTGTGATGGGGAGAGAGCTGGGGGCTGTCACATACCTGTGATGAGGAGAAAGCTGGGGGCTATCACTCACCTGTGCTGGGGAGAGAGCTAGGGGCTGTCGCACAACTGTGATGGGGAGAGAGCTGGTGGTTGTGACTAAACTGTGATGGGGAGAGAGCTGTGGGCTGTCACACACCTGTGATGGGGAGAGAGCTGTGGCTCACACATACCGGTGACGCGTAGACAGCTAGTGGTTGTCACATACCTGTGATGTGGAGACAATGGGGGTTGTGACATACCTGTGATGGGGAGAGAGCTGGGAGCTGTCACACACCTGTGATGCGGAGAGAGCTGGGGGCTGTCACACACCTGTGATGGGGAGAGAGATGGGTACTGTCAAACACCTGTGATGGGGAGAGACCTGGAGGCTGTCACATACCTGTGATGGGGAGAGAGCTGGGGGCTGTCACATACCTGTGATGGGGAGAGAGTTGGGGCCTGTCTGGCACCTGTGATGGTGAGACAGCTGGGAGCTGTCACATACCTGTGATGCGGAGATAGTTGAGGGATGTCTGGCACCTGTGATGCAGAGAAATCTGGGGTCTGTCACATACCTGTGATGGGGGGAGAGCTGGGGGCTGTCACATACCTGTGAAGCAGAGAGAGCTGGTGACTGTCACATACCTGTGATGCAGAGACAGCTGGAGGCTGTCACATACCTGTGTTTGGGAGAGTGCTTGGGTCTGTCACATACCTGTGATGGAGAGACACTTGCGGCCTGTCACTCACCTGTGATGGGGAGAGAGATGGGGGATGTCACATACCTGTGATTGGGAGAGAGCTGGCGCTGTCACGCACCTGTGATATGGAGACAGCTGGGGACGGTCACACACCTGTGATGGGGAGAGATTTGGGGGCTGTCAGGCAACTGAGATGCGTTGACAGCTGGGGGCTGTCAAATACTTCTGATGGGGAGAGAGCTGGAGGATGTCATTCACCGGTGATTGGGAGAGAGTTGGGGGCTGTCACACACCTGTGATTGCGAGAGAGCTGGGCGTTGTCACATACCTGTGAAGTGGAGACACCTGGGGGATGTCACATACCTGTGTTGGGGAGTGAGTTGGGGCTTGTCAGGCACCTGTGATGCGGAGACAGCTGGGGACTGTAACATACCTGCGATACGGAGAGAGCTGGGCGCTGTCACTCACCTGTGATGGGGATAGAGCTGGGCGCTGTCACATACCTGTGATGGGGAGAGAGATGTGGATTGTCACATACTTGTAATGCTGAGACAGCTGGAGGCTGTCACACACCTGTGATGAGGAGAGAGCTGGCGGATATCACACACCTGTGATGGGGAGAGAGCTGGGGGCTGTCACTCGCCTGTGAAGGGGAAAGAGATGGGGTCTGTCAAACCCTTCTGATGGGGAGAGTGCTGGGGCCTGTCACATACCTGTGATGCGGAGTCAGCTAGTTGCTGTCACATACATGTGATGTGGAGACAGCAGGGGGCTGTCACATACCTGTGATTGGGAGAGATTTGGGGGCTGTCAGGCACCTGTGATGCGGAGACAGCTGGGGGTTGTCACATACCTGTGATGGGGAAATTGCTGGTGGCTTTCACTCACTTGTGATGGGGAGAGAGCTGGGAGCTGTCACACACCTGTGATGGGGAGAGAGCTTGGGGATGTCACTCACCTGTGATGGGAAAGAGCTGGGGGCTCTCACATACCTGTAATGTGGAGACAGGTGGGGGCTGTCACATACCTGTGATGGGGAGAGAGTTGAGGGCTGTCTGGCACCTGAGATGCGGAAACAGCTGGGGGCTGTCATATACCTGTGATGGGGAGAGAGCTGGGGTCTTACAATCACCTGTAATGGGGAGAGAGCTGGGATCTCTTACTCACCTGAAATGGGGAGAGAGCTGGGGTCTCTTCCACACCTGTGATGGGGAAAGCGATGGGGACTGTAAAACACCTGTGATGGGGAGAGACCTGGGGGCTGTCAGATACCTGTGATGCGGAGACTGCTGGTGTCTTTCACATACCTGTGATGTGGAGATAGCTGGGGGTTGACACATACCTGTGATGGGGAGAAAGGTGGGGGCTGTCAGGCACCTGTGATGCGGAGACAGCTGGTGGCTGTCACATACATGTGATGGGGAGAAAGCTGGTGGCTATCACTCACCTGTGATGGGGAGAGAGCTGGGGGCTGTCACATACCTGTGATGGGGAGAAAGCTGGGGGCTATCACTCACCTGTGCTGGGGAGAGAGCTAGGGGCTGTCACACAACTGTGATGGGGAGAGAGCTGGGGCTCAGACATACCCGTGACGCGTAGACAGCTAGTGGTTGTCACATACCTGTGATGTGGAGACAATGGGGGTTGTGACATACCTGTGACGGGGAGAGAGCTGGGAGCTGTCACACACCTGTGATGCGGAGAGAGCTGGGGGCTGTCACACACCTGTGATGGGGAGAGAGATGGGTACTGTCAAACACCTGTGATGGGGAGAGACCTGGAGGCTGTCACATACCTGTGATGGGGAGAGAGCTGGGGGCTGTCACATACCTGTGATGGGGAGAGAGTTGGGGCCTGTCTGGCACCTGTGATGGTGAGACAGCTGGGAGCTGTCACATACCTGTGATGCGGAGATAGTTGAGGGATGTCTGGCACCTGTGATGCAGAGAAATCTGGGGTCTGTCACATACCTGTGATGGGGAGAGAGCTGGGGGCTGTCACTCCCCTGTGATACGGAGAGAGCTGGGGGCTCTCACACACCAGTGATGGGGAGAGAGCTGGGGACTGTCACATACGTGAGATGTGGAGACAGCTGGGGGCTGTCACACACCTGTGATGGGGAGAGAGCTGGGGGCTGTCACACACCTGTGATGGGGAGAGAGATGGGTACTGTCAAATACCTGTGATGGGGAGAGACCTGGAGGCTGTCACATACCTGTGATGGGGAGAGAGCTGGGGGCTGTCACATACCTGTGATGCGGAGATAGTTGAGGGATGTCTGGCACCTGTGATGCAGAGAAATCTGGGGTCTGTCACATACCTGTGATGGGGGGAGAGCTGGGGCTGTCACATACCTGTGAAGCAGAGAGAGCTGGTGACTGTCACATACCTGTGATGCAGAGACAGCTGGAGGCTGTCACATACCTGTGTTGGGGAGAGTGCTTGGGTCTGTCACATACCTGTGATGGAGAGACACTTGCAGGCTGTCACTCACCTGTGATGGGGAGAGAGATGGGGGATGTCACATACCTGTGATTGGGAGAGAGCTGGCGCTGTCACGCACCTGTGATATGGAGACAGCTGGGGACGGTCACACACCTGTGATGGGGAGAGATTTGGGGGCTGTCAGGCAACTGTGATGCGGTGACAGCTGGGGGCTGTCAAATACTTCTGATGGGGAGAGAGCTGGAGGATGTCATTCACCGGTGATTGGGAGAGAGTTGGGGGCTGTCACACACCTGTGATTGCGAGAGAGCTGGGCGTTGTCACATACCTGTGAAGTGGAGACACCTGGGGGCTGTCACATACCTGTGATGGGGAGTGAGTTGGGGCTTGTCAGGCACCTGTGATGCGGAGACAGCTGGGGACTGTCACATACCTGCGATACGGAGAGAGCTGGGCGCTGTCACTCACCTGTGATGGGGATAGAGCTGGGCGCTGTCACATACCTGTGATGGGGAGAGAGATGGGGATTGTCACATACTTGTAATGCTGAGACAGCTGGGGGCTGTCACACACCTGTGATGAGGAGAGAGCTGGTGGATGTCACACACCTGTGATGGGGAGAGAGCTGGGGGCTGTCACTCGCCTGTGAAGGGGAAAGAGATGGGGTCTGTCAAACCCTTCTGATGGGGAGAGTGCTGGGGCCTGTCACATACCTGTGATGCGGAGTCAGCTAGTTGCTGTCACATACATGTGATGTGGAGACCGCAGGGGGCTGTCACATACCTGTGATTGGGAGAGAGTTGGGGGCTGTCAGGCACCTGTGATGCGGAGACAGCTGGGGGTTGTCACACATCTGTGATGGGGAGATTGCTGGTGGCTTTCACTCACTTGTGATGGGGAGAGAGCTGGGTGCTGTCACACACCTGTGATGGGGAGAGAGCTTGGGGATGTCACTCACCTGTGATGGGGAAAGAGCTGGGGGCTCTCACATACCTGTAATGTGGAGACAGGTGGGGGCTGTCACATACCTGTGATGGGGAGAGAGTTGAGGGCTGCCTGGCACCTGAGATGCAGAAACAGCTGGGACCTGTCATATACCTGTGATGGGGAGAGAGCTGGGGTCTTACAATCACCTGTAATGGGGAGAGAGCTGGGATCTCTTACTCACCTGAAATGGGGAAAGAGCTGGGGTCTCTTCCACACCTGTGATGGGGAAAGCGATGGGGACTGTAAAACACCTGTGATGGGGAGAGACCTGGGGGCTGTCAGATACCTGTGATGCGGAGACTGCTGGTGTCTTTCACATACCTGTGATGTGGAGATAGCTGGGGGTTGACACATACCTGTGAAGGGGAGAAAGGTGGGGGCTGTCAGGCACCTGTGATGCGGAGACTGCTGGTGTCTTTCACATACCTGTGATGTGGAGATAGTTGGTGGTTGACACATACCTGTGATGGGGAGAAAGGTGGGGGCTGTCAGGCACCTGTGATGCGGAGAGAGCTGGTGGCTGTCACATACCTGTGATGGGGAGAAAGCTGGTGGCTATCACTCACCTTTGATGGGGAGAGAGCTGGGGTCCGTCACATACCTGTGATGGGGAGAAAGATGGGGGCTATCACTCACCTGTCCTGGGGAGAGAGCTGGGGGCTGTCGCACAACTGTGATGGGGAGAGAGCTGGGGGTTGTCACTAAACTGTGATGGGGAGAGAGCTGTGGGCTAGTCACACACCTGTGATGGGGAGAGAGCTGAGGCTCACACATACCGGTGACGCGTAGATAGCTAGTGGTTGTCACATACCTGTGATGTGGAGACAATGGGGGTTGTGACATACCTGTGATGGGGAGTGAGTTGGGGGCTGTCAGGCTCCTGTGATGCGGAGACTGCTGGGGGCTATCAGATACCTGTGATGGGGAGAGCGCTGGGGCTATCTCTCACCTGTGATGGGGAGAGAGCTGGGAGCTGTCACACACCTGTGATGTGGAGAGAGCTGGGGGCTGTCACACACCTGTGATGGGGAGAGAGATGGGTACTGTCAAACACCTGTGATGGGGAGAGACCTGGAGGCTGTCACATACCTGTGATGGGGAGAGAGCTGGGGGCTGTCACATACCTGTGATGGGAGAGAGTTGGGGCCTGTCTGGCACCTGTGATGGTGAGACAGCTGGGAGCTGTCACATACCTCTGATGCGGAGATAGTTGAGGGATGTCTGGCACCTGTGATGCAGAGAAATCTGGGGTCTGTCACATACCTGTGATGGGGAGAGAGCTGGGGGCTGTCACTCCCCTGTGATACGGAGAGAGCTGGGGGCTCTCACACACCAGTGATGGGGAGAGAGCTGGGGACTGTCACATACGTGAGATGTGGAGACAGCTGAGGGCTGTCACACACCTGTGATGGGGGAGAGCTGGGGGCTGTCACATACCTGTGAAGCAGACAGAGCTATTGACTGTCACATACCTGTGATGCAGAGACAGCTGGAGGCTGTCACATACCTGTGTTGGGGAGAGTGCTTGGGTCTGTCACATACCTGTGATGGAGAGACACTTGCGGGCTGTCACTCACCTGTGATGGGGAGAGAGATGGGGGATGTCACATACCTGTGATTGGGAGAGAGCTGGCGCTGTCACGCACCTGTGATATGGAGACAGCTGGGGACGGTCACACACCTGTGATGGGAGAGATTTGGGGACTGTCAGGCAACTGTGATGCGGTGACAGCTGGGGGCTGTCAAATACTTCTGATGGGGAGAGAGCTGGAGGATGTCATTCACCGGTGATTGGGAGAGAGTTGGGGGCTGTCACACACCTGTGATTGCGAGAGAGCTGGGCGTTGTCACATACCTGTGAAGTGGAGACACCTGGGGGCTGTCACATACCTGTGATGGGGAGTGAGTTGGGGCTTGTCAGGCACCTGTGATGCGGAGACAGCTGGGGACTGTCACATACCTGCGATACGGAGAGAGCTGGGCGCTGTCACTCACCTGTGATGGGGATAGAGCTGGGCGCTGTCACATACCTGTGATGGGGAGAGAGATGGGGATTGTCACATACTTGTAATGCTGAGACAGCTGGGGGCTGTCACACACCTGTGATGAGGAGAGAGCTGGTGGATGTCACACACCTGTGATGGGGAGAGAGCTGGGGGCTGTCACTCGCCTGTGAAGGGGAAAGAGATGGGGTCTGTCAAACCCTTCTGATGGGGAGAGTGCTGGGGCCTGTCACATACCTGTGATGCGGAGTCAGCTAGTTGCTGTCACATACATGTGATGTGGAGACAGCAGGGGGCTGTCACATACCTGTAATGTGGAGACAGGTGGGGGCTGTCACATACCTGTGATGGGGAGAGAGTTGAGGGCTGTCTGGCACCTGAGATGCAGAAACAGCTGGGGGCTGTCATATACCTGTGATGGGGAGAGAGCTGGGGTCTTACAATCACCTGTAATGGGGAGAGAGCTGGGATCTCTTACTCACCTGAAATGGGGAGAGAGCTGGGGTCTGTTCCACACCTGCGATGCGGAAAGCGATGGGGACCGTAAAACACCTGTGATGGGGAGAGACCTGGGGGCTGTCAGGCACCTGTGATGCGGAGACTGCTGGTGTCTTTCACGTACCTGTGATGTGGAGATACCTGGGGGTTGACACATACCTGTCATGGGGAGAAAGGTGGGGGCTGTCAGGCACCTGGGATGCGGAGACAGCTGGTGGCTGTCACATACCTGTGATGGGGAGAGCGCTGGGGGTTGTCACTAAACTGTGATGGGGATGAGCTGTGGGCTGTCACACACCTGTGATGGGGAGAGCGCTGGGGCTGTCTCTCACCTGTGATGGGGAGAGAGCTGGTGGCTGTCACACACATGTGAATGGGAGAGAGCTGGGCATTGTCACTCACCTGTGATATGGAGACCCCTGGGGACGGTCACACACCTGTGATGGGGAGAGAGCAGGGGGCTGTTATTCACTTCTGATGAGGAGAGAGATGGGGGCTGCCAATCAACTGTGATGGGGCAAGAGCTGGGGGCTGTCACCCACCTGTGAAGGGGAAAGAGCTGGGGGCTTTCACGCACCTGTGATATGGAGAAAGCTCGTGGCTGTCACACACCTGTGAATGGGAGAGAGCTGGGCATTGTCTGTCACCTGTGATATGGAGACACCTGGGTACGGTCACACACCTGTGATGGGGAGAGAGCAGGGGGCTGTCACTCACTTGTGATGAGGAGAGAGATGGGGGCTGTCAATCAACTGTGATGGGGCAAGAGCTGGGGGCTGTCACCCACCTGTGAAGGGGAAAGAGCTGGGGGCGTTCACGCACCTGTGATATGGAGACAGCTGGGGATGGTCACACACCTGTGATGGGGAGAGAGCTTGGCGTTGTCACATACCTGTGAGGTGGAGACAGCTGGGTGGGTGTCACATACCTGTGATGGGGAGAGACTTGGGGTTAGTCAGGCACCTGTGATACGGAGAGAGCTGGGGGCTGTCACATACCTGTGATGCGGAGACTGCTGGTCTCTTTCACATACCTGTGATGTGGACATAGCTGGGGGTTGACACATACCTCTGATGGGGAGAAAGGTGGGGGCTGTCAGGCACCTGTGATGCGGAGACAGCTGGTGGCTGTCACATACCTGTGATGGGGAGAAAGCTGGTGGCTATCACTCACCTGTGATGGGGAGAGAGCTGGGGGCTGTCACATACCTGTGATGAGGAGAAAGCTGGGGGCTATAACTCACCTGTGCTGGGGAGAGAGCTAGGGGCTGTCGCACAACTGTGATGGGGAGAGAGCTGGTGGTTGTGACTAAACTGTGATGGGGAGAGAGCTGTGGGCTGTCACACACCTGTGATGGGGAGAGAGCTGGGGCTCACACATACCGGTGACGCGTAGACAGCTAGTGGTTGTCACATACCTGTGATGTGGAGACAATGGGGGTTGTGACATACCTGTGATGGGGAGAGAGCTGGGAGCTGTCACACACCTGTGATGCGGAGAGAGCTGGGGGCTGTCACACTCCTGTGATGGGGAGAGAGATGGGTACTGTCAAATACCTGTGATGGGGAGAGACCTGGAGGCTGTCACATACCTGTGATGGGGAGAGAGCTGGGGGCTGTCACATACCTGTGATGGGGAGAGAGTTGGGGCCTGTCTGGCACCTGTGATGGTGAGACAGCTGGGAGCTGTCACATACCTGTGATGCGGAGATAGTTGAGGGATGTCTGGCACCTGTGATGCAGAGAAATCTGGGGTCTGTCACATACCTGTGATGGGGGGAGAGCTGGGGGCTGTCACATACCTGTGAAGCAGAGAGAGCTGGTGACTGTCACATACCTGTGATTCAGAGACAGCTGGAGGCTGTCACATACCTGTGTTGGGGAGAGTGCTTGGGTCTGTCACATACCTGTGATGGAGAGACACTTGCAGGCTGTCACTCACCTGTGATGGGGAGAGAGATGGGGGATGTCACATACCTGTGATTGGGAGAGAGCTGGCGCTGTCACGCACCTGTGATATGGAGACAGCTGGGGACGGTCACACACCTGTGATGGGGAGAGATTTGGGGGCTGTCAGGCAAGTGTGATGCGGTGACAGCTGGGGGCTGTCAAATACTTCTGATGGGGAGAGAGCTGGAGGATGTCATTCACCGGTGATTGGGAGAGAGTTGGGGGCTGTCACACACCTGTGATTGCGAGAGAGCTGGGCGTTGTCACATACCTGTGAAGTGGAGACACCTGGGGGCTGTCACATACCTGTGATGGGGAGTGAGTTGGGGCTTGTCAGGCACCTGTGATGCGGAGACAGCTGGGGACTGTCACATACCTGCGATACGGAGAGAGCTGGGCGCTGTCACTCACCTGTGATGGGGATAGAGCTGGGCGCTGTCACATACCTGTGATGGGGAGAGAGATGGGGATTGTCACATACTTGTAATGCTGAGACAGCTGGGGGCTGTCACACACCTGTGATGAGGAGAGAGCTGGTGGATGTCACACACCTGTGATGGGGAGAGAGCTGGGGGCTGTCACTCGCCTGTGAAGGGGAAAGAGATGGGGTCTGTCAAACCCTTCTGATGGGGAGAGTGCTGGGGCCTGTCACATACCTGTGATGCGGAGTCAGCTAGTTGCTGTCACATACATGTGATGTGGAGACAGCAGGGGGCTGTCACATACCTGTGATTGGGAGAGAGTTGGGGGCTGTCAGGCACCTGTGATGCGGAGACAGCTGGGGGTTGTCACACATCTGTGATGGGGAGATTGCTGGTGGCTTTCACTCACTTGTGATGGGGAGAGAGCTGGGTGCTGTCACACACCTGTGATGGGGAGAGAGCTTGGGGATGTCACTCACCTGTGATGGGGAAAGAGCTGGGGGCTCTCACATACCTGTAATGTGGAGACAGGTGGGGGCTGTCACATACCTGTGATGGGGAGAGAGTTGAGGGCTGCCTGGCACCTGAGATGCCGAAACAGCTGGGACCTGTCATATACCTGTGATGGGGAGAGAGCTGGGGTCTTACAATCACCTGTAATGGGGAGAGAGCTGGGATCTCTTACTCACCTGAAATGGGGAGAGAGCTGGGGTCTCTTCCACACCTGTGATGGGGAAAGCGATGGGGACTGTAAAACACCTGTGATGGGGAGAGACCTGGGGGCTGTCAGATACCTGTGATGCGGAGACTGCTGGTGTCTTTCACATACCTGTGATGTGGAGATAGCTGGGGGTTGACACATACCTGTGAAGGGGAGAAAGGTGGGGGCTGTCAGGCACCTGTGATGCGGAGACTGCTGGTGTCTTTCACATACCTGTGATGTGGAGATAGCTGGGGGTTGACACATACCTGTGATGGGGAGAAAGGTGGGGGCTGTCAGGCACCTGTGATGCGGAGACAGCTGGTGGCTGTCACATACCTGTGATGGGGAGAAAGCTGGTGGCTATCACTCACCTTTGATGGGGAGAGAGCTGGGGTCCGTCACATACCTGTGATGGGGAGAAAGCTGGGGGCTATCACTCACCTGTCCTGGGGAGAGAGCTGGGGGCTGTCGCACAACTGTGATGGGGAGAGAGCTGGGGGTTGTCACTAAACTGTGATGGGGAGAGAGCTGTGGGCTAGTCACACACCTGTGATGGGGAGAGAGCTGAGGCTCACACATACCGGTGACGCGTAGACAGCTAGTGGTTGTCACATACCTGTGATGTGGAGACAATGGGGGTTGTGACATACCTGTGTTGGGGAGTGAGTTGGGGGCTGTCAGGCTCCTGTGATGCGGAGACTGCTGGGGGCTATCAGATACCTGTGATGGGGAGAGCGCTGGGGCTATCTCTCACCTGTGATGGGGAGAGAGCTGGGAGCTGTCACACACCTGTGATGTGGAGAGAGCTGGGGGCTGTCACACACCTGTGATGGGGAGAGAGATGGGTACTGTCAAACACCTGTGATGGGGAGAGACCTGGAGGCTGTCACATACCTGTGATGGGGAGAGAGCTGGGGGCTGTCACATACCTGTGATGGGAGAGAGTTGGGGCCTGTCTGGCACCTGTGATGGTGAGACAGCTGGGAGCTGTCACATACCTGTGATGCGGAGATAGTTGAGGGATGTCTGGCACCTGTGATGCAGAGAAATCTGGGGTCTGTCACATACCTGTGATGGGGAGAGAGCTGGGGGCTGTCACTCCCCTGTGATACGGAGACAGCTGGGGTCTCCCACACACCTGTGATGGGGAGAGAGCTGGGGACTGTCACATACCTGTGAAGCAGAGAGAGCTGGTGACTGTCACATACCTGTGATGCAGAGACAGCTGGAGGCTGTCACATACCTGTGTTGGGGAGAGTGCTTGGGTCTGTCACATACCTGTGATAGAGAGACACTTGCAGGCTGTCACTCACCTGTGATGGGGAGAGAGATGGGGGATGTCACATACCTGTGATTGGGAGAGAGCTGGCGCTGTCACGCACCTGTGATATGGAGACAGCTGGGGACGGTCACACACCTGTGATGGGGAGAGATTTGGGGGCTGTCAGGCAACTGTGATGCGGTGACAGCTGGGGGCTGTCAAATACTTCTGATGGGGAGAGAGCTGGAGGATGTCATTCACCGGTGATTGGGAGAGAGTTGGGGGCTGTCACACACCTGTGATTGCGAGAGAGCTGGGCGTTGTCACATACCTGTGAAGTGGAGACACCTGGGGGATGTCACATACCTGTGATGGGGAGTGAGTTGGGGCTTGTCAGGCACCTGTGATGCGGAGACAGCTGGGGACTGTCACATACCTGCGATACGGAGAGAGCTGGGCGCTGTCACTCACCTGTGATGGGGATAGAGCTGGGCGCTGTCACATACCTGTGATGGGGAGAGAGATGGGGATTGTCACATACTTGTAATGCTGAGACAGCTGGGGGCTGTCACACACCTGTGATGAGGAGAGAGCTGGTGGATATCACACACCTGTGATGGGGAGAGAGCTGGGGGCTGTCACTCGCCTGTGAAGGGGAAAGAGATGGGGTCTGTCAAACCCTTCTGATGGGGAGAGTGCTGGGGCCTGTCACATACCTGTGATGCGGAGTCAGCTAGTTGCTGTCACATACATGTGATGTGGAGACAGCAGGGGGCTGTCACATACCTGTGATTGGGAGAGATTTGGGGGCTGTCAGGCACCTGTGATGCGGAGACAGCTGGGGGTTGTCACATACCTGTGATGGGGAAATTGCTGGTGGCTTTCACTCACTTGTGATGGGGAGAGAGCTGGGTGCTGTCACACACCTGTGATGGGGAGAGAGCTTGGGGATGTCACTCACCTGTGATGGGAAAGAGCTGCGGGCTCTCACATACCTGTAATGTGGAGACAGGTGGGGGCTGTCACATACCTGTGATGGGGAGAGAGTTGAGGGCTGTCTGGCACCTGAGATGCGGAAACAGCTGGGGGCTGTCATATACCTGTGATGGGGAGAGAGCTGGGGTCTTACAATCACCTGTAATGGGGAGAGAGCTGGGATCTCTTACTCACGTGAAATGGGGAGAGAGCTGGGGTCTCTTCCACACCTGTGATGGGGAAAGCGATGGGGACTGTAAAACACCTGTGATGGGGAGAGACCTGGGGCCTGTCAGATACCTGTGATGCGGAGACTGCTGGTGTCTTTCACATACCTGTGATATGGAGATAGCTGGGGGTTGACACATACCTGTGATGGGGAGAAAGGTGGGGGCTGTCAGGCACCTGTGATGCGGAGACAGCTGGTGGCTGTCACATACCTGTGATGGGGAGAAAGCTGGTGGCTATCACTCACCTGTGATGGGGAGAGAGCTGGTGGCTGTCACATACCTGTGATGGGGAGAAAGCTGGGAGCTATAACTCACCTGTGCTGGGGAGAGAGCTGCGCGCTGTCGCACAACTGTGATGGGGAGAGAGCTGGGGGTTGTCACTAAACTGTGATGGGGAGACAGCTGTGGGCTGTCACACACCTGTGATGGGGAGAGAGCTGGGGCTCACACATACCGGTGACGCGTAGACAGCTAGTGGTGGTCACATACCTGTGATGTGGAGACAATGGGGGTTGTGACATACCTGTGATTGGGAGAGAGTTGGGGGCTGTCAGGCTCCTGTGATGCGGAGACTGCTGGGGGCTATCAGATACCTGTGATGGGGAGAGCGCTGGGGCTGTCTCTCACCTGTGATGGGGAGAGAGCTGGTGGCTGTCACACACCTGTGAATGGGAGAGAGCTGGGCATTGTCACTCACCTGTGATATGGAGACCCCTGGGGACGGTCACACACCTGTGATGGGGAGAGAGCAGGGGGCTGTCACTCACTTCTGATGAGGAGAGAGATGGGGGCTACCAATCAACTGTGATGGGGCAAGAGCTGGGGGCTGTCACCCACCTGTGAAGGGGAAAGAGCTGGGGGCGTTCACGCACCTGTGATATGGAGACAGCTGGGGATGGTCACACACCTGTGATGGGGAGAGAGCTTGGCGTTGTCACATACCTGTGAGGTGGAGACAGCTGGTGGCTGTCACATACCTGTGATGGGGAGAAAGCTGGTGGCTATCACTCACCTGTGATGGGGAGAGAGCTGGGGGCTGTCACATACCTGTGATGGGGAGAAAGCTGGGGGCTATCACTCACCTGTGCTGGGGAGAGAGCTAGGGGCTGTCACACAACTGTGATGGGGAGAGAGCTGGGGCTCAGACATACCCGTGACGCGTAGACAGCTAGTGGTTGTCACATACCTGTGATGTGGAGACAATGGGGGTTGTGACATACCTGTGACGGGGAGGGAGCTGGGAGCTGTCACACACCTGTGATGCGGAGAGAGCTGGGGGCTGTCACACACCTGTGATGGGGAGAGAGATGGGTACTGTCAAACACCTGTGATGGGGAGAGACCTGGAGGCTGTCACATACCTGTGATGGTGAGAGAGCTGGGGGCTGTCACATACCTGTGATGAGGAGAGAGTTGGGGCCTGTCTGGCACCTGTGATGGTGAGACAGCTGGGAGCTGTCACATACCTGTGATGCGGAGATAGTTGAGGGATGTCTGGCACCTGTGATGCAGAGAAATCTGGGGTCTGTCACATACCTGTGATGGGGAGAGAGCTGGGGGCTGTCACTCCCCTGTGATACGGAGAGAGCTGGGGGCTCTCACACACCAGTGATGGGGAGAGAGCTGGGGACTGTCACATACGTGAGATGTGGAGACAGCTGAGGGCTGTCACACACCTGTGATGGGGGGAGAGCTGGGGACTGTCACATACCTGTGAAGCAGAGAGAGCTATTGACTGTCACATACCTGTGATGCAGAGACAGCTGGAGGCTGTCACATACCTGTGTTGGGGAGAGTGCTTGGGTCTGTCACATACCTGTGATGGAGAGACACTTGCGGGCTGTCACTCACCTGTGATGGGGAGAGAGATGGGGGATGTCACATACCTGTGATTGGGAGAGAGCTGGCGCTGTCACGCACCTGTGATATGGAGACAGCTGGGGACGGTCACACACCTGTGATGGGGAGAGATTTGGGGACTGTCAGGCAACTGTGATGCGGTGACAGCTGGGGGCTGTCAAATACTTCTGATGGGGAGAGAGCTGGAGGATGTCATTCACCGGTGATTGGGAGAGAGTTGGGGGCTGTCACACACCTGTGATTGCGAGAGAGCTGGGCGTTGTCACATACCTGTGAAGTGGAGACACCTGGGGGCTGTCACATACCTGTGATGGGGAGTGAGTTGGGGCTTGTCAGGCACCTGTGATGCGGAGACAGCTGGGGACTGTCACATACCTGCGATACGCAGAGAGCTGGGCGCTGTCACTGACCTGTGATGGGGATAGAGCTGGGCGCTGTCACATACCTGTGATGGGGAGAGAGATGGGGATTGTCACATACTTGTAATGCTGAGACAGCTGGGGGCTGTCACACACCTGTGATGAGGAGAGAGCTGGTGGATGTCACACACCTGTGATGGGGAGAGAGCTGGGGGCTGTCACTCGCCTGTGAAGGGGAAAGAGATGGGGTCTGTCAAACCCTTCTGATGGGGAGAGTGCTGGGGCCTGTCACATACCTGTGATGCGGAGTCAGCTAGTTGCTGTCACATACATGTGATGTGGAGACAGCAGGGGGCTGTCACATACCTGTGATTGGGAGAGAGTTGGGGCCTGTCAGGCGCCTGTGATGCGGAGACAGCTGGGGGCTGTCATATACCTGTGATGGGGAGATTGCTGGTGGCTTTCACTCACTTGTGATGGGGAGAGAGCTGGGTGCTGTCACACACCTGTGATGGGGAGAGAGCTTGGGGATGTCACTCACCTGTGATGGGGAAAGAGCTGAGGGCTCTCACATACCTGTAATGTGGAGACAGGTGGGGGCTGTCACATACCTGTGATGGGGAGAGAGTTGAGGGCTGTCTGGCACCTGAGATGCAGAAACAGCTGGGGGCTGTCATATACCTGTGATGGGGAGAGAGCTGGGGTCTTACAATCACCTGTAATGGGGAGAGAGCTGGGATCTCTTACTCACCTGAAATGGGGAGAGAGCTGGGGTCTGTTCCACACCTGCGATGCGGAAAGCGATGGGGACCGTAAAACACCTGTGATGGGGAGAGACCTGGGGGCTGTCAGGCACCTGTGATGCGGAGACTGCTGGTGTCTTTCACGTACCTGTGAAGTGGAGATACCTGGGGGTTGACACATACCTGTCATGGGGAGAAAGGTGGGGGCTGTCAGGCACCTGGGATGCGGAGACAGCTGGTGGCTGTCACATACCTGTGATGGGGAGAGCGCTGGGGGTTGTCACTAAACTGTGATGGGGATGAGCTGTGGGCTGTCACACACCTGTGATGGGGAGAGCGCTGGGGCTGTCTCTCACCTGTGATGGGGAGAGAGCTGGTGGCTGTCACACACATGTGAATGGGAGAGAGCTGGGCATTGTCACTCACCTGTGATATGGAGACCCCTGGGGACGGTCACACACCTGTGATGGGGAGAGAGCAGGGGGCTGTCACTCACTTCTGATGAGGAGAGAGATGGGGGCTGCCAATCAACTGTGATGGGGCAAGAGCTGGGGGCTGTCACCCACCTGTGAAGGGGAAAGAGCTGGGGGCTTTCACGCACCTGTGATATGGAGAAAGCTCGTGGCTGTCACACACCTGTGAATGGGAGAGAGCTGGGCATTGTCTGTCACCTGTGATATGGAGACACCTGGGTACGGTCACACACCTGTGATGGGGAGAGAGCAGGGGGCTGTCACTCACTTGTGATGAGGAGAGAGATGGGGGCTGTCAATCAACTGTGATGGGGCAAGAGCTGGGGGCTGTCACCCACCTGTGAAGGGGAAAGAGCTGGGGGCGTTCACGCACCTGTGATATGGAGACAGCTGGGGATGGTCACACACCTGTGATGGGGAGAGAGCTTGGCGTTGTCACATACCTGTGAGGTGGAGACAGCTGGGTGGGTGTCACATACCTGTGATGGGGAGAGACTTGGGGTTAGTCAGGCACCTGTGATACGGAGAGAGCTGGGGGCTGTCACATACCTGTGATGCGGAGACTGCTGGTGTCTTTCACATACCTGTGATGTGGACATAGCTGGGGGTTGACACATACCTCTGATGGGGAGAAAGGTGGGGGCTGTCAGGCACCTGTGATGCGGAGACAGCTGGTGGCTGTCACATACCTGTGATGGGGAGAAAGCTGGTGGCTATCACTCACCTGTGATGGGGAGAGAGCTGGGGGCTGTCACATACCTGTGATGAGGAGAAAGCTGGGGGCTATCACTCACCTGTGCTGGGGAGAGAGCTAGGGGCTGTCGCACAACTGTGATGGGGAGAGAGCTGGTGGTTGTGACTAAACTGTGATGGGGAGAGAGCTGTGGGCTGTCACACACCTGTGATGGGGAGAGAGCTGGGGCTCACACATACCGGTGACGCGTAGACAGCTAGTGGTTGTCACATACCTGTGATGTGGAGACAATGGGGGTTGTGACATACCTGTGATGGGGAGAGAGCTGGGAGCTGTCACACACCTGTGATGCGGAGAGAGCTGGGGGCTGTCACACTCCTGTGATGGGGAGAGAGATGGGTACTGTCAAATACCTGTGATGGGGAGAGACCTGGAGGCTGTCACATACCTGTGATGGGGAGAGAGCTGGGGGCTGTCACATACCTGTGATGGGGAGAGAGTTGGGGCCTGTCTGGCACCTGTGATGGTGAGACAGCTGGGAGCTGTCACATACCTGTGATGCGGAGATAGTTGAGGGATGTCTGGCACCTGTGATGCAGAGAAATCTGGGGTCTGTCACATACCTGTGATGGGGGGAGAGCTGGGGGCTGTCACATACCTGTGAAGCAGAGAGAGCTGGTGACTGTCACATACCTGTGATGCAGAGACAGCTGGAGGCTGTCACATACCTGTGTTGGGGAGAGTGCTTGGGTCTGTCACATACCTGTGATGGAGAGACACTTGCAGGCTGTCACTCACCTGTGATGGGGAGAGAGATGGGGGATGTCACATACCTGTGATTGGGAGAGAGCTGGCGCTGTCACGCACCTGTGATATGGAGACAGCTGGGGACGGTCACACACCTGTGATGGGGAGAGATTTGGGGGCTGTCAGGCAACTGTGATGCGTTGACAGCTGGGGGCTGTCAAATACTTCTGATGGGGAGAGAGCTGGAGGATGTCATTCACCGGTGATAGGGAGAGAGTTGGGGGCTGTCACACACCTGTGATTGCGAGAGAGCTGGGCGTTGTCACATACCTGTGAAGTGGAGACACCTGGGGGCTGTCACATACCTGTGTTGGGGAGTGAGTTGGGGCTTGTCAGGCACCTGTGATGCGGAGACAGCTGGGGACTGTCACATACCTGCGATACGGAGAGAGCTGGGCGCTGTCACTCACCTGTGATGGGGATAGAGCTGGGCGCTGTCACATACCTGTGATGGGGAGAGAGATGTGGATTGTCACATACTTGTAATGCTGAGACAGCTGGTGGCTGTCACACACCTGTGAATGGGAGAGAGCTGGCGGATATCACACACCTGTGATGGGGAGAGAGCTGGGGGCTGTCACTCGCCTGTGAAGGGGAAAGAGATGGGGTCTGTCAAACCCTTCTGATGGGGAGAGTGCTGGGGCCTGTCACATACCTGTGATGCGGAGTCAGCTAGTTGCTGTCACATACATGTGATGTGGAGACAGCAGGGGGCTGTCACATACCTGTGATTGGGAGAGATTTGGGGGCTGTCAGGCACCTGTGATGCGGAGACAGCTGGGGGTTGTCACATACCTGTGATGGGGAAATTGCTGGTGGCTTTCACTCACTAGTGATGGGGAGAGAGCTGGGTGCTGTCACACACCTGTGATGGGGAGAGAGCTTGGGGATGTCACTCACCTGTGATGGGAAAGAGCTGGGGGCTCTCACATACCTGTAATGTGGAGACAGGTGGGGGCTGTCACATACCTGTGATGGGGAGAGGGTTGAGGGCTGCCTGGCACCTGAGATGCAGAAACAGCTGGGGGCTGTCATATACCTGTGATGGGGAGAGAGCTGGGGTCTTACAATCACCTGTAATGGGGAGAGAGCTGGGATCTCTTACTCACCTGAAATGGGGAGAGAGCTGGGGTCTCTTCCACACCTGTGATGGGGAAAGCGATGGGGACTGTAAAACACCTGTGATGGGGAGAGACCTGGGGGCTGTCAGATACCTGTGATGCGGAGACTGCTGGTGTCTTTCACATACCTGTGATGTGGAGATAGCTGGGGGTTGACACATACCTGTGATGGGGAGAAAGGTGGGGGCTGTCAGGCACCTGTGATGCGGAGACAGCTGGTGGCTGTCACATACCTGTGATGGGGAGAAAGCTGGTGGCTATCACTCACCTGTGATGGGGAGAGAGCTGGGGGCTGTCACATACCTGTGATGGGGAGAAAGCTGGGGGCTATCACTCACCTGTGCTGGGGAGAGAGCTAGGGGCTGTCACACAACTGTGATGGGGAGAGAGCTGGGGCTCAGACATACCCGTGACGCGTAGACAGCTAGTGGTTGTCACATACCTGTGATGTGGAGACAATGGGGGTTGTGACATACCTGTGACGGGGAGAGAGCTGGGAGCTGTCACACACCTGTGATGCGGAGAGAGCTGGGGGCTGTCACACACCTGTGATGGGGAGAGAGATGGGTACTGTCAAACACCTGTGATGGGGAGAGACCTGGAGGCTGTCACATACCTGTGATGGGGAGAGAGCTGGGGGCTGTCACATACCTGTGATGGGGAGAGAGTTGGGGCCTGTCTGGCACCTGTGATGGTGAGACAGCTGGGAGCTGTCACATACCTGTGATGCGGAGATAGTTGAGGGATGTCTGGCACCTGTGATGCAGAGAAATCTGGGGTCTGTCACATACCTGTGATGGGGAGAGAGCTGGGGGCTGTCACTCCCCTGTGATACGGAGAGAGCTGGGGGCTCTCACACACCAGTGATGGGGAGAGAGCTGGGGACTGTCACATACGTGAGATGTGGAGACAGCTGGGGGCTGTCACACACCTGTGATGGGGAGAGAGCTGGGGGCTGTCACACACCTGTGATGGGGAGAGAGATGGGTACTGTCAAATACCTGTGATGGGGAGAGACCTGGAGGCTGTCACATACCTGTGATGGGGAGAGAGCTGGGGGCTGTCACATACCTGTGATGCGGAGATAGTTGAGGGATGTCTGGCACCTGTGATGCAGAGAAATCTGGGGTCTGTCACATACCTGTGATGGGGGGAGAGCTGGGGCTGTCACATACCTGTGAAGCAGAGAGAGCTGGTGACTGTCACATACCTGTGATGCAGAGACAGCTGGAGGCTGTCACATACCTGTGTTGGGGAGAGTGCTTGGGTCTGTCACATACCTGTGATGGAGAGACACTTGCAGGCTGTCACTCACCTGTGATGGGGAGAGAGATGGGGGATGTCACATACCTGTGATTGGGAGAGAGCTGGCGCTGTCACGCACCTGTGATATGGAGACAGCTGGGGACGGTCACACACCTGTGATGGGGAGAGATTTGGGGGCTGTCAGGCAACTGTGATGCGGTGACAGCTGGGGGCTGTCAAATACTTCTGATGGGGAGAGAGCTGGAGGATGTCATTCACCGGTGATTGGGAGAGAGTTGGGGGCTGTCACACACCTGTGATTGCGAGAGAGCTGGGCGTTGTCACATACCTGTGAAGTGGAGACACCTGGGGGCTGTCACATACCTGTGATGGGGAGTGAGTTGGGGCTTGTCAGGCACCTGTGATGCGGAGACAGCTGGGGACTGTCACATACCTGCGATACGGAGAGAGCTGGGCGCTGTCACTCACCTGTGATGGGGATAGAGCTGGGCGCTGTCACATACCTGTGATGGGGAGAGAGATGGGGATTGTCACATACTTGTAATGCTGAGACAGCTGGGGGCTGTCACACACCTGTGATGAGGAGAGAGCTGGTGGATGTCACACACCTGTGATGGGGAGAGAGCTGGGGGCTGTCACTCGCCTGTGAAGGGGAAAGAGATGGGGTCTGTCAAACCCTTCTGATGGGGAGAGTGCTGGGGCCTGTCACATACCTGTGATGCGGAGTCAGCTAGTTGCTGTCACATACATGTGATGTGGAGACAGCAGGGGGCTGTCACATACCTGTGATTGGGAGAGAGTTGGGGGCTGTCAGGCACCTGTGATGCGGAGACAGCTGGGGGTTGTCACACATCTGTGATGGGGAGATTGCTGGTGGCTTTCACTCACTTGTGATGGGGAGAGAGCTGGGTGCTGTCACACACCTGTGATGGGGAGAGAGCTTGGGGATGTCACTCACCTGTGATGGGGAAAGAGCTGGGGGCTCTCACATACCTGTAATGTGGAGACAGGTGGGGGCTGTCACATACCTGTGATGGGGAGAGAGTTGAGGGCTGCCTGGCACCTGAGATGCAGAAACAGCTGGGACCTGTCATATACCTGTGATGGGGAGAGAGCTGGGGTCTTACAATCACCTGTAATGGGGAGAGAGCTGGGATCTCTTACTCACCTGAAATGGGGAGAGAGCTGGGGTCTCTTCCACACCTGTGATGGGGAAAGCGATGGGGACTGTAAAACACCTGTGATGGGGAGAGACCTGGGGGCTGTCAGATACCTGTGATGCGGAGACTGCTGGTGTCTTTCACATACCTGTGATGTGGAGATAGCTGGGGGTTGACACATACCTGTGAAGGGGAGAAAGGTGGGGGCTGTCAGGCACCTGTGATGCGGAGACTGCTGGTGTCTTTCACATACCTGTGATGTGGAGATAGCTGGGGGTTGACACATACCTGTGATGGGGAGAAAGGTGGGGGCTGTCAGGCACCTGTGATGCGGAGACAGCTGGTGGCTGTCACATACCTGTGATGGGGAGAAAGCTGGTGGCTATCACTCACCTTTGATGGGGAGAGAGCTGGGGTCCGTCACATACCTGTAATGGGGAGAAAGCTGGGGGCTATCACTCACCTGTCCTGGGGAGAGAGCTGGGGGCTGTCGCACAACTGTGATGGGGAGAGAGCTGGGGGTTGTCACTAAACTGTGATGGGGAGAGAGCTGTGGGCTAGTCACACACCTGTGATGGGGAGAGAGCTGAGGCTCACACATACCGGTGACGCGTAGACAGCTAGTGGTTGTCACATACCTGTGATGTGGAGACAATGGGGGTTGTGACATACCTGTGATGGGGAGTGAGTTGGGGGCTGTCAGGCTCCTGTGATGCGGAGACTGCTGGGGGCTATCAGATACCTGTGATGGGGAGAGCGCTGGGGCTATCTCTCACCTGTGATGGGGAGAGAGCTGGGAGCTGTCACACAGCTGTGATGTGGAGAGAGCTGGGGGCTGTCACACACCTGTGATGGGGAGAGAGATGGGTACTGTCAAACACCTGTGATGGGGAGAGACCTGGAGGCTGTCACATACCTGTGATGGGGAGAGAGCTGGGGGCTGTCACATACCTGTGATGGGAGAGAGTTGGGGCCTGTCTGGCACCTGTGATGGTGAGACAGCTGGGAGCTGTCACATACCTGTGATGCGGAGATAGTTGAGGGATGTCTGGCACCTGTGATGCAGAGAAATCTGGGGTCTGTCACATACCTGTGATGGGGAGAGAGCTGGGGGCTGTCACTCCCCTGTGATACGGAGACAGCTGGGGTCTCCCACACACCTGTGATGGGGAGAGAGCTGGGGTCTGTCACATACCTGTGAAGCAGAGAGAGCTGGTGACTGTCACATACCTGTGATGCAGAGACAGCTGGAGGCTGTCACATACCTGTGTTGGGGAGAGTGCTTGGGTCTGTCACATACCTGTGATGGAGAGACACTTGCAGGCTGTCACTCACCTGTGATGGGGAGAGAGATGGGGGATGTCACATACCTGTGATTGGGAGAGAGCTGGCGCTGTCACGCACCTGTGATATGGAGACAGCTGGGGACGGTCACACACCTGTGATGGGGAGAGATTTGGGGGCTGTCAGGCAACTGTGATGCGGTGACAGCTGGGGGCTGTCAAATACTTCTGATGGGGAGAGAGCTGGAGGATGTCATTCACCGGTGATTGGGAGAGAGTTGGGGGCTGTCACACACCTGTGATTGCGAGAGAGCTGGGCGTTGTCACATACCTGTGAAGTGGAGACACCTGGGGGCTGTCACATACCTGTGATGGGGAGTGAGTTGGGGCTTGTCAGGCACCTGTGATGCGGAGACAGCTGGGGACTGTCACATACCTGCGATACGGAGAGAGCTGGGCGCTGTCACTCACCTGTGATGGGGATAGAGCTGGGCGCTGTCACATACCTGTGATGGGGAGAGAGATGGGGATTGTCACATACTTGTAATGCTGAGACAGCTGGGGGCTGTCACACACCTGTGATGAGGAGAGAGCTGGTGGATATCACACACCTGTGATGGGGAGAGAGCTGGGGGCTGTCACTCGCCTGTGAAGGGGAAAGAGATGGGGTCTGTCAAACCCTTCTGATGGGGAGAGTGCTGGGGCCTGTCACATACCTGTGATGCGGAGTCAGCTAGTTGCTGTCACATACATGTGATGTGGAGACAGCAGGGGGCTGTCACATACCTGTGATTGGGAGAGATTTGGGGGCTGTCAGGCACCTGTGATGCGGAGACAGCTGGGGGTTGTCACATACCTGTGATGGGGAAATTGCTGGTGGCTTTCACTCACTTGTGATGGGGAGAGAGCTGGGTGCTGTCACACACCTGTGATGGGGAGAGAGCTTGGGGATGTCACTCACCTGTGATGGGAAAGAGCTGGGGGCTCTCACATACCTGTAATGTGGAGACAGGTGGGGGCTGTCACATACCTGTGATGGGGAGAGAGTTGAGGGCTGTCTGGCACCTGAGATGCGGAAACAGCTGGGGGCTGTCATATACCTGTGATGGGGAGAGAGCTGGGGTCTTACAATCACCTGTAATGGGGAGAGAGCTGGGATCTCTTACTCACCTGAAATGGGGAGAGAGCTGGGGTCTCTTCCACACCTGTGATGGGGAAAGCGATGGGGACTGTAAAACACCTGTGATGGGGAGAGACCTGGGGGCTGTCAGATACCTGTGATGCGGAGACTGCTGGTGTCCTTCACATACCTGTGATGTGGAGATAGCTGGGGGTTGACACATACCTGTGATGGGGAGAAAGGTGGGGGCTGTCAGGCACCTGTGATGCGGAGACAGCTGGTGGCTGTCACATACCTGTGATGGGGAGAAAGCTGGTGGCTATCACTCACCTGTGATGGGGAGAGAGCTGGGGGCTGTCACATACCTGTGATGGGGAGAAAGCTGGGAGCTATAACTCACCTGTGCTGGGGAGAGAGCTGCGCGCTGTCGCACAACTGTGATGGGGAGAGAGCTGGGGGTTGTCACTAAACTGTGATGGGTAGAGAGCTGTGGGCTGTCACACACCTGTGATGGGGAGAGAGCTGGGGCTCACACATACCGGTGACGCGTAGACAGCTAGTGGTGGTCACATACCTGTGATGTGGAGACAACGGGGGTTGTGACATACCTGTGATGGGGAGAGAGTTGGGGGCTGTCAGGCTCCTGTGATGCGGAGACTGCTGGGGGCTATCAGATACCTGTGATGGGGAGAGCGCTGGGGCTGTCTCTCACCTGTGATGGGGAGAGAGCTGGTGGCTGTCACACACCTGTGAATGGGAGAGAGCTGGGCATTGTCACTCACCTGTGATATGGAGATCCCTGGGGACGGTCACACACCTGTGATAGGGAGAGAGCAGGGGTCTGTCACTCACTTCTGATGAGGAGAGAGATGGGGGCTACCAATCAACTGTGATGGGGCAAGAGCTGGGGGCTGTCACCCACCTGTGAAGGGGAAAGAGCTGGGGGCTTTCACGCACCTGTGATATGGAGAAAGCTGGTGGCTGTCACACACCTGTGAATGGGAGAGAGCTGGGCATTGTGTGTCACCTGTGATATGGAGACACCTGGGGACGGTCACACACCTGTGATGGCGAGAGAGCAGGGGGCTGTCACTCAATTGTGATGAGGAGAGAGATGGGGGCTGTCCATCAACTGTGATGGGGCAAGAGCTGGGGGCTGTCACCCACCTGTGAAGGGGAAAGAGCTGGGGGCGTTCACGCACCTGTGATATGGAGACAGCTGGGGATGGTCACACACCTGTGATGGGGAGAGAGCTTGGCGTTGTCACATACCTGTGAGGTGGAGACAGCTGGTGGCTGTCACATACCTGTAATGGGGAGAAAGCTGGTGGCTATCACTCACCTGTGATGGGGAGAGAGCTAGGGGCTGTCACACAACTGTGATGGGGAGAAAGCTGGGGGCTATCACTCACCTGTGCTGGGGAGAGAGCTAGGGGCTGTCACACAACTGTGATGGGGAGAGAGCTGGGGCTCAGACATACCCGTGACGCGTAGACAGCTAGTGGTTGTCACATACCTGTGATGTGGAGACAATGGGGGTTGTGACATACCTGTGACGGGGAGAGAGCTGGGAGCTGTCACACACCTGTGATGGGGAGAGAGTTGGGGCCTGTCTGGCACCTGTGATGGTGAGACAGCTGGGAACTGTCACATACCTGTGATGCGGAGATAGTTGAGGGATGTCTGGCACCTGTGATGCAGAGAAATCTGGGGTCTATCACATACCTGTGATGGGGAGAGAGCTGGGGGCTGTCACTCCCCTGTGATACGGAGAGAGCTGGGGGCTCTCACACACCAGTGATGGGGAGAGAGCTGGGGACTGTCACATACGTGAGATGTGGAGACAGCTGGGGGCTGTCACACACCTGTGATGGGGGGGAGCTGGGGGCTGTCACATACCTGTGAAGCAGAGAGAGCTGGTGACTGTCACATACCTGTGATGCAGAGACAGCTGGAGGCTGTCACATACCTGTGTTGGGGAGAGTGCTTGGGTCTGTCACATACCTGTGATGGAGAGACACTTGCGGGCTGTCACTCACCTGTGATGGGGAGAGAGATGGGGGATGTCACATACCTGTGATTGGGAGAGAGCTGGCGCTGTCACGCACCTGTGATATGGAGACAGCTGGGGACGGTCACACACCTGTGATGGGGAGAGATTTGGGGGCTGTCAGGCAAGTGTGATGCGGTGACAGCTGGGGGCTGTCAAATACTTCTGATGGGGAGAGAGCTGGAGGATGTCATTCACCGGTGATTGGGAGAGAGTTGGGGGCTGTCACACACCTGTGATTGCGAGAGAGCTTGGCGTTGTCACATACCTGTGAAGTGGAGACACCTGGGGGCTGTCACATACCTGTGATGGGGAGTGAGTTGGGGCTTGTCAGGCACCTGTGATGCGGAGACAGCTGGGGACTGTCACATACCTGCGATACGGAGAGAGCTGGGCGCTGTCACTCACCTGTGATGGGGATAGAGCTGGGCGCTGTCACATACCTGTGATGGGGAGAGAGATGGGGATTGTCACATACTTGTAATGCTGAGACAGCTGGGGGCTGTCACACACCTGTGATGAGGAGAGAGCTGGTGGATATCACACACCTGTGATGGGGAGAGAGCTGGGGGCTGTCACTCGTCTGTGAAGGGGAAAGAGATGGGGTCTGTCAAACCCTTCTGATGGGGAGAGTGCTGGGGCCTGTCACATACCTGTGATGCGGAGTCAGCTAGTTGCTGTCACATACATGTGATGTGGAGACAGCAGGGGGCTGTCACATACCTGTGATTGGGAGAGATTTGGGGGCTGTCAGGCACCTGTGATGCGGAGACAGCTGGGGGTTGTCACATATCTGTGATGGGGAGATTGCTGGTGGCTTTCACTCACTTGTGATGGGGAGAGAGCTGGGTGCTGTCACACACCTGTGATGGGGAGAGAGCTTGGGGATGTCACTCACCTGTGATGGGGAAAGAGCTGGGGGCTCTCACATACCTGTTATGTGGAGACAGGTGGGGGCTGTCACATACCTGTGATGGGGAGAGAGTTGAGGGCTGTCTGGCACCTGAGATGCGGAAACCGCTGGGGGCTGTCATATACCTGTGATGGGGAGAGAGCTGGGGTCTTACAATCACCTGTAATGGGGAGAGAGCTGGGATCTCTTACTCACCTGAAATGGGGAGAGAGCTGGGGTCTCTTCCACACCTGTGATGGGGAAAGCGATGGGGACTGTAAAACACCTGTGATGGGGAGAGACCTGGGGGCTGTCAGATACCTGTGATGCGGAGACTGCTGGTGTCTTTCACATACCTGTGATGTTGAGATAGCTGGGGTTTGACACATACCTGTGAAGGGGAGAAAGGTGGGGGCTGTCAGGCACCTGTGATGCGGAGACTGCTGGTGTCTTTCACATACCTGTGATGTGGAGATAGCTGGTGGTTGACACATACCTGTGATGGGGAGAAAGGTGGGGGCTGTCACGCACCTGTGATGCGGAGACAGCTGGTGGCTGTCACATACCTGTGATGGGGAGAAAGCTGGGGGCTATCACTCACCTGTGCTGGGGAGAGAGCTGGGTTCCTTCACATACCTGTGATGGGGAGAAAGCTGGGGGCTATCACTCACCTGTGCTGGGGAGAGAGCTGGGGGCTGTCGCACAACTGTGATGGGGAGAGAGCTGGGGGTTGTCACTAAACTGTGATGGGGAGAGAGCTGTGGGCTGTCACACACCTGTGATGGGGAGAGAGCTGAGGCTCACACATACCGGTGACGCGTAGACAGCTAGTGGTTGTCACATACCTGTGATGTGGAGACAATGGGGGTTGTGACATACCTGTGATGGGGAGAGAGTTGGGGGCTGTCAGGCTCCTGTGATGCGGAGACTGCTGGGGGCTATCAGATACCTGTGATGGGGAGAGCGCTGGGGCTATCTCTCACCTGTGATGGGGAGAGAGCTGGTGGCTGTCACACACCTGTGAATGGGAGAGAGCTGGGCATTGTCACTCACCTGTGATATGGAGACCCCTGGGGACGGTCACACACCTGTGATGGGGAGAGAGCAGGGGGCTGTCACTCACTTATGATGAGGAGAGAGATCGGGGCTGCCAATCAACTGTGATGGGGCAAAAGCTGGGGGCTGTCACCCACGTGTGAAGGGGAAAGTGCTTGGGGCGTTCACGCACCTGTGATATGGAGACAGCTGGGGATGGTCACACACCTGTGATGGGGAGAGAACTTGGCGTTGTCACATACCTGTGAGGTGGAGACAGCTGGGTGCTGTCACATACCTGTGATGTGGAGAGACTTGGGGTTAGTCAGGCACCTGTGATACGGAGAGAGCTGGGGGCTGTCACATACCTGTGATGCGGAGACTGCTGGTGTCTTTCACATACCTGTGATGTGGACATAGCTGGGGGTTGACACATACCTCTGATGGGGAGAAAGGTGGGGGTTGTCAGGCACCTGTGATGCGGAGACAGCTGGTGGCTGTCACATACCTGTGATGGGGAGAAAGCTGGTGGCTATCACTCACCTGTGATGGGGAGAGAGCTGGGGGCTGTCACATACCGGTGATGGGGAGAAAGCAGGGGGCTGTCACTCACTTGTGATAGGGAGAGAGCTGGGGTTAGTTGCACATCTGTGATGGGAGAGAGCGGAGGGCTGTCACTCACCTGTGATGGTGAGAGAGGTGGGGACTGTTAAACACCTGTGATGGGAAGAGAGCTAGTGGTTGTCACATACCTGTGATGTGGAGACAATGGGGGCTGTCACATACCTGTGATAGGGAGAGAGTTGGGGGCTGTCAGGCAACTGTGATGCGGTGACAGCTGGGGGCTGTCAAATACCTCTGATGGGGAGAGAGCTGGGGGTTGTCACACACCTGTGGTGGGGAGAGAGCTGGGGGCTGTCACACATCTGTGATGGGGAGAATGCTGGGGGCTGTCACATATCTGTGATGTGGACACAGGTGGGGGCTGTCACATACCTGTGAAGGGGAGAGAGTTGAGGGCTGTCAGGCACCTGTGTTGCGGAAAAAGCTGGGGGCTTTCACATACCTGTGATGGGGAGAGAGCTGGCGGCTGTCACTCACCTGTAATGGGGAGAGAGATGGGGGCTGTCGCTCACCTGTGAAGGGGAGAGAGTTGGGCGTTCTCACGCACCTGTGATATGGAGACAGCTGGGGACGGCACACACCTGTGATGGGGAGAGACCTTGGGCTTGTCACATACCTGTGATGTGGAGACAGCTGGGGTCTATCACATACCTATAATGGGGAGACAGTTGGGGGCTGCCACATACCTGTGATGGGGAGAGAGTTGGGGGCTGTCACGCACCTGTGAGGCGGAGACAGCTGTGGGTTGTCACATATCTATCATGGGGAGAGAGCTGGGGGCTATCACTCACCTGTGATGGGGAGAGAGATGGGGACTGTCAAACACCTATGATATGGAAAGAGCTGGGGTCTGTCACATACCTGTGATGGGGAGAGAGCTGGGGGCTGTCACGCACCTGTGATGGGGAGAGAGATGGGGGTTGTCACGCACCTCTGATGCGGAGACAGCTGGGGGCTGTCACATACCAGTGATCGGGAGATAGCTGTGGGCTGTCACTCACCTGTGATGGGGAGAGCGATGGGGGCTGTCACACACCTGTGTTGGGGAGAGAGCTGGGGGTTGTCACAAACCTGTGATGCGTAGACAGCTGGTGGCTGTTACATACCTGTGCTGTGGAGACAGCTGGGGACTGTAACATATGTGAGATGTGGAGAGAGCTAGGGGCTGTCAGGCACCTGTGATGCGGAGACACCTGTGGGCTGTCACGTTCCTGAGATAGGGAGAGCGCTGGGGTCTGTCACTCACCTGTGATGGGGAGAGAGCTGGGGACTGTCACACACCTGTTATGGTGAGAGAGATGGGGACTGTCACATACCTGTAATGCTGAGACAACTGGGGGCTGTCACACACCTGTGATTGGGAGAGAGCTGAGGGGTGTCACATACCTGTGATGGGGAGAGAGTTGTGGGCTGTCACTCACCTGTGATGGGCAGAGAGCTCGGGGCTGTCACACACCTGTAATAGGGAGAGAGCTGGGGGGTGTCACTTACCTGGGATGGGGAGAGAGCTGGGGGCGGTCCCACACCTGTGATGGAAAGAGTGATGGGGACTGTCAAACACCTCTGATGGGGAGAGAGCTGGGGGCTGTCACACACCTGTGATGCGGAGATAGCTGCTAGCTGTCACATACCTGTGATGCGCAGACAGCTGGGAGCTGTCACATACCTGTGATGGGTAGAGATTTGGGGGCTGTCGGGCACCTGTGATGTGGAGAGAGCTGGGGGCTGTCACACACCTGAGATGGGGAGAGAGCTGGGGGCTTTCACTCACCTGTTATGGGGAGAGAGCTCGGGGCTGTCACACACCTGTGATGGGGAGAGAGCTGGGGGCTGTCATACACCTCTGAGGGAGAGAGAGCTTGGGGCTGTCACATACCTGTGATGCGGAGATAGCTGGTGGCTCTGACATACCTGTGATACGGAGACAGCTGGGGGCTGTCACGTACCTGTGATAGGGAGAGAGTTGGGGGCTGTCGGGCACCTGTGATGCGGAGACAGCTGGCGGCTGTCACAGACCTGCGATGGGGAGAGAGCTGGGGGCTGTCACTCACCTGTGATGGGGGGAGAGCTGGGCGCTGTCACACACCTGTGATGGGGAGAGAGATGGGGACCGTCAAACACCTGTGATGGGGAGAGAGCTGGGGGCTTTCACATACCTGTGATGCGGAGACAGCTGGGGGCTGTCACATACCTCTGATTGGGAGAGAGTTGGGGGCTGTCGTTCACCTGTGATGCGGAGACAGCTGGGGACTCTCATATACATGAGATGGGGAGAGAGCTGGGGGCTTTCACTCACCTGTTATGGGGAGAGAGCTCAGGGCTGTCACACACCTGTGATGGGGAGAGAGCTGGGGGCTGTCATACACCTCTGAGGGAGAGAGAGCTGGGGGCTGTCACATACCTTTGATGCGGAGACTACTGGTGGCTGTCACATACCTGTGATGTTGGGACAGCTGGGGGTTGTCACATACCTGTGATGGGGAGAGAGCTGGGGGCTGTCACTCACCTGTTATGGGGAGAGAGCTCGCGGCTGTCACACACCTGTAATTGGGAGAGAGCTGGAGGCTGTCACTCACCTGTGATGGGGAGAGAGCTGGGGGCTGTCATACACCTGTGATGGGGAGAGTGATGGGGACTGTCAAACACCTCTGAGGGGGAGAGAGCTGGGGGCTCACACATACCTGTGATGTAGAGACAGCTGGGGGCTCTCACATACCTGTGATGGGGAGAGTGTTGGGGACTGTCACTCACCTGTGATTGGGAGAGAGATGGGGGCTTCACACACCTGTGATGAGTAGAGAGCTGGGGGTTGTCACTCACCTGTTATGGGAGGAGAGATGGGGGCTGTCACTCACCTGTGATGGGGAGAGAGATGAGGGCTGTCACTCAGCTGTGATGGGGAGAGAGACGGGGGCTCTCACATACCTGTGATGGGGCGAGAGCTGGAGGCTGTCACGCACCTGTGATATGGAGACAGCTGGGGACGGTCACACGCCTGTGATGGGGAGAGAGCTTAGGGTTGTTCACATACCTGTGATGTGGGGAAGGATGGGAGCTATCACATACTAGTAGTGGGGAGATACCTGGGGGCTGTCACATACCTGTGATGGGGAGACAGCTCGGGGCTGTCACATACATGTGATGGGGAGAGAGCCGGGGGCTGTCACACATCTGTGATGGGTGAGAGCTGGGGGTTGTCACATACCTGTGATGCGGAGACAGCTGGTGGCTGTTACATACCTGTGCTGTGGAGACAGCTGGGGGTTGTAATATACGTGAGATGTGGAGAGAGCTGAGGGCTGTCAGGCACCTGTGATGTGGAGGCACCTGGGGGCTGTCACGTACCTGAGATAGGGAGAGCGCTGGGGTCTGTCACTCACCTGTGATGGGGAGAGAGCTGGGGGCTGTCACACACCTGTTATGGTGAGAGAGATGGGGACTGTCACATACCTGTAATGCTGAGACATCTGGGGGCTGTCACACACCTGTGATAGGGAGAGAGCTGAGGGGTGTCACATACCTGTAATAGGGAGAGAGCTGGGGGGTGTCACTCACCTGGGATGGGGAGAGAGCTCGGGGCTGTCACACACCTGTAATAGGGACAGAGCTCGGGGGTGTCACTCACCTGGGATGGGGAGAGAGCTAGGGGTGGTCACACACCTGTGATGGGAAGAGTGATGGGGACTGTCAAACACCTCTGATGGGGAGAGAGCTGGGGGCTGTCACACACCTGTGATGCGGAGACAGCTGCTGGCTGTCACATACCTGTGATGCCCAGACAGCTGGGAGCTGTCACATACCTGTGATGGGTAAAGAGTTGGGGGCTGTCGGGCACCTGTGATGCGGAAACAGCTGGGGGCTGTCACATACCTGTGATGGGGAGAGAGCTGGGGGCTCTCAAACACCAGAGATGTGGGGAGAGATGTGGCATGTCACATACCTGTTATGCTGAGATAGCTGGGAGCTGTCACATACCTGTGACGGGGAGAGAGCTGTGGTTTGTCACTCACCTGTGATGGGGAGAGAGCTGGGGGCTGTCACACACTTGTGATGGGGAGAGAGCTTGGGGGTGTTAACCTACCTGTGATGTGGGGAAGGTGCCGGGCTGTCACATACCTGTAGTTGGTTGATACCTGCGGGCTGTCACATACCTGTGATGGGGAGACAGATGGGGGCTGTCATTCACCTGTGATGGGGAGAAAGCTGGGGGCTTTCACACAGCTGTGATGCGGAGAGAGATGGGGTCTGTCAAACTCCTGTGATGGGGAGAGAGCTGGTGGCTGTCACATACCTGAGATGCGGAGACAGCTAGTGGCTGTCACATACCTGTATTGGGGAGACAGCTGGGGGCTGTCACATACCTGAGATGAGGAGAGAGCTGGGGGCTGTCACTCACCTGTTATGGGGAGAGAGATGGGGACTGTCACATACCTGTAATGCTGAGACAGCTGGGGGCTGTCACACACCTGTGATCGGGAGAGAGATGGGGACTGTCAAACAGCTGTGATGGGGAGAGAGCTGGGGGCTCACACATACCTGTGATGTGGAGACAGCTGGGGGCTCTCACATACCTGTGATGCGGAGACTGCTGGTGGCTGTAACATACCTGTGAGGTGGAGACAGCTGGGGGCTGTCACATACCTGTGATGGGGAGAGAGTTGGGGGCTGTTCAGGTACCTGTGATGCGGAGACAGGTGTGGGCTGTCACATATCTGTGATGGGGAGACAGCTGGGGGCTGTCACTCACCTGTGATGGGAGAGAGCTGGGGGCTTTCACACACCAGTGATTGGGAGAGAGATGGGGACTGTCAAACACCTGTGATGGGGAGAGAGCTGGCGGCTGTCACATACCTGGGATGCGCAGACAGCTTGTGGCTATCACATACCTGTGATAGCGAGACAGCTGGGGGTTGTCACATACCTGTGATGGGGAGAGAGTTGGGGGCTGTCAGGCACCTGTGATGCGGAGACAGCTGGGGGCTGTTACATACCTGAGATGGGGAGAGAGCTGGGGGCTTCACACAACTGTGATGGTTAGAGACCTGGGGGCTGTCACTCACCTGTTATGGGGAGAGAGCACAAGGCTGTCACACACCTGTAATTGGGAGAGAGCTGGAGGCTGTCACTTACCTGTGATGGGGAGAGAGCTGGGGGCTGTCACACACCTGTGATGGGGAGAGTGATGGGGACTGTCACACACCTGTGATGGGGAGAGTGATGGGGACTGTCAAACACCTCTGAGGGGGAGAGAGCTGGGGGCTGTCACATACCTGTGATGCGGAGAGAGCTGGTGGCTCTCATATACCTGTGATGTGGAGACAGCTGGGGACTGTCACATACCTGTGATGGGGAGAGAGTTGTGGGCTTTCAGGCACCTATGATGCGGAGACAGCTGGGGGCTGTCACTCACCTGTAATGGGAGGAGAGATGGAGGCTGTCACTCATCTGTGATGGGGAGAGAGATGACGACTGTCACTCAGCTGTGATGGGGAGAGAGGTGCGGGCTGTCACATACCTGTGATGGGGAGAGAGCTGGGGGCTGTCACACACCTGTAATGGGGAAAGAGCTGGGGGCTGTAACTCACCTGTGATGGTGAGAGAGCAGGGGGCTGTCACATACCTGTGATGCGGAGACAACTATTGGCTGTCACATACCTGTGATGTGGAGACAGCTGGGCGCTGTCACTTACCTGTGATGGGGAGAGAGCTGGGGGCTGTCACTCACCTGTGATGGGGAGAGAGATGGGAGCTGACAGACACCTGAGATTGGGAGAAAGATGGGGACTGTCACATACCTGTGATGCTGAGACAGCTGGGGGCTGTTACACACCTGTGATTGGGACAGAGATGGGGACTTTCAAACACCTGTGATGGGGAGTGAGCTGGGGGCTGTCACATACCTGTGATGTGGAGACAGCTGGCGGCTGTCACATAACTGGGATGCAGAGGCAGCTAGTGGCTGTCACATACCTGTGATGGGGAGACAGCTGGTGGCTCTCACATACCTGTGATGGGGAGAGAGTTGGGGGTTGTCACCCACCTGTGAAGGGGAGAGAGCTGGGCGTTGTCACACACCTTTGATACGGAGACAGCTGGGGACGGTCACACACCTGTGATGGGGAGAGAGCTTGGGGTTGTCACATACCTGTTATGTGGAGACACCTGGGTGCTGTCACATACCTAAAATTGGGAGACATTTGGGGACTGTCACATACCTGTGATGCTGAGATACCTGTGGGCTGTCACATACCTGTGATGGGGAGAGAGCTGTGGGTTGTCACTCACCTGTTATGGGGAGATAGATCGGAGCTGTCACTCACCTGTGATGGGGAGAGAGCTGGGGGCTGTCACACACCTGTGATGGGGAGAGAGCTTGGGGTTGTTCACATACCTGTGATGGGGGGAATGCTGGGGGCTATAACATATCTGTAGTGGGGAGACACCTGCGGGCTGTCACGTAACTGTGATGGGGAGACAGCTGGGGGCTTTCATTCACCTGTGATGGGGAGAGAGCTGGCGGCTGTCACATATCTGGGATGTGGAGACAGCTAGTGGCTGTCACATACCTGTGATGGGGAGACAGTTGTGGGCTGTCACATACCTGAGATGGTGAGAGAGCTGGGGGCTGTCACTCACCTGTGATGGGGAGAGAGATGGGGACTGTCACATACCTTTAATGCTGAGACTGCTGGGCATTGTTACACACCTGTGATGGGGAGAGAGCTGGGGGCTGTCACATACCTGTGATGGGGAGAGAGTTGGGAGCTGTCACTCACCTGTGATGGGTAGAGAGCTGGGGGCTTCACACACCTGTGATGAGTAGAGAGCTGGGGGCTGTCACATACCTGAGATGGGGAGAGAGCTGGGGACTGTCACTCACCTGTGATGGGGGGAGAGATGGGGAATGTCACATACCTGTAATAGCCAAAGCAGTCTTGAGGGAAAAAAATGGAGCTGGAGGAATCAGACTCCCTGACTTCAGACTATACTACAAAGCTACAGTAATCAAGACAATATGGTACTGGCACAAAAACAGAAACATAGATCAATGGAACAAGATAGAAAGCCCAGAGATAAACCCACGCACCTATGGTCAACTAATCTATGACAAAGGAGGCAAAGATATACAATGGAGAAAAGACAGTCTCTTCAATAAGTGATGCTGGGAAAACTGGACAGCTACATGTAAAAGAATGAAATTAGAATACTCCCTAACACCATACACAAAAATAAACTCCAAATGGATTAGAGACCTAAATGTGAGAATGGACACTATAAAACTCTTAGAGGAAAACATAGGAAGAACACTCTTTGACATAAATCACAGCAAGATCTTTTTTGATCCACCTCCTAGAGTAATGGAAATAAAAACAAAAATAAACAAATGGGACCTAATGAAACTTCAAAGCTTTTGCACAGCAAAGGAAACCATAAACAAGACGAAAAGACAACCCTCAGAATGGGAGAAAATATTTGCAAATGAATCAACGGACAAAGGATTAATCTCCAAAATATATAAACAGCTCATTCAGCTCAATATTAAAGAAACAAACACCCCAATCCAAAAATGGGCAGAAGACCTAAATAGACATCTCTCCAAAGAAGACATACAGACGGCCACGAAGCACATGAAAAGATGCTCAACATCACTAATTATTAGAGAAATGCAAATCAAAACTACAATGAGGTATCACCTCACACCAGTTAGAATGGGCATCATCAGAAAATCTACAAACAACAAACGCTGGAGAGGGTGTGGAGAAAAGGGAACCCTCTTGCACTGTTGGTGGGAATGTAAATTGATACAGCCACTGTGGAGAACAATATGGAGGTTCCTTAAAAAACTAAAATTAGAATTACCATATGACCCAGCAATCCCACTACTGGGCATATACCCAGAGAAAACCGTAATTCAAAAAGACACATGCACCCGAATGTTCACTGCAGCACTATTTACAATAGCCAGGTCATGGAAGCAACCTAAATTCCCATCAACAGACGAATGGATAAAGAAGTTGTGGTACATATATACAATGGAATATTACTCAGCCATAAAAAGGACCGAAATTGAGTCATTGGTTGAGACGTGGATGGATCTAGAGACTGTCGTACAGAGTGAAGTAAGTCAGAAAGAGAAAAACAAATATCGTATATTAACGCATGTATGTGGAACCTAGAAAAATGGTACAGATGAGCCGGTTTGCAGGGCAGAAGTTGAGACACAGATGTAGAGAACGGACATATGGACACCAAGGGGGGAAAACTGCGGTGGGGTGGGGATGGTGGTGTGCTGAATTGGGCGATTGGGATTGACATGTATACACTGATGTGCATAAAATTGATGCCTAATAAGAACCTGCAGTATAAAAAAAACAAACAAACAAAACAACTAATACTAAACTTTCATTGGGTTATTTGTATGGAAATATGTTAATATAAATGTTTCAGACATTACATGAAATTTCTAAAAATCTTATATGTTCTGGTATAATGTTATAAGTCATAATCCTAGTTATTACTTTAAAATGTATATCTCAGAAATAACTAATTTTCTTGTCAACTGCATTATTATGAACTTTCATCAGATCTTTAACTGTGGTCATTTTTAAGTCTTTTGTCATTTACAGACAGTTCTGGGTGTACTCTGATGCTTTTGCAAATATGTTCCTATAAAAGGGTTTCATCTTCAAGAAATTCATGGAAAAGACTCTGACAAGTACAGGTTTCTGGTAACTGACTGTACAGCTGAACTGAATGAATAAGCATTTTCAGAACTCTAATGAAAAACTGATGAACTCATAGAAGTGCTAACAAAAGATCAAGATGAACAAACAAATTAATTACATGGGACTGAGTGAACTGATGAGGATGAGTATAATTTTTGTGACTTTCTGTCTGAATTTAAAAAAAAAATCCCACAAGGACTCAGAGGCAAAGAATATACAAATCAATTTTCACTGCAAAGTAAAGGAGCTGTTACATTGGAGGATTACTGGACTGAATGTCAATATTATGACATAGTATGAGTGTGTTTCATGTTTGGTAATTGCAATCATTGTTGCTTTTGTTGTGGCCATCCATGTACGATGCTTGGTGTCAGTCTATTTATCTCTTGTAAAAATAAAATACAGTGTGTGTGTGTGAAAAAAAAAACTGAGGTGTAATTGGCATATAACTTTTTACTAGTTTCAGGTGTACAACATATTGATTCGATATTTGTATATATTTTGAGATGATCACCACAATAAGTCTGGTTAACCTCCGTCAACATACATAGTTACAATTTTTTTGTTCTTGTGATGGGACCTGTTTCAAATGCTTTACGTGTACTGGCTTATTTAATTCTCACAACAGCCCTCAAGGCGGGTTAAATGAGTTAATATTTACAAAATGAGTCAACACTTTATAAGCGCTCACTCAATAAATAAATGAGTTAATAACTAAGTGAATGCATAAAGAAAATGCCATTTTAATCCTCCTTTTATAGACCAGAAAGCTAAAGGACTCAGCTGCGGTCCCTTGGGCAGTAATAGGTGGAGCTGGGATCTTTTCCTTGATCATCTAATTCCTCTGCTCTCCTGTAACATTGCTGAAGCAGGACCTTGATGCCAGAAGCCCAGCCTTTGGGATTCAACAGCTTGGCTGGTGAGAGAGCTGCCTCATAGCCACAGTCTGTGTGATGGTTTGTTCTTTCCTTTGTGACAAATGGCCCTGAAACTCAGCCATATTTGTGAATCCAGGATTGGTGATGGTTAAACGTCTACTGTACCACATGGTGTTCTATGTCTGTATACCTGGTCTCTGACTCTCAGTTTTCTCATTTATAAAATGGAGATGATTATGCTTATCTTGCAGTGAAGTGTTGTAAACAGTAGAGATAACATAATAATGGGACTGCATTAGGCTCAGAAAACAGTTGTTATTGATGCTGTTTTTATTATGGAACACCTAAGCTGATTATTTGCCAAATATAGTGGCTCTTCACTTTGGGGGGAAAGGTTTTTAAGAATTTTATGAAAGGTATGGATTTAATGTACCTATATATGTACATAATATTTTGGATATAATTTCATAGTAGGGATGCCAGATAAAATATGCCCAGGATGCCCAGTTGAATTTGAATTTCAGAGAAACAGTAAATCCTTTTTTTTTTTTTTTAGTATAAGTATATCCCAAATATTGCATGGGTCATATTTATACTAAGAAATTTTTCATTGTCTCATCTGAAATTCGAATTTAATGGGGCGTCTCATGGTTTTAATTTGCCAAATCTGGCAGCCCTATTTCATAGACTGAGAAGTGATAAAGGCTATCATGAGCCTGTCCTCAGGGAAACACACATGCACGTGCACACAGACACATGTACATACTCACGTGTGCACCCACACCCACAGAATTTTGCATACATTTCAGGGAGTCCTGTTCTGATGGATTCTTACTCACCAGGAGTCTTGGTCTCATTGGGAATCAGACATCGCACAAAGTGAGGATGAGTGCTCCTTAAACTGGCCATCAATTTGTTTAAATTTTCCTGAGACACAAACCAGAAGAAGCACATTAACCTTAGCAAACGCCGTTGCGCTGGGCAGAAATACAACCGAATGTGGAAGCTGCCAAAAAACAAACCCTGAACACAGTGGACACGGTCTGGAAAGAGGAGCCCTTCTTCTTCCCGCCCTTCTTGCTCACCCCGGAGTCGCCTGGAGACAGACACAAGAGGATGTGTCCAGTGAGTCCTGAGGACACAGTGGTGGCCTTTCCTACCCACCTGCCCCACCAGTTTTATTGAGATGTAACTGACATATAACACTGTATATGTTTAAGGTGTACAACATAATGATTTGATATATGTATATATTGCAAAATGATCACAGCATTAGGTCTACTTAACATCTATCCCTTCACTTACAGTTTCTTTTTCTTGTGATGAGATTTTTCTTTTTATGGCTGTGTTGGGTCTTCGTTTCTGTGCGAGGGCTTTCTCTAGTTGCGGCAAGTGGGGGCCACTCTTCATCGCGGCACGCGGGCCTCTCATTATCGCGGCCTCTCTTGTTGCGGAGCACAGGCTCCAGACGCGCAGGCTCAGGAGTTGTGGCTCACGGGTCCAGTTGCTCCGCGGCATGTGGGATCCTCCCAGACCAGGGCTCGAACCCGTGTCCCCTGCATTGGCAGGCAGACTCTCAACCACTGCGCCACCAGGGAAGCCCTTGTGATGAGAGCTTTTAAGCTCTACTCTCTTAGCAACTTTCAAATATACAACACAGTGTAATTAACTACAGTTACCATGCTGTACTTAACAACCACGGAACTTATTTATGTCATAATTGGAAGTTTGTACCTTTTAACCCCTTTCACCCAGTTCTTCCACCTCTCACCCGCCACCTCTGGCAACCACAGATCTGATCTCTGTTGCTATGAGTTTGGTTTTTTAAGATTCCACATATACGTGAGATTATACAGGATCTGTCTTTCTGTGTCTGACTTATTTCACATAGCATAACACCCTCAAGGTCCACTGTTGCCAATGGCAAGATTTCATTCTTTTCTATGGTTGAATAATATTCCATTATATATGACCTTTTCTTTATCCAGTTATCCATCAGTGGACACTTAGATCGTTTCCATGTCTTGGCTATTCTAAATAATGTCACAATGAACGTGGGAGTATCTCTTTGGGATAGTAATTTCATTTCCTTTGGGTATATACCCAGAAGTGGAATTGCTGGATCATATGGTAGTTCTATTTTTAATTTTTAAAGGAATCTCTATACTGTTTTCTGTAGTGGCTGCACAAATTTACATCTCCACTAACAGTGCACCGTTTTGTCAGTGGTGGCCTTTCTAAACCGCTTCCTCCAAACCCTGAAGTGAAAGTTTGGTTTTCTTTTGACATAGGAGAGCTGAGGTTTTTTGGTTTGTTCATTTCCGTATCCTGATTCTTAAAATTCCTCTAAACTACTCAGATTTGGGAACACTGATTTTTATCATTGTGGGAACGGAGTGGGGTGGGATATGGGTGGCATTTAACTGGGAGTATAATTTAGACTCTCTGTATCCAAGGAGAATCTTTTCCTTTAGACATCAGACATGAAATCCAACTGAATAGTTGGCAAGATTGAGATGTTCCTCTTGGTGAGTGTTGATAATTCCTAGTAGAAAGTTCAGATAGCCCAGTGAAAAGTAATGACTTGAACATAAAGTACTGCCACACTTGTTTAGCCAATTACAGGCAACAAGGTGATAGGAGACATTATGGCCTAGTGCAATGGTTCCAAACTTTAATATGCACCAGAATTACCTGGAGAGCTTGTTAAAACACAGATTTCTGGGCCTCACCCCCAGAGCTTCTGATTCAGTAGGTATGGGATGGGGCCTGAGAATATGCATTTCTAGCAAGTTCTTAGGCAATGCTGGTGGTGCATTCATCAGCTGATGGTGAATTCATCATTGTGGTCCAGGGACCACACTCTGAGAACTGCTGGTGTAGGGCCTTCTGACTCCAAGAGTGGTCCTTGAACACGTTGCATCAGCATCACCGAGGAGTTGTTAGACATTCAGAATCTCAGAACCACCCCGCATTACAAAACCAGAATCTGCACTTTAACAAGATCTCCAGGTGATTTCTAGGCATAGTAGAGTTGAGAAGTACTGGGCTTAAGGCAGGGGTCTCCAAACTTTAGTTTTGTGTAGCAGTGTCGGGGTGTGACAAACAGTGTTTAATTAAATAAATGCTTTAGAACTCACTGCTTAGCGTGTGTGTGTGTGTGCATGTGCGTGTATGGTGTGTTTATGTATCTTTCTGCCTCTCTCTCTCTGTCCACCCTCCCGCTCATCCCCACCCCCGTCACTTCTTTCCAAACCATCCCCTTTCACAGACCTTCTCTTTATGTGTTTTCCTTGCTTAGAAGCTAGAAAATTTGGCTTAAAGTCCCGGCACTGAACTTGGTCAAACCACTTAACTTCTTTGGGCCACTAACTTCACTTAAAATGAAGAAGCAAGCCTAGCTCATTTCTAAGGCCCCTGAAGGTTGTGTGACTTTTCTGGTTCCTTTTCCTCATCTGCATTTGCTTTTCCTGTTCCCTCTGGACCTCTTCCCGTATCCTTCCTGACCCTCTACTTCTTTTCCCCACAACTCCTCCCCTTCTCCCTTTCTTTCTCTGCTTTTTCCTTTCCATACATTCTTCTGTAAGTGACCATAAAATGGAGTTCAATTACACACATGTATCCCCATATCTCTCTTAAGAAATAGGTCATATGTTTTGAATAAAGCCTTTTATGTTTCCTATTAAAAGTGGGAAAATTGAACATTTTATGGTTGTCTCTTGGAACTTCCCCCGCCCTCAATCTTACTCTTTATGAAATTACTCTTCATTGGTAACTGACTGTTGTTTCAATATCCCTCCTTGAGATTCTGGGGGGATCTAGTCCTACAGAAAGAGGAGCAACTGCTTCCCTCTGGATCTTATTCAGGATAAGTTGCATTTCGATTTTACTTTGGCCAGCGGCTCTGCTGAACCATCTGTGTGCTCCTGGTTAAGTTTTCATAGTTAAGAGATTGGAACTCAATATAGCACCACAAAGAGGACCTCTGGCTTGCAGGCTTCATGCGGTTTAAATTTTCTCAGTTACTGCCTGGTGGAGAGGAAGAATTCATCCATATTGTTTCCTCATCTGTGAAGATAGTCCCTACTTTTGTGGCTTAAGTGAGTTTTACGACAGCAGCAGTTCTCAAGCTTTGTTTTCTCAGAACCCCTTCACACTCTTAAAAACCATTGAGAACCCAGTGAGTTTGGTTTATGCAGGTCATATCTACCAATATTTATGGTATTAGAAGTCAAAATTGAGAAAATCTAATTCATTTACAGTTCCTATCAAATTCATTGCATGTTAACATTAATGACATATTTTTATGAAAATGACTATATTTTCCAAAACAAAAAAATTAGTGGCAAGAGTACCATTGTTTTTCATTTTTGCAACTCACTTTAATGTCTGCTGAGTAGAAGATGGATGGATTTTCATGCCTGCTTCTGTATTCTGTCTGTTGCTGTATGGTTTTTTGTTTTTTTTGTTTGTTTGTTTATTGGTTAAAGTAGATATAGAAAATCTTTCACAGATATATAATTTGGAAAAGGAAAGAGTATTTTAATTACCCTTTCAAATAATTGCGGATATTCTTTTTAGATACTATACCAAAACTTGACACGTGGTAGCTTCTGTGGTAGTTCCTTAAAGGCTAGTTGCAATGTGGAATCTGAAACCATATCAACAAACATTATGATCTGTTGGTCTGTGTTGAACTTTGAATGAAACTTTTACCCATGTGTAAACATCATACATTGATCATTTGGAAAATATTGTGCACTGAATTATACAGAACTTCCAAATATTGGCACGTTTCATTATACAGTATAAAAAATCACAATCATTAATATCAGTACTGATCTCATTAGAAAATTCAAATATTAGGACGTTGTCAAGCTAATGATAGTAGATACAAGTCTTCCAAAGTTTTAATTTTTGCTTGAAAACTCAACTATATCATTAGTAAAAATTAGTGTCACTAGTTTTCCTTGAAAGGATAAACACACTTCACTGCTTTTTGAGAAACTGTGTGCCAGATATACAAGTCTGAGAAACAATAGTTTGTCCTCTAGTCATTCTTTCAAGTAAAAATGGTGCTTCATGAATCAGGTGGCTGGTTCATCTTGCAACTCAGACAACTGCACATGTGTTTTTCCTTGAGACAAATGTCAAAGTCCAGTGTGCAAAAGGAGTGCTTTTCATGGACTTCCTGTTTGATCATGTAGAATATTATAAAGATGTGGATAAAATTGAGATGTAATCAAATTAATACTCTCCACTGCTGCAAATTTTAGGTTATTTTTCAATGAAGCTGGCTTTTTAAAAAAATTATTTATTTATATTTATTTTTGGCTGCGTTGGGTCTTTGTTGCTGCGTGCAGGCTTTCACTAGTTGCGGCGAGCGCTACTCTTCGTTGCGGTGCGTGGGCTTCTAATTGCGGTGGCTTCTCTTGTTGCGGAGCACGGGCTCTAGGCGTGCGGGCTTTGGTAGTTGTGGCACACGGGCTCAGTGGTTGTGGCTCACGGGCTTAGTTGCTCCGCAGCATGTGGGATCTTCCCAGACCAGGGCTCGAACCCGTGTCCCCTGCATTGGCAGGCGGATTCTTAGCCACTGTGCCACCAGGGAAGTCCTGAAGCTGGCTCTTTAAATTAAAAAAAATTCTTTTTCACTGTCAGTGTATGGCTGTGAAGAATAGTATGACTATTAGTACAGCTTGGTGCCATGTCTTGATTTGTAATAAAGTGTCAGATCGTCTATCCATCCTTGCTTTTGCATCATTAAGTCAACACAGTGAAGAAAGCACATGGCATCTGGGTATTATGGAAATTGTTTTGACCTCATGTACCTCTTGAAAAGTTCTTAGGAATCTCCAAGGATCCATGGGCCACAGTTTGAGAATGGTTGCACTATAGTGTGAGGGAATCTCATCAGGCTGCAAGTGTATGATCTGATGTCATTTAGCTTGACTTAGTGTTCAGCCTGCTACCCAAAGTGTTGAAAGTTGATCCACATCAAAATCATCTGCAACAGAATCTCTGTGGTTGGGACTGAGGAAACTGAATTGTTCTCAAGGGCCTCAAACACAGTGATGTTTGGGAGCATTATTTTGCTTTTATAAAGCCACTCTTTCCAAAACCATGGCATAGTCCCAATGGTCAAATACAAAATGATTTTAGGCAACTATTTCTTAATTTTAATAGTTATATTAAAGTCTATTACCTTATTTTAGCAAAATGTAAGATGCCATCGATTGTAAGATAACCTATTTTGTGTCCCACTAATAAAGGAAAACACCCTGCTAATTACAGTACTCCTTTCATTGATTATAAGATGCATCCCAAGTTTAGAGATAATATTTTGTGAAAATGTGAAGAAAGTTAGAATAAAGTAGAATAATATGTGCTAACGACTTAGAGACAGTGAAATATCTGTTTATAGTAGTGATATAAAGCAGTGTTTCTCAAACTTTTGTGGGCATAGGAATCCAACTGGGAATCTTGTTGAAATAGATATTCTGATTCAGCAGATCTGGAGTAGAGTTTGAGATTTTGAATATCTAAATGTCTCAGCTGATGCTGAGATAGACGGTCCAGACTTTCATAGCAAGCATATAGGGTAACTTTGAAAAACACATCTAAGAAGAAAAAGGAATCAAGGTAAATCAAAATATTAAGTGAATTAGCAGTACTGGTCTTAAATGGGTATTGCAAAATTTGTGATAGTAGTATAAGAATGAAGTCTGAAGTTGGGGAAAGACTACAATGACTCATGGTCAAACTATACCTTTAGGTCTCTTAGAAAAACAAGACTTTCCGTCTGGGATTCAAGTCACTGCGTGTGTTGAGGTGAAGATTTTTCTTCTTCCACCCACAGCTCTAACCATGACTCAGAATCCAGTATCTCCTACTTTTACTGCCTAGATGATGCATGAGTTGTCTCAGCGATATTCTTGCAAATGTGTTGTCCAGCCTACTCAAATGCCTTCAAGATGACTTTTTTTCCCTTTTGAAAATATTGGAAAATCATTTGGGGTAGTTTCTGCAGGCCAAAGATACTTCTTGCTTTAAACTGAAATCTGGCTCTCTGTGACTTCAGGATGTTTGATCCTCCTTTCGGCTCTTGGTAACAACAGAAAGAGTTCAAACCTTCTCCCCACAAGACAACTCTTCACCCATTTGATGGCTGCTCTGGGTTCTCCTTAGCTTTTTTTTTTTTTTTTAATGCGGACCATTTTTCAAGTCTTTATTGAATTTGTTACAGTATTGCTTCTGTTTTATGTTTTGGTTTTTTGGCTGCAAGGCATGTAGGATCTTAGCTCCCAGACCAGGGATTGAGCCTGGAAGGCGAAGTCTTAACCACTGGACCTCCAGGGAAGTCCCTCCTTAGCTTTTTCTTTTCCAGGCTAAGTAGCCCCAGTGCTGTCTTCATCTGTTTCTTCCGTGATGTGCTTCTGCATCTCCTTTACCATCACAGTGAGCTCACTCCTGTTAATCTCTTAAGTGTGACATCCAGACCACATGTTGTCCTCCATCAGCATGTGCCTTCACCTCTCCTGACCTAGGTGTCATGCCCTCTGGCAGCCTCCTCACACCGATGGCTCACCACTCACTGTCAAGCAAAGCCCCTCAACGCACGCTGTGTGCGTCCGGTTGCTAAGTCAGATCTTGTCCCCATATTTATACAACTGTACTCTGGGACCCAGGGCTAAAACCATGTATTCTTGGCTGATAAAACTTTCCCTTGTTAGGTCTCATCCAACTCTCTTGGCATGACTCATGGTGTCCCTGGAAACTCTACCCCCAGAAAGTCCCCTAATTATCTGCTTCTTGGTTTTGAGAGCTTGACCTGCTTCCAGCCCTACACAGCTGTGTCCCTCCAACCATCCCCTCTGTTCCTGTCTTTAGGGGTCTTCCAATGGGGATGGCCATCCCAGTCTCCCTGACCTCCAGCACCACCTTCTGAGTGCTCCCAACCCCTCTTACTGCTGTCAGTGCGCTATGACACTGCTCTCAACTTTCAGCCCTCTCCTGGGAATTTCTCAGCTACTGCATCTTGTCAGCAATGGTGTGGTCATGACTTAATTATACTTTGGTTTCCTTGGTCCTAATTCATCTAGAATTACTTCCAATAAACACAAATCTTGAGGTGGGGGAGTAATTTTTTTTTATTACTACAGTGGACATAGGTTTGAATCCATTTCTCCTTATTCTCTCAGCATCATTTGTGAGTAAAGACACAGCTGAGGGGATTCATGGGTGCGGCCTCTGCTCAAAAACCGGCAAAGTTAGACTTGTGTGAAGACTGAATCTTGAGCCTACGAACATCATGTTTGGGGCCAACCTAAGTATATTGACCTGGAGCTTGTGTGTCAAAGTTCTGCAGTGTGTTTTATTCCTGTTAGTGTGATGAGCAAATTTGGGAAGCCCTGCTTCCTTAGCTGCATATTTTGTAATCTGCCTTTAGAAATACTTAAGTAATAGATTTTAATTTCATCAGTTTCAGATTCCTATGAGTGTGGCAAGAATGAGAATGTGTAAAACACTGTTTGCTAATTTCAATTATTGTATTCCCAATCAAGATGAAAGTGACTCTTACCTTCTTGGTTTCCAAAGCAATGGTTAGTGTCCTTCAGGAATGAAGTGGCTTCTGAGAGAGTGATTCCAGAAATCAAAACTAAACAAAACAAAGAACAAATGAACTATGAAGAGTTTAAATAAATCTAGAAATTGTACTTTTCTAAGTTTAGCTACATTTAAATAGTACACAGTGGATGGTGTGGGATGGAAATACATTTTCCATTTTTCCCTTCAGTTAAATCATCATTCTTTAAATAATTGGGTAATTACAGCACTGATTAACAATTTTTTTGAGTATCTTCTGTGTGTGCAAAGTACCATGTCAGCTCCTTAAGGGGGTATAAAAAAGGATAAAGACAGTCTCTACCCTAAAGGAATGCAAAATTTAGGAACAGTTAAGAGAAATGCTCAAATAAATCTTTGAACAAGGAAGAATAATACAAATTCTGTAAGCGTCTAAATGAAGTGTTATGGGGACTTAGAGAGATGATGCTTCCGGCTGAGGGTAGGGGGCTGTGAGGGGTCAAAAAAGAAAGGAAGGAGGGAGGGGAATGATCCGGATTGTAACTTGGATGCTTTTAGACCAGAAGTTGAATTCTTTGGCAATGAGAGAAAAGTTGTGAATTATGGGCAAGACTTCTTTAAGAGGTCTAGGAAGGGCACTCTCTTAAATATCCTATATTCTCTTGGAGAAGATGAAGGTAGGGTAGCTGATAACTTACTTGGGACTAAGGAATCTCAGTCCAGAAGTTTATAACCTACATGAAGATCTCAGGATACCATAAGAGTCTGAATAATTTTCAATATCAAATTTAACTTAAACTTCCTATTTACCACACAGTACTTTTATGGAACCTGGGGAACATGTCGTGAAATACCATTTAGGCTGGAAGAGACATTTCAACACTTGCTTTCCTACTTTGGTCGTGTACTCTTGGTCTCTTCCTTTTATGAGTCTCTAATAATCTCCAGCTATATCCTAAAATTCTCAGGAAAAGATTAAATGATTAAGTATCATATTCTGAATCCTTGGTTCAAACGAAATCACACTTGGAGGCAGAACCTCGGTTTTCTAATGCCAGCTCTGTAAAGTAGCTGTTGTAATTTCCTTGAGCTTTGGTTTCCTTCTGTAAAAGAGACAGATGGACCAGAAAATCCCCAAGATTTCTCTTAACCCTGTGAATGTATGACAGAAGGTATTCTGGTGAAGATGGTGGCCAGAAATCAAAGCATCGCAAGCTCCTAAAGCTATAGAATCCCTCTGAGGGATGCTCCTGCAGTGTCAGACATGACCCAGCCCAAAGTCCACAAGGCATGCCATGCATGAGCAGCCTGGAAACTGGTCATTAATAAGCAAACTAGGATGCATTCTGAGATGGATAAAATGCATGGGAGAATTTCTTCCCGCAATCATCTCCCAGAAGTCCTGACATAAGAAAAAAATTTACATAACCAACCACAAAAATTTCAAATAATACTTCAAGGCAATCACAGAAGAGATATCACAAATTAGCATGTTTATTTGTTAACTGCAATTATAATACTGACCTAAACAATTAGAGGGGTAAGTACGTATTATATTCAGCTTTATATCCTGCAGGTTAGTTTTTTTATTTGGTGTCATAATTGCTTATATTCTTGTCTTTTTACTCTTTGTAGAAGCTTCTTGAAAGGCCTCGCCATCTTGTCTCCCATATTGCCCTTAACACAGTTCTTTACGCTTAGTAGGCCCTCAGCAAAGGCTGCTGTGTTGCCTTCTCTCCTCTCCAGGTAACCTGATCAGGTATAATCACAGCTACATGGAGCAAAAAAGCGGGCACTTGTGAGCACTTACCTTGCGATGCTGTGGTCGAAGCAGTTTCGAAAGTGTGGCCCCCCAGCTCCCTCTATACTCCCAAATGCGCAAGCCCAGCACTCTAATGTGGCTGTATTGGGGGATCACCATTTACTCCTTAGATGTAAATGCATCGTAGCCCTGATCTTTCACTCTTGTTAAGTTACTTGGATAAATGACCAGCGGAGGCTGTATAATGCCAAGTCAGCTGCGTAGGGATTTTGATGTTGGACACAGATCTTTGAGACTTAGAGAGTCCTAGAGGCCGAGCAGAACTGGGGCAGAGTGTGCTAAGAAGGTCAGTGAAGGGCAGAGCCACAGGGTGAATTGTCAAGCGATGGATGATCAATAGCATGGATACTAAGTACGTCTCCTTTACCCAGCATCGTAAACATGAAGTGGTGTGCGCCTCTTCTCAGAAATCTCCAGAAAACATAAGATTGGCCATTTAACACATCCATTCTTTTTTTTTAAACGTTATTTTTTAATTGAAGTATATTTGATTTACAATGTTGTGTTAGTTTCAGGTGTACAGCAAAGAGATTCATGTATACACACACACACACACACACACACACACACACACACATATATATCTATATATTCTTTTTCAGATTCATTTCCCTTATAGGTTATTACAAAATACTGAGTATATAGTTCCCTGTGCTATACAGTAGTTCCTTGTTGTTTTTCTATTTTATATATAGTAGTGTGTATGTGTTAATCCCAAACTCCTAATTTATCCCCCACCTCCCTTTCCCCTTAGGTAACCATAAATTTGTTTTCTGTATGTGTAGGTCTACTTCTGTTTTGTAAATAAGTTCATTTGTATCATTTTTTTTTTTTAGATTCCACATATAAGCGATATCATATATTTGTCTTTGTCTGGCTTACTTCACTTAGTGTGGTAATCTCTAGGTCCATCTAACCCATCTATTCTTATCCATTAATTTATTTTGTTAAAAAATCCTTTGTAGATGGAAAACTTTCTAAAATGTATTATATATTATCTTGATTTATTTAATCTAGTATCTTGAATAGACTTCAACTTTTCCTTGATCACTCAGGGGCCTGGGAGGTGATGTAATAAAGTTGTCAGGGATATTATAGTTTCTTCGCGGATTTTACCCTGCACTAATTGCTCCTAGGTTGCAATGAATTTTTGTGTCACCTTTATAGTTTTTACATCTACACCTTCATGGCAAGGTACTCAGCTGTATTCTGTCTGTGGTTAGTGTGTTTGCCTCTGTGAGCCCAATCTTCCTTTTTCTAATCTGCTATAGAATGGGAAACAGAGGAGCAAGCTAAAGGAAAAAACAAACAAAAAAAAGGAGTCATAAGTTCCATGGGAAGTTCTAGAAGTTCTAATGGAAATACATGGTCTTTGTGACAACTCTTATGGTTGCTCGGGGTTGTTTTTTGGCTGAAACATAAGCAATGTTTGACTATGTAGGAATTACCATACATTTTAGAAGTTAGAGCCATTTACAGCAATACAGCCTGACTTGTTTATGTTGTATATGATCAATGTGTACTGAATTATACTCAATATTTTGTAATAACCTATAATGGAATATAATCTGAAAACAATATAACTGAGTCACTTTTCCGTACACCTGAAACTAACACAATATTGTAAATCAACTATACTTTAATTAAAAAGAAAAAAAGATTCTCTAGTCTTCCAGTGGGTAGTCTCATATAGGTGAGGCATTTCCAAGGACAGTTTGCATTAGTCAAAATGAAATTGTGGACAAAGGAGAAACAGATAGGAATAGGACTTCCACGTAGCATTTTCCAAAGTAGATTTGACAGAATGCTGATTCTGAGAGAAACTGTGAAATAAAAGGTCCCGTGGCTAAATGAGTTCAGGAAATGTGGCCAACTCTATTCCCTGTTGCTGGAGATTCACCATAAATACTAGCATGTTAAGGGGCCTGAGAAGCCTTTCAGTAAAAAAAATATGAAGAACTTTTTTGTACCTGGTGATCCGATGTTGGAACACCATCTTACTCCCTGCTTGAGAAAACAAGAGGAGAAGGCTGAAGGCTGCAATCCACAGAGAACTTGTCTCATTCTTAGTACCATTTGGCCCAGAAGAAAGCAACAGAGAGTGATCAGGCATAAACACAGCTGCTTTTATCCAAGGGACAGTCTTTTGTATGTAACAGATGCTCAGTAGATTTTGTTCCTGTGTATAAATGAATAAGGACGATTCATGGGGAATCTGTGTTGAAAGAGGGCTGAAGTGATAAGGCAGAAAAGAATGGAATCAGACTCAGTCTCACTTAATAGTAATAGTTTATATTTATTAAGAACTCACTACGTGCCAGGCTTTATCCATATTGGCTCACTTAAGCATCATAATAGTTTTGTGGGGTAGGTGCTAACATCATTCCCATTTTATGGCTGAAGAAATTTGGGCCACTGAGAGTTTAAATAAACTGCCTAAGGCCACACAACTAGTAAGTGGCAGAAATGGGATTCAAATCCTCTCTGGCTCTAGAGCCAATGCCTATAACCTTTCACTTTTGCAAGCCCATCACTTTTGAGTGCTGGCAATGGGGAAAGGAGATATGAAATAGGGACATTGCTCCAAAGGAGGAGATAATGGACATGGGAAGAGAGTACATAGACACGGAAAGATAAATTACTTTTCCAAGGTTAAGTGCCAAGATGAGTGAGATGCACAGTGGACTAGATGTATGGACAAGGTATTTAAAACCCGTAAGGTATGTTGTGTATGTAAAATATTCTCAGAATTGTTATTAATGATAATGATACTGCTTTGGAGGAGAGAAGAGATCTGAAGGGGATGGTGACTGTGGAGATAATAATAATAATAATAAATAATAATAATAATGCTTTTTGTAGTTCTTTCCAGTTTACATAGCACTTTTGTATATTTTATTATGTTTATTTTTCTCTGCAAGCCTTAGGGGGTTATACTGTCTATATTCTTATTATTCCCATTGTCCATATGGGGAACTGAGGCCTAAGGGAGTTAAGTGATTGACCAAAAGGCCCCACAGCTAGTAGGCAATGGAGCCAGAATTGGAATCCCAGGTTGCTGATTCCAAAGCCTGGCCTTTTCCTCTATCCTCTACTCTCTCTTAAAGGAGGCAGATTTTAAGAGTACAGGGAGGAGGTTCCAGGCTTAGGGAACGTAGGGATTGTGGTTAGAAACAAGACTTTCCAGGGTGTGTTTCAGGAAGGTGGAATGGGCAAGCCTGGATGGAAGGGTTGGGGGTAACACGGAGGTGAGGCTGGAGAAGTGGGCTGGGCTTGTCTGTGATGGGCTCCCAATGCCCATGGAAGGAGTCAGGACATTATTCTGAGATCATTGGGGAACCTTTCAAGGTTTTAAGCAGAAAAGTGAACGTGTGTGTGTGTGTGTGTGTAGACACACACATATATCTGAAGATTAGTATAGAACTGATGGTGGGATATAATGGAGAGGGAGAACCTGAGGTCCTAGAACCACTTAGCAACTATTTAGAAAATCTTGGTGTACAACTTGCCAAGATGATTATACAGGCTCTGATATGATTTATGGGAGTAGGTGGGCAGTTAGAATTAACCCCTGGATGACCCTATAAATTCAGATGTGTGTTAAAATTCTCCATAGCACCAGAGGGCTGGCTTTCCCAGTGATTGTCCCCTGGTATCTCCGGGTCCATCCCGTAGGTTCAAGAAGAGTATTGTGTGGGCTTGAAGTTGTCTGCCTCACTGTCCCGTTTAGGCCTGGCAAAAAGAGAACCCCAGGAGGTGAAAGGAATATGTTTCTCTCATTTAAGACCTCTCTGAGCTCTAGACTTATTATTTTTAACATTTATTTATTTATTTAGGCTGCTCCAGGTCTTAGTTGTGGCATGTGAGATCTTCGTTGTGGCATGCGGGATCTTTAGTTGTGGCATGCACGTGGGATCTAGTTCCCCGACCAGGGATCGAACCCAGGCCCCCTGCATTGGGAGCGTGGAGTCTTACCCACTGGACCACTGGGAAGTCCTCTAGACTTATTTTTCGAGGCCCTATCCCACATTAATATATTACAATCCTCTCAACATAATATTAAACATGCAAGTAATATCTATTTGCATTGAATATAAAAATAATCATGGTGTAAAATGAAGAGGGCCTTGATTAAGCAGTACAGAAATGAGATGTAAAAGGAAAGAGAAAACCCAAGGGATACCCTGAAGGCAGGATCCACAAGACTTTGATGATGCCAAGTTTGAGGAGGAAAAAGGAATCAGAGGATCCTACCTTTCATCCAGCCCTCATTGCAGCCTAGAAATCTAGGGGCATGATACCTGCTCAGGAGAAATAGTGAAGGGGGGGAAATATGAATTTCGATTTTGGACAGATTGAGATTGAGATGATGGTGATATCCAGCTAAGTAGGTAGAGATAAGGATTCAAAGTTTACATACAGGAGACATTAAGACTGAAGATGTAGGTCTGTGAGTATGAGGGTGTCACCTGTATGCAGTTGATAGTTGAACTTATTAAGGAAGCTGGGTTCTCAGAGAAAGGCTGCATGTTGAGGAGGTGAGAGGCGGAAATGAAGACAAAAAGAGTGGGAAAAAAAAAGGTTATTCTTCAGGTAAACAAATACCTGAGTGAGATATTGCTGGAGTCAAAAGAGCCACGTGGATCCATATTTTACTTCTGTCATTTACTGCCATAAATGGCAAGTCCCATCACCTCTCTTCGCAGCTGTGATGTTTTCTCCTTCCGCTGCAAAATCAGAAACATAATTCTGTTTCTGCCCAAGTCATGAGGATAGTGTGGGGATCAAATGAGATACTGTCAAGATGTGGCTGTCTCCACAGGCAGTCTCTTTCCAGCCAGTGCCAAACAGTATGCTTCAATCTGTATCAACCTTGACACAGACCTTGGCAAATAATCCACTAGCACAAAAAACATAAGTGAGCAATGCAGGCTTTCCTGAAGATTTTGTAGAGCAGACTAGAAGAGGATTATATTACATCCCCTAAAGTAGTCAGTTTCCATCAGCAATGACTTCCACGAAGTCCATTTTCCGTCACACTGATGCAGGTGGTTGATTTCCTTTCTTCCCCTGAGGTGTCTGCCCGACCCCTATGGGTACTCAGTTGTTCCTCTGTTACATGGGGCCCTTTAGCTCTGCCATTGACCTGCATGCTTACTCATCTGGTTACTCAACAAAATAAAAGTCCTCAAGTAAAGAACACCACTTTTATCCTTAGAAAGTTTGGTGATCACCTATTTTTACTCACATATTCCCTTTGGGAGCTTCATCTTTATCCCACCACTATGCCCTGTAGTCCCCAGCTCACACCCCACACCATCATTCCATCTCTCCCAACCCTGAGAGGAATTCTGTCTATGAGGGTTTTCTCCAGTCTTGTTACAAAATCATTTTGTCAACTCTAAAGTGATGGGAACTTCATTATTAGTGTCAGAAGAAGTCAAGGGAGGTGGTATTTTCGAGAGGGTGGTATTTTCAAGAGAGAGGACATAGTAAAAAGCTCTACAGAGAAGATGGAGAAAAGGAGGACCATGAAAAGGGCATTGGGTCAGTCAGAGAGGTGATCCTGACATTAATGTCAGCAGGATGGTGGGGGTGGAAGCTTTGAAGGCAAGGATTAAGGAGTGAGCAGGTGTTAAGGAGGAGGAAAAAGTTTTCCTGATTTCCCCGGGAGCAAATCTCTCCACCAATCACTATATAAGGCGCATTCAGAGGAAATGCAGATTTGGATGGAGAAAGCAGCAGCAGGGCCAAATAGAGAGGCCCAGGAAACAAGTGTAATCAAGTTCATTCCGCAGAGGGCTACTTGAGAAGAAAGGGCAGTTAATTGTGCTGATAGGAGGATCATCCCTTACCCGTTACAACTATCTAAGAGCTATGTAACAGATGAAATTTCCAAAAGCAGCAAGAAGTTCCCCAGCCAGAAACAGAAATTTCTGGGCAAAAGTCACAGGACAGGTATATTAGTGAATGATACAAATTTATATTTAATCGCCTAATTAAAAATATTGAGTGAGAATATTAGATCCAGAACTAGAGGGGAACCTTGAATATTACCTAATCTAACCCTGATGTTACAGAATCAGAAACTGAGGTTCTGGACAGGTTACCTAATTAATGCTAATTAATTAGACAGACCCCCTTCCTATTCTACTCTCAGATCCAAGAGCGCTAGTTCAGAACTCTTTCAAGTGCAATACATACACTTCCATACTGCTGGCATTTCTACACTACAATTTTGCAAAGCAAAAAGTTGATGGGGGATTATCCAGAGAAATATTTAAACTGATTTTCCTTCAATCAGTGAGGACATAGATTTATCAGTTTTACAGGTTGGAAAACTGAGGCTTGGCAAGATTAAGTGACTAGTCATACAGCTAGTAAGTGGCAGAATGGGAGCTAGAACAAGTCTGGTTTGAATCCAAGCCCAGTTTGTGTTTTCACTACAAGACAGCTGTTTCTGGCTTTGCAAGATCCTGTTAAGACACTAACGCTCTCAGAATTATACATGCTTCTCAGAATTCCACGCAAACGAGGCATCCTTCTCTGAAAATATCATGGAGAGAGTGTGTGCATGGCCTGGGAACATTGTGTTCAGAGAAGAAATTCTACCAGTTAGGTCTGTCCAGTAAACTGGAGACTTTCTTATCTGGCCTCATAATCTTGACTGATGCCTGTGAGACTTAGGGTCTATGTCATTTGCCCTTTTTTGTCTAGTAGTTGTATTTTTTTTGTTGGTTTCTTCAGTGCTTAAAGCCTCATTAGAACTAAGAAACGCGTGATCAATTACTTTTAATTTCAACTGTTGGGGTATGAAACAACATAGCATAAAAAAAAAAAAAAAGATTTTATGCCCTTGGCTAGGCATAGCCCAAATGCATATTTACATTGTTAAGAGCTGCATGATAATGTAGTGACTTAGAGTGGACTTTGAGAGTCAGAATACTGAGGTTCAAATCCTGACTTCACTATTTAAACTATTTGAATTTGCGCAACTTATCCTACTTTTCTGAGCCTCAGTTTCTTCATCTGTAAAATGGGGATAATAACAATACCTAACTCATGGGGTTCTTGTGACAACTGAGTTAATAAATGCATGATAGGCTACTTTTTGAAAGTGACATGGAGTGGGTGAGGCCATGTCAACAGCAGAGCCTGAGACTTAGAAGCCAGGAACTTTCTCTAGAGAATGTACCAACCATTGCCTGTGCCAGAGGGCTCTGGAAGCCAGGACAGCATCTTCTATGTTGTTCTTTCATCTCTTTTTTGTTGCTGTTTGGTAAGGCCCATCAGCTGACCACAGCCTCACTACTGGCCATCCAGCCCTCCCATTCTACCCACTACATATAGCCAATTTCCTCTCCAGATGGCCCAGAACACTCTTAAGTCACCGCCACCCCCCACCCCCCACCCCCTCATTCCACACACTCACAACAATAAAACAAGACGAGGAAGATGGAGCCTAGATACCTCAAAGCAGGGTGACCAACCTTCCTAATTTGCTTGGAATTGAAGAGATTCCTGAGACTTCAGTTTTAAAATCAGGACAATCCTGGGCAAACCCAGATAAATTTATCACCCTACCCAAAAGGTGGTTGGGGGTATGATGGCAAAATCCTCAAACTTGACCAAGATGGGGCTAGATGGAGCCAGCTTGAGATCTCTCACAAAACCAGGATGGTGATGAAATTCACATATGGAATTGCTAATTTTGAAGCTGTAACGCACAGAGCCGGTAACAGGGAGCATGCACGTATTCAATTGTTTATTCATCAAACATTCATTGAGGGCTTACTACATGCTGGGAAGATTTTAAGCACTAGGGAACAGAACAGGCAAAGTCTCTGCCCTCATGGAAACTCTATTCTAGTGTGTGTGTATGTGGGGACAGACAACAAACAAACAGATATCAAATGTCAATTAGTGATAAATTCTCTGAAGGAAAGGAAAATTAGGATAAGGAAACAGTGGCTGTGTGGGTTTGAAATGGATCAATCAGGATAAGTTTCTCTAAAGAGATGGTATTTGAGCACTTAGAGGAAGAGCAAGCCAGGAGAATATCAACGGGGCACAGTATTCCAGGCAGAGGAAACAAATGCAAAGGCTCTGGGAGGGGAACTTGCCTGCACAGGAACAGAATAAAGGCCAGTAGGGCAGGGATGAAAGGAGCCAGGGATACAGTAGCAAGGAATGAAGTGGCAGAAGCGGCTAGGGGCCAGATGCTTAGAGCCTTGCAAACTAAGGTAAGGATTTAGGGTTTTAAATGCCAGCTGTTATTATAAAGGTAACGCTATTCTTCCATATTCTCTGCTGAGCGTTGGCTCTGTTATCTGCTGTTTTTCTACTCAGCTTTGCTTCACTCTGTCAAACAAAACGTTTAGCTGCTCTTCATTTAGCAAATGGCTTATAAAGACACCGTTCCAGGCATTGGGGATTAGAAGTTGGTTCTCTCAAACAGCTTACCATCTAGTTCGGGGAGGGTGGGTGGATCACAGTATTGAAAACACGTGAAAAAATCAGCAGCCGTGGACTTCCAAGGAAACAGCCGGTAACTACCGAGAAGAAAGGCGGTTTCAATTTCCCAGAGAGGTGAGGAGTTGCTTCCGGTGCGCCCCGGGGCATCATGGGAGGGGTGCGCCCCGGGGCATCATGGGAGGAGTGCGCCACCGGGGAAGGAAAGGCTGGAAGTGATGCCGCCAGGGTTGGGACCAGCCTGGAGACGGTGAGGGGCCCTGGCCGGTGAGTGTACGTTTGGAGTTTGTGAGAGAGGCAGGCGTTTCTCGTCAGCTCCGCGATTCCAGAGCTTAACTGTGCGTGTGGTGGGAGGGTGTGAAGCCGGAAGTGGCGAGGGAATTCGAACCCCCGGCTCTTGACGTGACTGGGCCGCAAGGAAATTTCTGAAAATTCTCAAATCGGCAAATTCCATTTGAAGTTTTTCAGTACGTTTATAGGCATTTTATTACATTGCATATACATGTACTTATGTAACATATAGCGCTAAATCCATTTTTGGGTACTAAAAACTGTGGATATCAATAGAATTATTTTTCAGAATATACCGGAAAAAAATATGATTCTGTTGCTCCAAAGATACCACCTTTCCCATCCATCCTCTTAACAACATTTTTCATAATTTGAGGGCTTCTCATTGTGGTGGCTTCTCTTGTTGCAGAGCACAGGCTCTAAGCGCGTGGGCTTCAGCAGTTGGGGCTCACGGGTTCTAGAGCGCAGGCTCAGTAGTTGTGGTGCACGGGCTTAGTTGCTCCACAGCATGTGGGATCTTCCCGGACCAGGGCTCAAACCCGTGTCCCCTGCATTGGCAGGTGGATTCTTAACCACTGCGCCACCAGGGAAGTCTGGTGTTGCGTTCGTGAGGGCTGGTGGGGCCCTCTTGGGACTGGACGGATCCTTTGTTCCTTCTGCACGGGTGTCCAAGCAGGTCTCAGAACAGCCCTTGGCCTCTGAGCATCCAGGCAGGCACCCACGTTCCTCCAGCTCAGGTTAGCCTTGGCCCCTCCAGCCCCCGTGGCCAATTACTGAGCTGATTGTGTCTTTACTCTTTAAAATTAAATCACTCTCTCCAGGTGGGCGAGAAGTTTACTTGTGAACTCGGTTAGGGTTAGGGGTTAGAGGTTAAGGGTTAGGGGTAAGGGTCAGGGTTAGGGCTAGGGCTAGGGGTTAGGGTTAGGCTTAGGGTTGGGTTAGGGTTAGGGGTTAGGGTTAGGGTTTAGGTTTAGGTTTAGGGTTAGGGTTAGTGTTGGGTTAGGGTTAGGGTTAAGGTAGGGTTAGGGTTGGGTTAGGGTTAGGGTTTAGGGTTTAGGGTTAGGGTGTCCAGCCTTACGTCCCATTCAGCTGTGAGTGTAGATGTGGTCAGTCCAGTTGCATCACAGCCCCTGATTGAATTTTGTGAGAATTCCTCTCTCTCTCACTGTCTTTCTTTTTTTATCAATAATTTTTATAATGGGGTGTAGCTGATTTGCAATGTTGTGTTTCTTGGTGCTGTACATCCACCTGAGTCACTTACAGAGAGACTTCAATAAATTCTTTTCTAATTTCTAGTAGTCAGATATATGTTTTTTCTGTGAATAGAGTGTGCTTAGTCCAGTTCCTTGAACAATGAGTATGTCTTGGCGATTGCATTATTGGCGTATGGAACGGTATCTGTGCCAATTTCAACCTCCTGGTTTATGCATCACCGCACCACACTTTTCCCCTTAAGCAGCCATAAGTGTGTTTTGTAAATGTGTGATGGTGTTCTGTTTGTAATTCAGTTCATGGTTGGCGATTTTTAGATTCCTTTTATAAGTGATATCTTATGATAAGTTTCTCTTGCTGTCTAACTTATTTCACTCTCAATGACCATACATATATCCCCCTGAGTTGCTGCAACTGGCCTCATTTCATTGATTTCAGGGCTGAGTAATATTCCGTTGTCCTTAAGTACCAAATTTTCTTTCACCATTTTTTCCTTCCAAGGACTATTAAGTTGTACCCAAGTCAAGGCTGTTGTAAACATAGCAGCAGTAAACGGGGTGCCTGCGTCCTGTGGATTTTTGGTTTTTCCAACATATAGGCCCATGAGTGGAAGTGCCCTATGCTTTGTAGCTCTGTTTTTTAGATGTATTAGGAAACACAGCACACTTCTCCAGAGTGGCCGTTGGCAATTTACATTCCCCCCTTCAGCGTAACAAGGCTCCCTTTTCTCCTCTCCTTGTCCTGCATATCTGGTTTTTACCCTTTGTGAGGATGGTCCTTTTTTCTGATTCGAAGTGATACCTCTTTGTAGTGTTGATTTGCATTGCCCGCTTCTTTGGTTGGCCAAAAAGGGCGTATGCGTTTTTCCTGAATATATTCTGGAAGTTAAATTTGAGAGACAGCTTTTTTTTTAATTGATTAATTAATTAATTTATTTATTTTTGGCTGTGTTGGGTCTTCGTTTCTGTGCGAAGGCTTTCTCTAGTTGTGGCAAGCGGGGGCCACTCTTCATCGCGGTGCGCGGGCCTCTCACTATCGCGGCCTCTCTTGTTGCGGAGCACAGGCTCCAGACGCGTAGGCTCTGTAGTTGTGGCTCACGGGCCTAGTTGCTCCGCGGCATGTGGGATCTTCCTGGACCAGGGCTCGAACCCGTGTCCCCTGCATTAGCAGGCAGATTCTCAACCACTGCGCCACCAGGGAAGCCCCTTGAATAGTTTTGTATTTAAAATTTGTCTGTGGGGACTTCCCTGGTGACGCAGTGGTTAAGAGTCCGCCTGCCAATGCAGGGGACACGGGCTCGAGCCCTGGTCCGGGAAGATCCCACATGCCGCAGAGCAACCAAGCCTGCGCGGCACAACTACTGAAGCCTGCGCACCTAGAGCCCGTGCTCGCCCACAAGAGAAGCCACCGCAATGAGAAGCCCGTGCACCGCAACGAAGAGTAGCCCCGCTCGACGCAACTAGAGAAAGCCCGCATGCAGCAACGAAGACCCAACGCAGCCAAACATAAATTATAAACTAAAATAAAATTTGCCTCTGAATAACTTTGAGTGAATTTGGTATAACTTGTAAAGTTTGCATCTACATTCACTTCATTCCAAATGGTTTCCAATTAATTGTTCCTTAACTACTTTTATTTATTTATTTATTTTTCTTAACTACTTTTAGAAAACTTTTGGGATAGAGACTCCATTTTAGTTTGAATTTCCAGTTTAATGGATTCAGCAGTCCTGTCAGTAGGGCAGGCTGCCTCCAGTGACCTGTGAGGGAGGCGCGGCCTGCACTTCCTGCACTGACCACAGGGTGGCGCCTAGTTCGCCTCTCTGACCCACAGCGCATGCTCGTCCCCTGCGAACTCGATTGTGAGGGCAGCTGAGAGGAGTTGAGCCGCCTCAGGCGCGGGGGCGGGGGCCTTCGGGTAGGACGCCCGGCTCAGCGTCTCTGCTGAGAGGAGCTCGGTCTCCGTCTCCTTAGGACTCGCTGGGGTTTCGGCTTCAGGACAAAGTGGGGCTGCGTCCACGCTGACTAGGGAACTAGGTTTCCTGAGGACCCAGGTGATGCCTGAGGAAAAGGTGAAGAGACGGTGAGGAAAAGTGGGGAGAAGCTTCCTGTGGGCGACTGACCGTTGAGGGGGTCCGTCTTCGTGTGAGCGAGGGAGGGCTTGGCGTGGAAAGCTGGGTTTTTGGTCAGGTTTGTGTGCAGGGTAGCCAGCATGAGTTATGGGGCGTCCAGTTTTCCCAGCACCATTTATCGTGGGGAGTGTCGTGCTCCTTGGTGTGTCCTTGGTCCCTGTGTCATAAATTAACCGACCCCGTCCGTGTGAGTTGAATTCTGGTCTCTCTGTCCTGTTCCTCTGGTCCCTGTGCCTGTTTTGAGCCAGTTCCACACTGTTTTGGTGACTGTAGCTTCTCAGCAGAGTGTGACGTCAGGGAGGGAGATGCCTCCAGCGCGTTCTCTTTTTTCAGGGTTTCTTTGGCTATTTGGGGTCCTTTGTGGTTCCCCACAGATATTAGGAGGATTTGCTCTATTTTGGGGGAAAATACCATGGAATTTTGGGAGGGATTGCATTCACTGTGTCCACTGCTTTGGGTAGCATGGATATTTTAACAATATTAATTGTCCCATTCCGTGAGAACAGGATATCTTTCCATTTATTGGTGTGTTTTTCAATGTCTTCATCAATGTCTTAAAGTTTTCAGTGTGCAGGTCTTTCACCTCCTTGGTTGACTTTATTCCCAGGTGTTTTGTTCTTTTTGATGCATTTGTAAATAGGGTTGCTTTCTTTCTCTTTCTGATGGTTCATTATTAGTGTTTAGAAATGCAACTGATTTCTGTGTATTGATTTTGCAACTTTACTGAATTTATCTATTAGTTCTAATAGTTTTTTTGTGGAATGAAGTGGAAAATTGGAATTCAAAAATCCCACTGTTTCTACCATATCCAGGTCGTCCACAACACGGAGGACAGCGGCTCCTAATATAACCTTCCCACAGTGCCTCTAAATGACATGTGGACTTTGGGTGAACTGGATCTGGGTAAGGCTTGGCTTCTATATGGAAGTTTGATGTTTTCTCTGCTTTTCTGGCATGCTGTTGACATACATGATGTTTTGAAAAGTAATTGACTTTCCAGTAATTTCAAACATACAACTTTACATACATAAAAACAAGTCTTGTACCTTGATTAAATATACTCCTAAATATTGATGTTGACAGTATTAAAAATGGAATTGTTCTCATAAATTCTTTTTCAGATTATTTTTTGCCAGCGTATGCATATAAGATAGATTTTCATGAATTGATATTTTGTTCTATAACTTTGCTTATTAATTAGTTGATTAGCTCAAATAATTTCTTTGCTGATTATAGGTAGTTTTATATATAAGATGATGTGACCTATGTTCTGTGAAGAGACACGGTTTTAATTTTTCCATTCACCCACTGATGCCTTTTATTTCTTTCCTCAAGATTCTGGGTAGACCTTCCAGTACACTATTGAGTAACGGTGATGAAGGCCAGCTTCCTGGCCCTGTTCCTGATTTCAGGAGTAAATCTTTCAGTCTTTAACGTTGAGCATGATGTTTGCTGTGGCTTTTTGTACTACTCTTTTCCATATTGAACAAATTTCCTTTTATTCCTGCTTTCTTGAGTGTTTTTCATGAAATAACACTGGATTTTCATTGTAGATTTTTTGCATTAATTGATATGATTATGTGTTTTTACTTCACACCATTATTGTGGTTGAATACATTGCTTACTTTTAATATGTTGAGCAACCTGAAATTTCTGGTGTAGAGATACTTGCTTATGGCATTATCCATTTAAAGTTCTGTTGGTTTCATGTTGCTATTATTGTGTGATAGATTTTTACATTCATATTTATAAGTTGTACTGGGGTAGTTTTCTTGTTTTTTTCCTTTATTTTTAAAATCTTTTTTAAAATAGTGGTTTTATTTCATTTTAATTATTTATTTATTTTGGCCACGTCCCATGGCTTGTGGGATCTTAGTTCCGCAGTCAGGGATCGAACCCGAGCCCTTGGCAGTGAAAGCACAGAGTCCTAACCACTGGGCCACCAGAGTATTCCCCAGTTTTCTTTTTCAAGATGTATTTGTATAATCTGATTAGACTTGGCTTGGTGTAAGTGGTTTGGAGGGTTGGCATTAGGGCTGGGGCTGGTGTGAGGGTTGGGGCTGTATATGGTTTATGGTTGCTGTTATGGTTTAAGTTTTATGGTTAATGAGTTATTTATGGGTATGGTTAATGAATATATTTTATGGTTTGGTTATGGTTTTGCTTATTGGTTAAGGTTTATGGCTTTGTTCTCAGGGTGTTAGGGTTCTGTGTTAGAGTGGGTGTTAGGGTATGGGTGAGAATTGGGGTACAGGTAGGATGCGGGTAGAGCATGGGTTAGGGTAAGGTACAGGTTTAGGGTACAGGTTAGGCTAAGGTTAGGTCAGGGCTTAGGGTCAGGATCAGAGTTTAGGGTTAGGGTCCATGTCAGGATTAGCGTCAAGGTTGAGCGAGGCCATTGTTTTCTGCTCCTCTAGTGCTGGATTCTCATTGATAGATGAATGAAATGTCTGCTCTGGTCACCCAGTGTTTCAAATTGAGCTCAGCCTTAGTCAAGGGTTCTTAGGGCCTCAGAGGTCATGCAGGGTTTCCCTCCACCCTCCCTCCTGGGAAGAGTGATGCAGGCCCCACTCTGTCTGGGCAGCCCCAGGTCCAGCATGGCCCTGACATGCAGGATACTAAGTAGACGTGATGTAAGACTTGGTGCATCAGTCTGCCAGCCCCCAGGTCCTGCCTTTTTTTTTTTTTGTTAATTAATTAATTAATTAATTTTGGGCTGTGTTGGGTCTGCATTGCTGCACGGAGGCTTTCTCTAGTTGCGGCGAGTGGGGGCTTCTCATTGCGGTGGCTTCTCTTGTTGCAGAGCACAGGCTCTAAGTGCGTGGGCTTCAGCAGTTGGGGCTCGCGGGTTCTAGAGCGCAGGCTCAGTAGTTGTGGTGCACGGGCTTAGTTGCTCCACAGCATGTGGGATCTTCCCGGACCAGGGCTCAAACCCATGTCCCCTGCATTGGCAGGTGGATTCTTAACCACTGCGCCACCAGGGAAGTCTGGTGTTGCGTTCGTGAGGGCTGGTGGGGCCCTCTTGGGACTGGACGGATCCTTTGTTCCTTCTGCACGGGTGTCCAAGCAGGTCTCAGAACAGCCCTTGGCCTCTGAGCATCCAGGCAGGCACCCACGTTCCTCCAGCTCAGGTTAGCCTTGGCCCCTCCAGCCCCCGTGGCCAATTACTGAGCTGATTGTGTCTTTACTCTTTAAAATTAAATCACTCTCTCCAGGTGGGTGAGAAGTTTACTTGTTAACTTAGTTCCCTCTTCTCCATTCTTTGGCCACTGAATGAAGCCTGTGCTCTGTCGGTCTCAGCTTTGGTTTCGTTATTCACCTATTTGAACCAGAATGGAAAAAGGAAACGTTCCCTGTCGAGGCAGTGATCCTCAGCCAGGCTAGGGCCCGAGTAGGGTTTATATGACTTAATTTGGTAACAATGTGTAAGGGGATGGTGGTCTCTGCCTTTGGGGTGGTGGAGGGCACACCTATAGCCACAACACTGGTTCTGTGGACAGCATGGTCCCCTGTGGGCCTGGACCGTGTGCTCTCGTTCCCCTACGCCCGACACCACCTGACGGTCATGACGTGGTGACACTGGCTGCTGGGCGTCCAATCAGGAGGGACCCAGAGGCAGCTCCTGGTGCCAGACCAGACGTGTCTTTCCACAGGCCATGGATATAGTTGGTCTGAGGACTTTGCTTTGTGTCTAGAGAACAGACTGAGCCGCTAGCAGCTGATCTGTGCTGTGGATTTGAAACTCATGGGCAGGGCAAGAGCTCCCACTGGACACTGGCTCGGAAGCTTCCGCACGGGTGATGACCACACCAGTGCTTCCTGCCTGAGCCCTCCAGGCTTCCCGCCTGCCTCCTGGGGCCCCAGATACTGGGCTGATAGGGCTCAGCGGCTGCTGGGACTTGAGGTCCAGATGCTCCCAGGTTTGGGGTAAACATGCCACTACCCACTGGAGCCTCCCTTCTCTGAGGTTCAGGAAACAGGAGGACCCACCAAACTGAGCCCATCCCTGGGCTCTGCTGCAAGTCTGTTCAGATTTGCTCTCCTGATCCTGAAGACAGTCCTGCGGGAAACAGGGCCTGCGATTCCCATACTGATGGTGTTCTATGGAGTTTCCATGGGATCCCTTTCTACCCTGTTCTGAGCAAATTACTAGTCAATCCATGCTACTGTCACCCGATGAACAGACTGGGAAGTTGAGACTCCAAGAAGCCTAGTAACCTACACAGAATCACAGATGTGGGAGCAGGAAGTGGGGTCTGTGCCCATCGCCTGCCCAGGGTGAATGAATGCTCCCAGCAGGTTCCACGTCCCCCCTCTGCGGGGACTGGCTCACAGGGCCTCCTCTTAGGCGGATTCACTTTGCAAGCCTTCCCTTCAGCAAGATTCCTGTTACAAAACCTTCCTTTCATGGGATTCATCTCACAATCCTGTTTTTGGGGTCACCCGGGAAGTTTATATCACCCTGAAGCGTGTTCAGACTCACATCACCAGACCAGCTTTCCTGGGTGATACTCACCACCTGCCCGTCCACTCCCAGCTGAGACCCAGAGATGCCCCCTTGGGCCCCAAGCCCCACGGCTCTGCCTGGGTGCCCACTCCCCTCCTGCCTGGTCCATCCCTCTCACGTCCCCTGCAGGGTCACCAGGAGCTCCCACTCATCCTGTGCAGGCTGTCCGCTCTGTCCTGGGGCGGCCTCCGTGGTGTCAGGTAGAAGAAACAAGAGGTACTGGTGGGGCCTCCCTCACGCAGCACAGCAGCTAGCAACCGCCTACTGACCTTGTCACTGTGGCTGGACCTAGATGGGGGTTCAGGGGGCCCGCAGTAGCTCCTGGTTGTCATCTCACGCCAGCACCGCCCACAGGGAAGTCGCTGAGCAACTCTGTGCTGGCTACATAGAGAGGACGCTCATTCACATGCTCCTCCCAGCCCCCGGGGCTCTCGTGGGCAGACCCCTCCCAGGGTATGGAGCTCACCTGGGCAGGCACCCAGCAGCCCACGGGGCTCTCATGGGCAGGCCCCTCCCAGGATATGGAGCTCACCTGGGCCGGCACCCAGCAGCCCCCGGGGCTCTCGTGGGCAGGCCCCTCCCAGGGTATGGAGCTTACCTGGGCAGGCACCCGGCAGGGCTGGGCACACAGGAACCGTGCACGTGGCCCTCGTTGCAGAGCACCCCAGCCCACCTGTTGGTCAGAGCTGACCCTGAGCACCTCAGAGCAGGACCTGAACTAACAAACAGCAGCTCCGACAGGTCTGTGACCCTGGGCTTCACTCTGTGCGGCCTCCCTCCGCCTGGTCTTCCGGTGGCTTCCACTGCAGCCCGGCACCAGGCCTCTGTCTCCACCCACCACCCCTCCTCTCCCTGACTCCTGGGTTCCTCTCATTAGGAGAGGGTCTTCTTGAAGTTGTTTCCTACTCATGAGCCAGTTAAAATGATTAGAAAATCAGCCAGAGTTGTAGCCCCATGTCAATCCTGACCCTCAGGACCCCACATCTGTTCCTTGGGCCTGGCCGGCACAACAAGGCCCGTTTTCTGCAATTCTGAGCCCCTGAGGGGCGAGGATTGGCTGACCTGGGCAGCCTGACCCGGCCGGCCAGCCCTCCCCAGGTGTGCCTGGGCTGAGGTCAATATAAACACCCCTCCCGGCAGCAAGAGCCCCTGCAGCTGTGCCTGACGCCATATTCTCTGCGCCGTCAGCAGTCTCGGGGCTGGGCTGGTGGGAGGGAGTGAGGGGTCACGGCCGTGAGGGTGGCCCGGTCTGAGTGAGGCTCTGCTGGAAGTTCTCCCCGGGCAGAGGCGAGGAAGCAAGAAAAGGGCAGTGGGGGCCAGGACAGGACGGGTAACTCGGGTAGGGGAATGGAAAGCTTCCAGAAGAGCAGCCGGGGCCAGGACCGTCCTGTGTGACATGCAGGAGCCCACGTAGCACGTGTGCTGTCGCTGGGGTGGCTGCAAGCCCTTTCCTCCAGCCTGTGAGGTCCTTGCACATATTCAGGCGGCTTTGCTGGGAAGGGTGGGTAAAGTTCAGGAGCAGCTGGCTTGGAGGTCAGCTAACATTTACAAAGAGACGCCTCCGAACGGCCCAAGCCGCTTTCCAATGAGGATGCCCCTTGTGGGGGGCTGCTGGCAGCATGTGAGAAAACGCCCCGCCTCCGACCAACTTCAGAAATTTCCATCAGTGTAGCAAGTATCTTGATAGGTTTTCCTCTAACTAGTGGGTTCTTAATTAGCAACATGAATGGTGACATTAAATGTCCTCAGTCAGGATTGAAATACCCCCAACATGTACCGGTGTAAGAACCTCGGGAGGCAGTGTGCAACCCGCACCTTTAGGGATGGGCTTCCTACTTGACCCCTCAACGTTGTGGTGCCCAGCCACTGATTTAGGGTTTCTGGGGGCCCAATGCTGACTCTAAGGCTGAGTGGTGGTCTCAGCATGAGCTGGCGTTTGAGAAAAGTGTGATGAAGTTAAGTCTGACTTTCTGTGACAGCTGGGGAGGGGTTTGTAAAGCACCTTGGCTTTTAGGGCAAAGGTTTGTTACTGGAACAAAGTGTCCCCCCCAAAATGGGCTGAAGCTCAAGATGTCTCTGTCCCTTTCATGTGAGAGTCCAGGGCAGGTGGGTGGCAGGGCCCAGGCTCTGTCCCCCTTGTTTCTCCTCCCTGCTTCCAGGTGAGGGCTCCAACCAGCAGGGTGGGGTGACCAGGTGGGCATCATGCCCTCCGTCCTAGGATGCAGTCTGGCCAAGGCCCTCACCACCTCCACCTCTCCCCCTTGGTAACACGAGACACTGTGCCCCAGCTGTAAGGGGTGGGAAGGCTGGGAGGTGCAGGGTAGCTGTGAACAGGAAAAAGGGAAATGGGATCTGGTGGGCAGCTGCGTGGCTCTGCTGTGAGGGTCACCTGGACGGTAGCGCACAGACTCTGGGTCCTGTGAAGCGTCGATGCTTTGTGGTTCTGGAAATCCTATAGGAGACGGTCCACGGCAGGTGAAGCTAATGCTCTCAGTGGAGGTGGTGAAGCCAAAGATCTCAGTTCAGACTGAAGGTGCCGATGTACATACAGGACAAGACCATCTCGTTTGAATGGACTTCAGGCACGTTTAACACGAATGCAGTCGTGTTAATGCCTGGCATCTTCTATCTTGTGCCTCTCCTCAGGGACCCCCTCCTCAGTTCCTGAGGATCCTGTAACTCCCGTACAGGGGGATGGAGAGTGGGCTCTGTCCAGTCTGAGCCCTGAGTTACCCTGCGTGTGAGTCTGCTCAGGACCGCCGTAACAAATACCACAGACTGGGCAGCTTGAATAACAGACCTATCATCTCCCAGTCCTGGATGCTGTCCGAGATCAAGGTGTGTGCAGGCTGGCTTCTCCTGAGGCCTCTCTCCTTGGTGCTTAGACAGCCATCTTCTCCCCAGGTCCTCACGTGGTCTCCCCCTTTGCCTATCTGTGTCCTAATCTCTTCTTGTAGGATCTCAATCCTATTGGATTAGGATCCACCCTAGTGACCTCATTTTTACCTTGATCGCCTCTTTAAAAATCCCATCTCCAAATACAGCCACATCCTGGGGTCCTGGGGGTTAGGGATTCAGCATGTGAATTTGGAGGGACATGACTGAGCCTATCCCATCCTCCTTAGGAGCCAACTGTGCCTCGGTCCTTCCTTCCCTCAAGTCACACAAGGTGATGTAGTGGCTCACGGAGAGGCCACTCGTGCAGAGTCTGTGTCCCAGCTGGGGAGACCTTCTCTGCTCTCTCTGATCAGGCCGTGGCCGTGCCAGTCCCCTCCTGAGGTGAGCGGTTCTGGTGTTTCCTGCCGTGTCTCCTGGCCTGCTGAGGTGCTCCTTGTCAGGGAACCCAGGAGCCAGCAGCCTCGTGGGGATGCCGGGGACTCTCAGGGCCTCGGCAGATGTCTCTCCCAGCAGATACCCTAGCGAAAGTGGGGAAACATTTGGGGGATTACAGGTGGGGGAGAGTCACAGTCTCGTTTATGCTTCAGAAAGACCACGTTGGGGTGGGATGTGAGGTGCACCGTGCGGGCAGGGAGTTTTGTCACGGCCTGGTGGAGGAACCAGGCACAAGATCGGGCTTGGGCCAGGGCTGTGGGCGTAGAGGTGAATTAGTGTGGGAACTGGCCACAGACTGTTGTCGAAATCTCGGCTTCCCTGTGCAACGAGGCCAAACAGAAATACGGAGACAGAGATTTTTGGAGGAAGAGAGAGATGGCTTTATTTTTCTGCCAGGCAGAAGGGAAGACACAGCCGGCTAGCGCCTCAAGAACTGGGCCCATCCTCCTTGAGAATCAGGGAAGGTTTTATACGTGGGGCTCTCGCAGTCCGGGGTATAGGATGAGGATCAAAGTAGTGAAGGTCTTGCATTCCTCCTTTTCTTTGCATTATTTCAAAGCAGTCATAGTTGGCATCAGGCCGCGCGGTAATTGGGGTCCAGCAGTCTGGTAATTGCGTCCGTTTGCCTCTGGTTTATCGGCCGGTGACCTTGTTTCTGAAATGCAAAGACTATAGGGGGTGATTTGTTATGAGGGGCATATAGAATGTAAGTGCTGGACATAATAACGTTAGGGAGTATGAGGCAGGGGATGTAACTCACACAGAATTAGGGGTGATGGGTGCCAGAGGTAAATTACATAGTGTCAAGGAGTGAGGTTAGCTTTGTAAAGTACAAATCTAGTTACTACAAATTAGTGACAAAGTAAAACAAGGAGTGATGAACTCTTTCAGGCCAGGTTATGTTTCTTCTCTAGCCTGTTCGCTGTTCCCTTTGTTTTCCTTGTTCTCAGGGGAGGGAGAACTTCATTTCTATTTTTGCTGCAACAAGACTCTGGAGGAGCAGATGACAGTCAGTGGGGCACAAGGAGAGTGGGAGCCTGGGAGACCCCAGTGTTACCGAACAAAACTTGGGTCCGCTTGCCCGAGTGCAGTAAAGCCAGTCTACTGACACCGGGTGTGGTGAAGGGAAGTGCAGCTTTAATTGTAAAAGTGCCAATACAAGGAGAACAGGCGGCTTGTGCTCTAAATCCCCGAACTCCCTGAAGGATTTCAGCACAGCAATGTTAAAGGCCAGTTGAAGGAGGGGGGTCACAGGGTATGGGATCAGCTGGTGCACAGTTCTCTGGTTGATGGTGAGGTAACAGACGGTTAACACTCTAAATTCTTAGGCACCAGAAGTTCCGGGGCTACCTGTTCAAGATCATCAGGTAGTTAGTTTCTTCCGTTTGGTGGTGGTTTTAGCATCTGTCAAACAACTCAGGAAGCGTGCATCAGATACTGTTATCCAGGTACTTCAGAGAGGAGCTCCAGCAGAGGATGTGGGGGAGGGCTCTGTCCTGGGAAGGCCCCATAGGGTCCTGCTCGGTTACACCCGGTGCCTGAGCTCAACAACCAGGGAAGGTGGGGTTGATCCTGGGTGTGGGGAGCTGCAGGATCCCAGTCCCCTGAGGGCCCTGTTAGCCCCCAAGGTGAGATGGGGGTGCAGTGATTGGACAGAGGCGTCTGGCCTGCGAGAGGGGTCCAGGCTGGAAATGTCACGGGAATCATTGCAGGGAGGGAGAGGAAAGGCCAATGGGGGCAGGTAGGTCACAGCAGACTACGTGCAGGTGACTGCGGTCCTGTTGGAAGCAACTCAGAGCCAGAAAAGAGTGGCCGTCAGGGGCTCAGCTCCATTCTCTTGTTCCTTTGTAAAACCACTGTGTCAGAGTTTGAGACACTGCCAGGAGACGTCTGGGGCCAGTGCTGCCATGGCTTCATCAAAGGGGTCCAGGGGGAGCACAGAACCACTGCAGACCCCGCCCATGTCCTCACTGGGAATGAATCCCATCGGGGCTCCTGGGCTCACAGACTTGAGGGAACCTCTGTCCTCAGGACTGGTCTTCCTCCTTCCTCTCACCTGTTGGTCAGAGGCCCAGGAACCCCCAACCTGGCTCCACCCCCAGGGCCTGGATTCTGGGACAGCTTAGGGGAAAGCAAGACCCTCATGCTCCTTTATCTGCCTGGGGGCAAGAATGTCTTAAACGCTGCAATTGACTGATGATGGAGGGCTGAGTGTTTCCAGCAGGTATGGGTGGAAAGATGGGGCGTGAAGTTCCTATGTCTGCAGGGTCTTCCCAGCGTGAAGATCTGTGTGTTTCCCCCGGCCAGTCAACATCCTCCCAGGAAGCCCAGATCCAGGATTATGAGGGCAGAGGCTCTCCCCTTGCTTATCTCTAACTTCCCACTCCCACAGCAAGGAGCCTGGCTCCCACCATCTGCCAGTTATGTATGCATTACTCCTTTCCAGGTTACACGTGCAGAGGTTTCAGAATTGTTAGCTACTACACCCTGGAAAGAACTTCGTAAAATAAAGCCCACTGTATATGTACGGTCCAGTTTGCCTTTAGTCTACAGATTCCATTCATTTCCAAAGGTAACTTAGGTCAGCACCTTTTATCCCATCCCCTACAGTGAGTTGTTTCCATATATTTCTAATACAGTTAGATTGTCACATTATGTATTCCATCCTGCAACACTCCTACATCCCAAATAACTAAATTTGAATAGATTATGATTGACCCCTTGGGCTATACACATCTGTGGGCTTAGACAAATGCATAGTGACAGGTATCCATCCTAGAGTGTCACATGGAATACTTCAAACCCCCACCCCATGATCTGCTTATCATCTGTGTAGCTTTGCCTTTCCCAGAATGTCACCAATGGGGTCATACTGTGTGCAGCCTCCTCAGCCTGGATGCTTTCACGTAGCAGTAAATACTGAGGATTTATCCATGTCTTTCCATAGGCTGATGGTGCATTCCTTTCTGCTGAGTAGTATTCCACTGCATGTGTATGGGTGGAAAAACAATTTTCCCTCTACTTTTCTAGGTTCTTGGTTGAGGCCCCCCTGCCCCTGAAATAAAAGACAGATTACCAGGAGAAAAGCAGAAGTTTAATTACATGTATACCTTCTGAATACAGGGGGGATAGCAAGGAAAACTGAGTCACTCCCTGAAATGGCCAAAACCATCCCCTTAAATACCGTCTTCAGCTAAAAACAGAAGAAAGATGCTGGGGAAGGGGGGGAAGGCCAGTTTTGGCAGGTTATCCTGCAAAGCACAGTAAACAAGGGTATGAGTGTTTGCACATTTAAGTCAGGACTTCTCCAGTGAAAAGAGTTACTTAGGATTTAATTATCCTTCTATTTTTAGTGCAAAGAGGGACATACCCTTATAAATGGAGACTTCTCTATTGTAAATGTCCTTCATAAAATGGCAATCTCTGTTTTCTGAGATTGTTTTTTGGAATAAATTTATTATTTTATTTTTGGCTGCATTGGGTCTTCGTTGCTGCATGCAGGCTTTTCTCTGGTTGTGGCGAGCAGGGGCTACTCTTCATTGCGGTGCGCAGGCTTCTCATTGTGGTGGCCTTTCTTGTCATGGAGCACAGGCTCTAGGTGTGCAGGCTTCAGTAGTTGTGGCACACGGGCTCAGTAGTTGTGGCTCGCGGGCTCTAGAGCACAGGCTCAGTAGTTGTGGCGCACAGGCTTTTTTTTTTTGCTCCACGGCATGTGGGATCTTCCCGGACCAGGGCTCGAGCCCGTGTTCCCTGCATTGGCAGGCGGACTCTTAACCACTGAGCCGCCAAGGAGGCCCTTTTTTTTTTTTTTTTCAAAGCAGACCAATAATCCTTTTGCCAGAGAGACATATTTTGGGGTGGCATATTCTACTCGCCTTGACATGGATATACCCCAATTTGCTTATGCATTCATCTTTTGAAGGATATCCTGATTTCTTCAAGTTTTTAGCCATTATGAAAGTGCTGTTGTGCATAATTGCATCCTCATTTGCATTTGGACATAGATTTTCAAAGCAGTTGCCTAAATGCTGGAAGCATGATTGTTGGATCCCAACGTGAGACTTGTTTAGCTTTGGAAAAAACTGCCAAATTGTCTTACAAAGTGGCTGCACATGCATCCCCCCAGCTATGAGGGAGAGCTCCTTTTGTTCCTCACCCTCTAGCCATTGGTATTGTCATATTTTTGGAGCTTAGCAGTGCTAATAGGTGTGCTGTGATATCTCATGATTTTAATTTGTAATTCCCTAATGGTATATGATGTTGAGCTTGTTTCTGTATGACTTTTACTATCTGTATATCTTTTTTGGTGGGATGTCTGTTCAGATCATGCTGTTCACGTTCACGCTGAGAGGAGCCCTGTCTCCTCAGGACCCGCTGGGGCTTTGGCTTCTGGGACACGCGGGGCTGAGTCTACACTGATGGCCGGGCTTCGGGACAAGCCGGGGTCGAGTCCACACTAACGGAAGCCGGGTCTCCTCAGGACCCCCTGGGGCTTCAGCTTTGGGACACTGTGGGGTCCAGTTCATGCTGACAGGAGCCTGGTCTCCTCAGGACCAGCCGGGAAGTGACGCCGCTGAGGGAAAAGGTGAGGAAAAGTGGGCAGAAGGTTCCTGTACGTGGCTGACCGCCGAGGGTGTCTGTCTTCAGAGGAGCCAGGAGAAGAGGGGCTTGATGTGGAAAACTGGGTTTTTGGCCCCTTTTGTGTGTGGTGTAGACAGAGTGCAGTGTTGTTCTTTTGCGTGTGGCGTCCGGTTTCCCAGCACCGTTTATTGAGGGGACTGTCCTTTCCCTGGTGTATGTTCTTGGCTCCTTTCTTGTGAATTAACTGATCACATACCTGTAGGTTGATTCCTGGGCTCTCTGCTCTGTTCCTCTGGTCTGTGTGCCTGTTTTTGTGCCAATTCCACACTTTTTTGGGACTGTAGCTTCGTAATGAAGTGTGAAGTCAGGGAGCGAGATGCCTCCAGCCCGTTCTCCTTCCTCAGGGTCACTTTAGCTCTTCTGGGTCCTTTGTGGTTCCACACACATCTTAAGATTGTTTGTTCTGTTTCTACGGAAAATGTCATTGCACTTTTGGTAGGGATTGCATTGAATGTGTACATTAATTTGGCTAGGAGGCATTTTTTTTTAATTTTGTTTTTTTATTTATTTATGGCTGTGTTGGGTGCTCGTTTCTGTGCGAGGGCTCTCTCCAGTTGCGGCAAGCGGGGGCCACCCTTCATCGCGGTGCACGGGCCTCTTCACCATCGTGGCCTCTCTTGTTGCGGAGCACAGGCTGCAGACATGCAGGCTCAGTAGTTGTGGTTCACGGGCCTAGTTGCTCCGCGGCATGTGGGATCCCCCCAGACCAGGGCTCGAACCCGTGTCCCCTGCACCAGCAGGCAGACTCTCAACCACTGCGCCACCAGGGAAGCCCGGCATATTTTTTTTTAATTAAAAAAAAAATTTCGGGCCACACCATGTGGCATGCAGGATGCGGGATCTTAGTTCCCCAGCCAGGGATCGAACCCACGCCCCCTGCAGTGGGAGCGCAGAGTCCCAACCCCTGGACGGCCAGGGAAGTCCCACCTTAGAATGCATATTTTCACACTATTCTTTTTACCCATGAGCACGGGGTATCTTTCCATTTATTTTTGTCTGTTCGGTTTCCTTTATCAGTGTCTTCCAGTTTTCAGCGTGCAGGTCCTTCACGTCTTTGGTTAAATTTACTCCTGGTTATCTTTTTGGATACAATTGTAAGTGGGATTTTTTTTAAAATTCTTTTTCTGATCGTTCATTATCAGTGTGTAGAATCACAAATGATTTTTGTGCATTGATTTTTCTTTTTTTGTATCCTGCAGCTTTACTGAATTCATTTTTTAGTTGTAACAGTTTTTTGGTGGTTGAATATGGAAAACTAGAATTCAGAAATCCCACTGTTTCAACTACATCCAGGTCATCCACAGTACCCAAGACATAGTGGCTCCCAATGTAATCTTCCCACGGTGCCTCTCATAGTATGTGGACTCCTATGAGGGTGATTGGCGTCCCCACTGCGGGTGAGCTGGATCTGGGTAGGGCTTGGCCTCTATAACAGAGTTTGATGTCTGTATTTCTGGCGTGCTATGACATGGTTGTTTTGATAAGTACTTTATTTTCTAGTAAATTTCAAGTGTATAAAATATTTTAAATAGCAGTATCAAGTTTTCCACATTCACAAAATACTCCAGTTTATTTTACCCTGTGAGAGTGGGAGGACCGCTCTCCCAGAGAACCAGCACATAACCCCCAAATGAGGAATAATTATGGTTTCCACATTATAATCCTATCCACAGACCTGCTTCAACTTTCACCAGCTGCCCCAGCTTTGTGGAAATGTATTTTCCCATTCGAATACAGTTTTCTTTTCCTAGAACCATCACTGGGGCTTTTCCTCACTTTAAAAACCTTGCTGGATGTAAAGTGTACAAGATGAGCATGATCTGGGTGGTTTTTCTGTGTGGCTTCTTTCACTTAGGATGTTTTCAGTGTTTATCCACATTGTAGCATTGATCATTATTTCATTCATTTTTTCCATCGTGATTAAAAACACATAACATTTACCATTTAAGCCATTTTTTTTAAAGCTTTTTAAAAAAATTTATTTTATTTTTTATTTTGTGGCTGTGTCGGGTGTTTGTTGCTGTGTGCAGGCTTTCTCTAGTTGCGGTGAGAGGGGGCTACTCTTCGTTGCCGTGTGCAAACTTCTCATTGCAGTGGCTTCTCTTGTTGTGGAGCACGGGCTCTAGGTGCATGGGCTTCAGTAGTTGTGGCACAAGGGCTCAGTAGCTGTGGCTCGTGGGCTTAGTTGCTCTGCGGCATGCGGGATCTTCCAGGACCAGCACTTGAACCCATGTCCCCTGCATTGGCAGGCGGATTCTTAACCACTGTACCATGAGGGAAGCCCCATTTAAACCATTTTTAAGTATACAGTTCTATGGCATTAACTACATTCACATTGTTGTAAAAATATCCTCACCATCCTTCTCCAGAACTTTATTTTCCCCATGTGAAACCGTAGCCATTTAACACTAACTCACCTCAACCCCTGGCAACCTTATTCTACTTTGTCTTTGAATTTGACTTATCTGGATACCTCATACTAGTGGAATCATAGAACGTTTGTCCTTTTTGTGTCTGGCTTGTTTCACTTAGCATAATGACGTCAAGGTTCATCCACATTGTAGCATGTGTGAGAATTACCTTAGTTTTAAAGGTTGAATCATATCCCATTGTGTATATACTACACTGTACTTATCCATTCATCTGTTGAAGGATGTGTTGTGTTGCTTCCACCTTTTGGCTATTGTGAATAATGTTGCTATGAATATGGGGTACAAATATCTGTTCCAGTCCTTGCTTTCTAATATTTTGGGTGTACACCCTGGAGCAGAATCAAGGGCTCATACATTTTCCATGTTTTTGAGGAGCCACCATAGAGTTTTCTACAGCGACTGTATAATTTTACTTTATTCCTTTATATGACAGAATAATGCAGCTTATGGATCTACCTTATTTTGCTTATCCATTTACCTGCTGATGGACATTTAAATCTTTTCTACCTTGAGCTATTGTGAACAGTGCTGCTATGAATAATTGGTGTACAAGGTTTTGTTTGAACACCTGTTTTCCATTTTTTGGGTATATATCTAGGAGTGGAGTTGTTGAACCACATGGTAATTATATTTTATATTTTTGAGTAAATGCTAAAGTTTTGTACACATAGACTGCACCATTGTACATCTCCACAAGTAACTTTTAAGGGTTTCAATTTCTCTACATTGTTGCCAACATTTTTTATTTTTATTTATATGTTTTAAAATTTATTTTAAAATTTATTTTTATTCTAGTGTGTGTGAAGGGGCATCACACTGTGGCTTTAATTTGCATTTTCATCATGACTACTGATGTTTGACATCTTTTCATGTCCTTATTGACCATTTGTATGTCTTGCCTGAAGAGCAGTCCATGCAAGCCATTTGTCTGTTTCAAAAATTTTATTGTTTGTCTTTTTGTTGATGAGTTGTAAAAGCCCTGGGTATATCCTAGGTAAAGAGTCTTATCAGATATATAATGTGCCAATATTGTCTTCCATTCTGTGGGCTGTCTTTTTACTTTCTGGATAACCTCTTTTGATGCACAAAGGTTTGTAATTCTGAGGAAATCCAATTTATCTATTTTTTTCTTTCATTTCTTATGCTTTACTGTCAAATCTAAGAAACCATTGCTAAATTCATGGTCAGGAAGATTTAATTCCTTGGTTTATTTGAGAGTTCATACAGTCATCCCTCGGTACCCACTAGGCCAGGCTTTAGGCCTGGGGTTGAGTCAGTGTGAGGGTTCAGGGGTCACAGTTTAGGGTTATGGGTCATTGTTGGAGAGTCATGGTTCGAGAGTTATGGTAGAGGGTTGTGGTTAAAGGGTCAGGGGCGAGGGTCTGGGGCTAGGGTTGTTAGGGGGTTAAGGTTAGAGGTTAGGGTTCTTAAGGTAAAGGTTAGAGTTAGATTTAAGCACAGTTGACCCTCATTGCCTTCCCCTCTCCTTCTCTCTGAAGCCTCCAGAATGGATAGGACTTGCCCAGGGTCAAACAGGAGTCAGGGAGCTGAGGTCAGTAACTGTTTTTCTGGCCTCCCTTCCCCCAGTCCTGGGCTCTGAGAGAAGAATGAAATGTCTGTTCTTGTCTCGGACTGTTTCTTATCCAACTCAACCTCTGTCAAGGATTAGGGAGGGTGTCAGAAGTCATGCATGGTTTCCTTCTGCCCTCCCACCTGGGAAGGGTGATGCCGGCCCTACTCTGCCTGGGCAGCCCCAGGTTCCAGCACAGCCCAGACAGCAGGGCACTCAGTGGGCATGTGTGGATTTATACAGGACTGGGTGCAGTGACCTGCCAGCCCCCAGATGCTGCCTTCTTAAGGGCTGGTGGGGCCCTCCTGGCACTGGAGGCATCCTTTGTCCCATCTGAGTGGGCATGAATAGATGATCACGTCTCAGGCAGGACAGCCCTTGCCCTCTGACAATCCAGGTAGGCATCTGTGTTCCTCTAGCTCAGTCTAGCCTGGGCATTGCAGGCCCTCATGTACAGTTACGGAGCTGACCAGGATGCTGGGCAATTCAAGAACTACCTGGTCAGTGTAGACATTCCTTTGAGAAGTTTCAACTACCAACATGCATGTGGTTGAGAAAAAGGCCTTCTGCTCACAGCCTCATAGTCTGCCAAGAGAAGTAATAATCCTCTAAACATTGGAGTGCGTCCCTGACACAACAACCATACAGCAGACCATGGCCCTGCAATCCTTTGTCCTTTCAGTCGTTAGAAACTTTTTTTTTTAATTTAATTTTTATTTATTTATTTATTTATTTATGGCTGTGTTGGGTCTTCGTTTCTGTGCGAGGGCTTTCTCTAGTTGTGGCAAGTGGGGGCCACTCTTCATCGCGGTGCACGGGCCTCTCATTATCGCGGCCTCCCTTGTTGCGGAGTACAGGCTTCAGACGCGCAGGCTCAGTAATTGTGGCTCACGGGCCTAGTTGCTCTGCGGCATGTGGGATCTTCCCAGACCAGGGCTCGAAACCGTGTCCCCTGCATTGGCAGGCAGATTCTAAACCACTGTGCCACCAGGGAAGCCCCCGTTAGAAACTTTTGACATTCATATTCATTAAGAATCAAAGATATGGAGGCAACTGGACCTCCCAATGGAAGGTTCACACTGACACTGCATTGTCTTGGAGAGCCATATGCAGCCTTGTGGCCTCTGGAAAGCCTGCCAATTATGGGTTCCATGGCTTGGAATAATTCTTGAGCCTCCCATTACATCATTGCACAAGAGTTTCCTTTCCACCCTAGCATTTGGTTTCTTCCTCTTAGTAAAGGAGAGAGAAGAAACTGGAAAAGGAGCAGTATTGTTTTTCAGGGATGGGCAATTAACATGGCCATGGAGATGGCATAACTCAAGGGCTCCCACCTCTCAGGGGCAGGAATGAGGTCTGTGTGTCTTCTGAGGGCACATGGGCTGTTCTGGGCCAGCCTCTGAGATGTGAGGACCTGATGCCCAAGGAAAGAGACTTGAGTTGACCACCACCAATGATCCTGATTTTTCAGTAAGTGAAAGAACTTCTTGCAGTCTTGGGAGGACAGTAAGAGCACTGGATGAGTAGCTGCAGCCCCTGACCCTGAGTGAACCCCTTTCTTCCTTTTGTGTCAGATTCTGTGCTGTGCAGTGAGCTGTCATTGACTTAGAATCTGTTGCTTTCTGCCAGCCAGCATCTGTTCTGAGGCCCAAGTGCCTCAGTTTTCCTTTGGGAATTACATCTCACCTGCTTCCAGTCCAAACAGTTGCAGAAGGATGAGCCCATGTTCCACCCAGCTCGAAGATGGGTTTACAGCCCACATCTAGCCAGTCCCACTTTCCGTCTTCTGGTGATGGGTCAAGGATGAGAATGCAACCCAAGCCAGATCAAAGGCATTTAAAACCATGACTTTCTTGGAATCCATGAAAAGGAGAAACTCTTTCTCGGAGAATGGATGGTGAGTGGTTGTCAGCCTAGAATTGCTGTTGGCCCAAGGGCAGTGAGAGAGCCTGTGCCTATGAATGGGGTCCCCCAAAGGCACTGAGCAGGACAAAGTTTTGGAGAGAAGCAAGGTCACACTGAGATAGTGTGAGCCACTGGACCTGCCAGGTCCAAACCCATTCTTCAACTTGCCACTTGCAAGTATTAATTTATTTCTACCCTTACAATAAATACTAATTTATTTTACTTCAGTAAGTGTGTCCAGTCGCTGGGAAAAGAAAAAGTCCTGGTTGATACATCTGAATCAATAATCCCTGATCCTTCCTCAGGTGTCCTCACTGGGTAGGCGTGGCTGGGGGAGATGAAGACACTGGGTGGGGTCAGATACTAGGGGAGCTGCCAAACAGCTCTGTCCCTGTTCCTTCCCTGTCCCGGGAGAGGGAAACCCTGGAACAGTGATAGGACAACCAGTATGGGGAAGAGGTTCCTCAGTGATTAACTGGTCTTTTTGTATTTTCCTTAATTTAGGGTTCATTTTGATAATGTGTTTTTACGAAGAAATCCTCCTTTTCCTCTAGATTTCCAGTTTGTTACAGTAGGTTTCTCTTATTTGACTTTTAATCTTTCCTGTCAAATTTTCTACAGAATCATGACAAATAATGAACAAATATTGATACTTTATTATTAAGTGAAGTCCCTATTCACGTTCCCTTTGTTATACCTTTCCTTGTTCCAGGATCTCAAAGGACATGGGGTCATCATATCTATTTGGTCTCTTCTGGGCTTTGACAGTTGCTCAGACTCTCCTTGTTTCCATGACCTTGCCAGTGTGGAGGAGGACTGGTCAGGTATTTTATAGACTGCCGGGCACTGGGATTTGCTTGGTGGTTTTGTCGTGGTTAGACTTGGCTTTGAAAAAGCAGACCACAGAGGTATAGTGCTTCCTCTTCACTATATATCAAGAGGACAGGCTCTTAAGGAAACTTCTCACTTATATCCTTAACTTTGGTCACCTAGCTGAAGTAGTGTGTGTCAAGTTTTCCCACAGTGAGGTTAATTTTTTTCCCATGTCCATCCTGTGTGCCTTATTTAGGAGGAAGTCATAATGCAGAACCCACACTTGAGGAGAGAGGGGTTAGCTTCACATCCTTGATGGACAGCTGAGTGGCTATATACATTGTTCAGAAGCTTTCTGCATAGGAGATTTCTATTTAACACCATTCATCAAAAACTATGTAATTTATTTTTACCAGTTTGGACACGTGAATAATTACTGTAAACTTTTGGTTATAATCCAGCACTACATTATTAGACTGCTTACTTAATTCTTGCTTTGGCTGTTGAGAGCTTTTTCCATTTGCTCCTGTTTTCATTTTACATAAATTTTCTTCTGTGGGTTTTAAAAATTTTTGGTACTTCTTTACTTTCTGATATTTTAAGATTATCCTGCTTCATATATTTACTGTCTCAGTCCTAGCATCAGCCCTTTTTTCAAAGAGCCCTTGTTCCTTTTATTAGAGAATGGTATTAAAAACTTACACGTGGGAGCTAAATATGCTCAGCTGACAGTGCATGGAAATATGTGCATGTATCCCAGCCTATGCATATACACATAACTATAAAGATTTCCATGTGGAACTATGTGTAGGCTAAAGAGAGTTTATACTGATATCTCCAAGCGGATCTGTTATGACATGGATATTGTAACCTTCTCCCTTTGTTTGACTGTAACATCCCACTCCAGTGGTAAGAAACCTGGCTTCCACCATTTGTCATTTATTAAATTCAGTGCTTGTTCCATTCGATTACTGATATAGTAGTTTCGGTACTGTTAGCTACTACCCCTCATGGAAAGAACACAGAGTCCACTGTGTATGTATGGCACATTTTGTCTTTGGCCTACAGATTCTGTACATTTCCGAAGTTAACTTAGGTCAGCCCATTTGTCCCACTACCAACAGTGAGTTTTTTCATACATTTCTGAATCAGTTAGATTCTTTGTTACATTCTGTATTCCAGTCTTTGACACTCCCATATCCTAAGTAGCTAAGTTTGAATAGATTGTAAATTACTTGTTGGGTTGTAAAAATCTGTGGGTGTAGACAAATGCATAGTGACAGGTATTCACCACTAAAGTATCATGTGGACTATTTCAACCACATATTCCATAAACTGTTTACCATTGTCAGTTTTGCCTTTTCTAGAATGTCATATAAATGAGGTCATACAGTGTGTAGCACTTCAGACTGGATTCTTTCACTTAGCAATGTAAGTGTTAGATGTATCTTTTTTTTTTTTTTTTTTGCACGGGTTGATGGTCCATTCCTTTATATCTCTGAACACTATTGCACTGCATGTATATGAGAGGAAAAATAGTTTTCCCTCTACATTTCTATGTTCTTTATTGAGATCTCCCTTGTAATGAAAAAGAGACGAACTGGAGAAAACAATCAGAAGTTTAATATATACCATGCGTACCTCCTGTATACTTGAAAGATACCCAGGAAAACTGAGTCACTCCCTGAAATGGCCCAAGCCATTACCTTAAATGCTATCTTCTGCTGAGAACAAAAGAAAGATGTTAGGGAATGGAGGAAGCCATTTAAGGGATGTTATTAGTCAAAGCCCAGTAAACAAGGGTATGGTTGTTACACAGATTTACATCCAGGCCTGTTTCATTGACAAGTTTTTTTTTTTAAACATTTATTTATTTGGCTGTGCCGGGTCTCAGTTGCGGCCTGTGGGATCTTTAGTTGCGGCATGCGGGCTCTTAATTGCAGCATGCGGGATCTAGTTCCCTGACCAGGGATTGAACCCTGGTCCCCTGCATTGGGAGCATGGAGTCTTAACCACTGGACCAGCAGGGAAGTCGCAACAAGCTTTTCTTGATATTTAGTCATCATTCAATTCCTGGTCCAGAGAGGGACATACCCTTACAAATGGAGATATCCTTAAAAAATGTAAATTTACCTTCTAAAAGGGCATTTTCTACTTGGTTTTGAAAGATTCTCCTGGGTCTGCTGTTTCTTAAATTAATCAGTCCAAAATAATCCTTTTGTCAAATGGGCATATTTTGGGGTGGTGTATTCTTCTCCCCTTGACATGTATGTGCCCTAATTTGCTTATGAATTCATCTACAGAAGGACATCCTGATATCTTTAAGTTTTTAGCCATTATGAATAGAGCTGCTGTGCATTACTTGATGCTAGTTTTGGTTTGAACACAGTTTTTCAAAGCAGTTGTCTAAATACAAGAGGTACACTTCTTGGATCCGAAGGTGAGACTTTTTAGATTTGGAAAAAACTGCCAAAACTGTCTTCCAAAGTTGGTTGTACGTGCATTCCACCAGCATCTTGAATATATTCTTGTATGCTTATTCATTCCACCAGCATCTTGAGTATATTCTTGTATGCTTATTTACTGCCTGTTTATCTTCTTGGGCCAGGTGTGTGTTTCAATCTTTACCAAATTTTAATGGCGTTGTTGGCATAATTTGAGTACAAATCTTTTATCAGATATGTGTTTTGGAAATAGTTTCTTGCAGTTTGTGGTTTGTCTTCCGGTTTTCTGAATAAGGTCACCAGACCCAAAGTCATGTAGATTATCTCTTTTTTTTCTAGGACTTTTATAGTTTGGTAATTTAAATTTGTCTATGGGCAATTTTGAGTGAATTTTGGTTTAAGTTGTAAAGTTTGTGTCTACATTCATTTCATTATATATGGTTTGTAATTAATTGCTCCTTAAGCATCTTTTGAGAAGATACAGTGAGATACTTGGCTCCATTTCAGTTTGGATTTCCAAACTTAGTGTATACAGCAGAACTGCCTTCCGGATGAGGCCTCTGGGTTTGTGAGTGCGGCGCTCCCGACACTTCTCTGACGTCCCACAGGGGGCGCCGAACCCACCTGTCTGACCCTGGGGGCACAGGTGCACCCTGCCCACAGACTTTGCTCCGTGACAAGCAGACAGGAGCTTTGTCTCCTGTCAGGGCTTAGGCTTCTGGACCATGAGGCATTGTCCACACTGACAGCAGCTGGGTTTTCTCAGGAGCCACTGGTGAGGAGACTCCACAAGAGGAAAAAATGAGCAAGTGTGGAGAATCTTCCTGTGCAGCTGACTGCTGGGTGGGTGGGGCGCATCTTCAGGGGCCTCAGGAGAGAAAGGGTTTAATGTGGAATACTGTGCGCTTTTAGTTAGTTTTATGTGCTGTGTAGATGGTGACCAGTGTCGTTCTTTGGAGTCTGGTGTCTAGTTTTCCTGGCACTGTTTGTTGATGGCTTTGGGTAGAATAAACATTTTAATAGTAGTAATTTTTCTGATGCATGAGCATGGAATATTGTTTTCTATTGTGTGTTCAGTTTCTTTATCAATGCTTTATAGTTTTCTGAGTATAGGTCTTTCATGTCCTTGGTTAAATTTATTGCTAAATAGTTTGTTCTTTTTGATGGAATTGTAAATGGGATTGTTTTCTTAATTTTTCCTGCTGGTGGTTCATTATTAGTGTATAGAAACAAAACTGATTTGTGTATATTGATTCCATATTTTGCAACTTTACTGAATTTATTTTTTAACATATTTTTTGAAGTAATGTGAAAAATTGCAATACTAAAATCTCAGTGTCTACTGCACCACAGGTAATCCACAGGACCCAAGACATGGTAGCTACTAATATACTCTTCCCACGGTGCCTCTTAATACCATGCGGACTCCTACAAGGGAAATAAGTATCACAACTTTGGTTGAACTTGGTCTGGGTGAGTCTTGGCCTCTATAACAAAATTTGATGTCTGTCTTATCTGATTTTCTGGCATGATACTGACATGGTTGTCTAGAAAAGTAATTTACTTTCCAGTAATTTAAAATGTACAGAAAAGTTGCAATAATGGCAAAAAGTACTCACATTTGCCACTTCACACAAAATGCTCAGTGTGTTTTGCCCAAAGAACCAGCACATAACCCCTAAATGAGGAAATCCTGATGTCCACATTATAATTTAATACTCAGCCCCACTTCAACTTTCACCTGCTGTCCCAACTGTATGAAAATGTCTTTTTCCATCCTGATCCAGTTTTCTTTTTCTGGAACCGTTACTGAGTTTCCCCCTCATTTGGACAACCTTGATGGATTTGAAGCAGACAAGATGAGTATGGGATCTAGGTGGCCTTTTCTGTATGGCTTTTTTCACTAAGAATGTTTTTAATGTTCATTTTTGTAACAAATATAAGCGCTACACTTTTTTTTCTTTGTACTTAGAAATACAAAACATGACTTTAGCATTTAATTCACTTTACGTATACAGCTTTGTGGTATTAACTACCTTCATATAGTTGCACAAACAAGTTAACTAACATGTGTACCTCCTGTGTGCATGGCAGATACCCAGGAAATTGAGTAACACCCTGAAACGGCCCAAGACATCACCTTAAACACCGTCTTTATCTAAAAGGAAAAAAAAGGAAGGCTATAGTTGTTTCTGTCTGCATTCATTTGATTGTATGTTGTATAACTAGTTGTGGAGAAGTCATGGGATAGGTGGCTTCATTTCAGTTTGAATTTCCAAATTTCGTGGATTCTGCAGGCTTGATACAAGGTATACAAACTTCATATTGGATCAGGACATCCCATGGTGTAACTGATATTCATGGTTTGTTAAACAGTTAAAGTTCTGTGTGATATGAGTTCATCCCGGAGTAATCCAGGTTAGTTTCTGTTATACATTTGTCCCAGGATGAAAGGACAAGAGAAATAAGGCCTGATTTATAAAAGTGCCTTCAAACTAATTGATACTGAAGTATAGTTGACCTACAATGTGGTGTTAATTTCTACTGTACAGCAAAGTGATTCATATATACATACATACATATATACATATTTTTCATATTCTTTTCCATTATGGTTTATTACAGGGTATTGAATACAGTTCCCTGTGCTGTACAGTAAGACCTCGTTTATCCATCCTATATATAATAATTTGCATCTACTAATCCCAAACTCCCAATCCATCCCTCTCCCCTGTCTTCCCCTTGACAACCACAAGTCTGTTTTCTATATTTGAGAGTCTGTTTTTGTTCTGTAGATAGGTTCATTTGGGTCTCATTTTATAATCCACATATAAGTGATATCATATGGTATTTGTCGTTCTCTGTCTGACTTACTTCACTTTGTATGATAATCTCTAGGTCCATCCATGTAGCTGCAGATGGCATTATTTCATTCTGTTTTATGGCTGAGTAATATTCCACTGTATATATGTATCACATCTTCTATATCCATTCATCTGTTGAGGGACATTCAGGTTGCTTCCATGTCTTGGCTATTGTGAATAGTGCTGCTGTGAATGCTGGGGTGCGTGTATCTTTTCAAATTATAGTTTTGTCTGGATATGTGCCCAGGAGTGGGATTGCTGGTTCATATGGTAATTCTAGTTTTAGTTTTTGAGGAACCTGCATACTGTTTTCCATAGTGGCTGCATCAATTTACATTCCCACCAGTAGTGTAGGAGGGTTCCCTTTTCTCCACACCCCCTCGAGCATTTATTTCTAGACACTTTAATGATGGCCATTCTGACCACTATGAGGTGATAACTCACTGTAGTTTTGATTTGCATTCTCTAATAATTAGCGACGTGGAGCATCTTTTCATGTGCCTATTGGCCATCTGTATGTCTTTGCAGAAATGTCTATTTAGACCTTCTGCCTGTTTTTTGATTTTTTTTCTTTTTTGAGTTGTATGAGCTGTTTGTATATTTTAGAATGAGGCCCTTGTTGGTTGCAGCATTTGCGCGTATTTTCTCCCAAACAGTTAGCACAGGTTCTGGAACGACTGGATACCCACATGCAGAAGAATAAACTTGGGCCCTTACCTCCCCTCACCCTGTAAACAAAAATCAACGCAAAATGGACCAAAGGCCTAGATGCAAGAACCAAAATTATAAAACTCGTAGAAGAAAACATGAGAGTAAATCTTCATGACCTTGGATTTAGTCATGATTTCTTAGATCTGCTACCAAAAGCACAAGCAACAAAAGACAAAATAGATGAATTGGACTTCCTCAAAATGAAAAACAGTTGTGTATAAAAGGAGCAAGGAATAAGATAATCCACCATCCAAAATGGCACAAAATGTTTGCAAACCATGTATCTGATAAAGGACTGTAGCCCACCAGCCAAGCCCCTGGTGGTCCAGTGGAGTGTCTGTGCGGCCCCTCCCGTCCTCGGTGATCAGGGGCTCTCAGGCCCCACAGCACCCGAGGGGTGGACACTGGTCATCTTCTGCACCCTCAAGGAGTGAGCGCTGGATTGTCTTGAGCCCAGATGCACTCCCATTACTGCCCTCAAAGGCTGATGGCTTCAGCATGCCTCCAGAAAGACACAGAGTATTTTCAAGTCTTTAAGAACCAAGAGAACCGTCTTCACTTTTCTGAAAAGGGCATCTTATTATTTCACAGCATGACCATTTTCAACCTGGCTCTCAGGGGTGCCCTCCCACCTTCTTTATTTCTCTGAGAGTGGCCATGGTGGTTTGGCTGTCCCCAATCCCCACACCAGGTGACAAGGCCGGTGGGGCCAGATCCTGGTGGTCCTTAGCTTCATTGGAGACTATCCCAGACTCTCAGCATCCTGCTTCTCCCCATCACCAATTCTCATCTCCTCCCCTCTCTCTTTTCCTCTTGCTTTTCAGTCTCAGATTTACCTGATGGTCACCACTCACAGTTCCCGCAGAGCTCAGAGATTTATCCTTGAAGGAAAGGTTCTGGAAAATCAGAGGGATAAATAAAGAATGCAGCTGATTCCCGCCTTGTGCTGACGCCCAAGAGGGTGAGGAGAGTGAGTGTTTTCTCATTAGAATTTTAAATCCTCCAAGTAATAGATCATTTGGGGGGGGGGCATCCGATATTTTCCTGCTCATTCTAATAATGTCATTCCTGTATTTTAATGTGGTAAATAATTTAAATCATAAATATGCTGAGGGGGAGATCCATTTAAAAAATGTTAGAGGTAACTCCAAGGGATTTACAACAAACAAGGACACAGAACCCTGTGTCCAGACACTGGCTGAGAGATTCCTACCCTTTGCCGCAGTCCCCTGGAGGGCGGAGTGGCCATGACTCTCCTCCTGCAGGTGAGCCTACACAGGCACGTCCCACGTGGGACCACTGCATCACAGAATCTTAGAGTGGCCAATGGCAGGCAGCTGGCTAGAGATGCGGACAAGAGAAAACTGCCCAGCAGCCTGGGACAACCCCGGGGTGAGGCCTTAGGAAGGGCCAGTGTCAGAGCGTCAGAGATAACCTGAAGAGAGTTCAGGCTGTAAGGGACATCGTCAGAGATGTACTTAGGGACATATTCAGAGCCTTAGTTATGGACAGGATCAGGGCATTATTTAGTGACAGCTTAGACTATAAGGGACAGCATCAGGGCCTAAGTTAGGGACAGTGTCAGTGCTTCAGTTAGAGATAACGTGAGAGCCTTAGTTAGACATAGTTCAGGCTGTTACTTAGGGATATCTTCAGGGCCTTCGAGCCAGCATCATGGCCATAATTAGAACCAGTGTCAGGGCGTTAGTCAGGGCCAAAACTAGGGTGTTAGTTAGGGAAAGAGTCAGATCATTAGTTACAGACAGTGTCAGGGTTTTAGGTAGGGACAGCGGCAAGTCCTTAGTTAAGAAGAGTGTCGGGGCCTCACTTAGGGGCAACGTCAGGATGTTAGTTAGGGAGAGTCAGGACATTAGAATGTCAGGTTCTGAGATAGAGACAGCATCAGGGCCTTAGTTAGGGACAGCGTCAGAGACTTACCTAGGGACATATTCAGGACCTTAGTTATGGACAGGATCAGGGTGATACAGAGGAATACCTAAGGGTATTAGGGACATCTTCAGGGCCTCAATTAGGGATAGCATCAGGGTGTTAGGGAAAGAGTCAGGCCATTATTATAGATAGTGTCAGTGCCTTAGGTAGAGAGAGCATCAGGGCCTTAGTCAAGGACAGCGTCAGAGACATACTTAGGGACATATTCAGGGCCTTAGTTATGAACAGGATCAGGGCGTTATTGAGAGATACATGAGGCTATTAGGGACAGCATCAGGGTGTTAGGGAAAGAGTCGGCCGTTATTATAGACAGTGTCAGTGCCTCAGGTAGAGACGTCATCACAGCCTTAGTTAGGAAGAGGTCAGGGCCTTGGTGAGGGACAGGGTCAGGCCAACAGTGAGGGAAATCTAAGGCTATTAGGGACATCGTCAAGGCCTTAGATTGGGTCAGCATCAGGGCTGTAGTGTCGACCAGTGTCAGGGCATTAATGAGGGACAAAATTAGGGTGTTAGTTAGGGAAAGAGTCAGGTCATTAGTTACAGACAGTTTCAGGGCCTCAGGTAGAATCGGCATCAAGGCCTTAGTTTAGGAAGAGCATCAGGGCCTCAGGTTCAGCATCAGGACATTAGTTAGAGCCAGCAACAGGGCCTTAGGGACAGTGTTGTCAGGCCCTCAGAGATAACGTGAGGGCCTTAGTAAGAGACAGTTTAGGCCGTTAGTTAGGGACACTTCAGAGACTTTCTTAGGGATATATTCAGGGCCTTAGTAATAGAATCAGGGTGTTATTTTTTCACCGCTTAGGCATTAAGGGGCAGCATCAAAGCCTAAGTTAGGAAGGGTGTCAGCATCTTGGGGATAGTGTTAGGGACTTTGTAAGTTATAGCTTAGGCCATTAGCTAGGGACAGTGTCAGGGGCTTATTAAGGGCAGTGTCAGAGACTTAATGAGGGACATCTTCAGGGGCTTAGTTATGGACAGGATCAGGTCCATACTTGGGACCAGTGTCAGGCCGTTATTTAAGGGCAGTGTCAGGGCCTTGTGTAGAGACAGCGTCAAGGCCCTTAGTTAGGAAGAGGGTCAGGGCCTTAGGACAGGGTCAGAGACGTACTTAGGCACATCTTCAGGACCTTAGTAATGGACAGGATCAGGACCACAGTGAGGGACATCTAAGTCTATTAGGGACATCGTCAGGGCCTTAGATAGGTTCAGCATCAGGGCCGTAGTTAGGACCAGTGTCAGGGTGTTATTTAGGGGCAAAATTAGGATGTTAGTTAAGGAAAAAGTCAGGAAATCAGTTACAGACAGTGTCAGCTTCTCACGTAGAGACTTCAGGGTCTTAGTGAGAGCATCAACATCTCAGGTGGGAACTGCATCAGGCCATTACTTAAAGACAGTGTCAAGGCCTTAATTAGGGAGAGTGTCAGGGCCTCAGAGAAAACTTGAGGACCTTAGTAAGAGACACTTCAGGCTGTTCATTAGGGACATCATCAGGGCGTTAGTTATGGACAGGGTCAGGGTATTAGTGAAAGACAGCTCAGGCAATTAGGCACACCGTCAGGGCCTTGGTTAGGGGCAGCGTCAGGGAGTAGTTGGGGAAAGAGTGAGGCCGTTAGGTAAAGACAGACTCAGGGCCTTAGTTAGAGACAGTGTCAAGTTCTTTGTTAGGGACACTGTCATGGCCTCAGTTAAAGATAGTGTCAGGGACTTAGTTATGGACATCTTTAGGGCCTCAGAGGTAATTTGAGGGCCTTAGTAAGAGACATTTTGGGTCATTAGTGACATTGTCTGGACCTTAGTGCCATCTTCAGTACATCATTTATGGGCCGCATCAGGGCATTAATGAGGGACAGCTCATGTTATTAGGGACTGTGTCAGGGCCTTAGTTAGGGACTGTGTCAGGGCCTTTGTTAGGGAAAGAATGAGGCCATTAGTTAAAGACAGACTCAGAGCCTTAGGTAGAGACAGCCTCAATCCTTAGTGAGGGAGAGTGTCAGGGCCTCAGTTAAAGATAAGTTGAGGGCCTTTGTTAAGGACAGCCTCCAGGCCTCAGTTAGGGCCAGGGTCACGGCCTCGGGACTAATTTCAGGGCCTTAGTTAGGGACAGCATCAGGGATTTAGTTAGCATAAGAGGCAAGACATTAGCTAGGGACAGGGTTAGGTTAAGGTCTAGGGATAGTGTCAGGAAATGAGCTAGGGATAGTGTCAAGACCTTAGTTACTGAGAGTATCAGGGCCTTATTTAGAACTAGTGTCAGGGCTTCAGGTAGGGCCAGCATCAGAGGCTGACTTAGGGAGAGCGACAGGTACTGAGTGAGGCCTAGCGTCAGGGCCTTAGCTGGGGACCCTGTCAGGTCATGACATAGTAGCAGCATCAGGGCCTTGGCTGGATAAGCATTAGGGTATCTTTAGACATGATCAGGGCCTGAGTTAGTCACAGTGTCAAGGCCTCAGTTAGGGATAGTTTGAGGGCCTGAGTTAGGGACAGCGACAGGGCTTTCTTAGGGACGGTGTCAGGACCTTGGTTAGAAATGGGTCAGGATATTAGCTCAGGATAGTGTCAGGGTTTTAGTTATTGCCGGCAGCAGGGCCTATATTAGAGATAGATTCCGGGCCTTAGTTAGGGACAGTGTCAGGGCCTTAGTTAGGACTAGTCAGGGCCTTAGTTATTGAGAGCATTAGGGTTTCAGTTAGGATAAGAAGCAGGACATTAGCTCCAGACACAGTCAGGTTCAAGGCCAGGGAAAGTGTCAGGAAATGAGCTAGGGATAGCGTGAAGGCCGTAGTTATTGAGAGCATCAGGGCCTTAGTTAGGACCAGCGTCAGGGCCTTAATCAGGACCAGTGTCAGGGCTTCACGTACGGACAGCGTCAGAGCCTAACTAAGGTACGGCAACAGGGCCTAAGTGAGGCCTATCTTTAGGGCCTGAGTTAGGGACAGTGTCAGGGCATGACTTAGGAGCAGCATAAGGGCCTCTGTAGGATCAGCATTAGGGTATTCGTTAAAGACATCAGGGCCTCTGTTAGGGACAGCCTCAGGGCCTCACTTAGGGACAGCATCAGGGCTTACTTTGGGCCAGTTTCAGGACCTTGGTAAGACAAGGGTCAGGATATTAGCTCAGGATAATGTCAGGACTTTAGATATTGACGGCAGCAGGGCCTTAGTTAGAGACAGTGCCAGGGCTTGAGTTAGGACTAACATCAGAGCCTTTGTTAGGTACAGTGTCAGAGACTGAGTGAGGAGTAGTGTCAGGACCTTAGGGACAGTGTCAGGGTCTGAGTTAGGTGTAGTGTCAGGGCCTTAGTTAGGGACAGTGTCAGGGATTTAGTTAGCATAGGAGGCTCGACATTACCTAAAGACAACGTTAGGTTAAGGTCTAGGGATCGTGTCAGGAAATGACCTAGGGATAGTGTCAAGACCTTAGTTACTTAGGGCATCAGGGCCTAATTTAGGACCAGTGTCAGGGCTTCAGGTAGGGATAGCATCAGAGCCTGACGTAGGGAGAGCGACAGGGCCTGAGTGAGGCCTAGCGTCAGGACCTTACCTAGGGATAGTGGCAGGGCATGACTTAGGAGCAGCATAAGGGCCTCTGTAGGATCAGCATTCGGGTCTTCGTTAAAGACATTCTCAGGGCCTCTTTTAGGGACAGCCTCAGGGCCTCACTTAGGGACAGCATCAGGGCTTACTTTGGGACAGTTTCAGGACCTTAGTAAGACATGGGTGAGGATATTAGCTCAGGATAATGTCAGGACTTTAGATATTGACGGCAGCAGGGCCTTAGTTAGACACAGTGTCAGGGCCTGCGTTAGGACTAGCATCAGAGCCTCTGTTAGGTACCGTGTCAGGGCCTGAGTTAGGAATAGTGTTAGGGCCTTAGTTAGGGACAGTGTCACGGCCTTGGGACTAAATTCAGGGCCTGAGGTAGTCACAGCATAAGGGCTTTAGTTAGCATAAGAGGCAGGACATTTGCTAGGGACAGGGTTAGGGTAAAGTTTAGGGATCGTGTTAGGAAATGACCTAGGGATAGTGTCAAGAGCTTAGTTACAGTATTAGGGCCTTATTTAGGACCAGTGTCAGGGCTTCAGGTAGGGACAGCGTCAGCGCCTGACTCTGGGAGAGCGACAGGGCCTGAGTGAGGCCTAGCGTCAGGCCCTTAGCTGGGGACCCTGTCAGGGCATGATGTAGGAGCAGCATCAGGGCCTTTGTTGCATCAGCATTAGGGTCTTAGTTACAGACATGATCAGGGCCTGAGTTAGTCACAGCATCAAGGCCTCAGTTAGGCATAGCTTTAGGGCCTGAGTTAGGCACAGCCTCAGGTCTTCACTTAAAGACAGCCACAGGGCTTTCTTAGGGACGGTGTCAGGACCTTGGTTAGAAATGGGTCAGGATATTAGCTCAGGATAGTGTCCGGATTTTAGTTATTGCTGGCAGCAGGGCCTATATTAGGGACAGATTCCGGACCTTAGTTAGAGATAGTGTCAGGGCCTTAGTTAGGACTAGTCTGGGCCTTAGTTAGGGAGAGCATTAGGGCTTCAGTGAGGATAAGGGGCAGGACATTAGCTCGGGACAGAGTCAGGTTCCAGGCCAGTGGTAGTGTCAAGATATGAGCTAAGGATAGAGTGAAGACCTTAGTTATTGAGAGCATCAGGGCCTTAGTTAGGACCAGCGTCAGGGCCTTCATCAGGACCAGTGTCAAGGTTTTATGTAGGGACAGCGTCAGAGCCTAACTAAGGTAAGGCAACAGGGCCTAAGTGAGGCCTATTTTTAGGGCCTGAGTGAGTGACAGTGTCAGGGCATGACCTAGGAGCAGCATAAGGGCCTCTGTAGGATCAGCCTTAGGGTCTTCGTTAAAGACATTATCAGGGCCTCTGTTAGGGACAGCCTCAGGGTCTCACTTAGGGACAGCGCCAGGGGCTTAGTTTGGGACAGTTTCAGGACCTTGGTAAGATCAGGGTCAGGGTATTAGCTCAGGATAATGTCAGGACTTAAATATTGACGGCAGCAGGGCCTTAGAGACAGTGTCAGGGCCTGAGTTAGGATTTGCATCAGAGCCTTTGTTAGGTACAGTGTCAGGGACTGAGTTAGGAGTAGTGTCAGGGCCTTAGTTAGGCTTGAGACTCCAGGACCTTCCCTGAGTTCCAAAGGGCAGATTCGAATAGTTGCTAATCAGGGAAGGGAGGGGATGCAGAGACAAGGGAGGAAGAGTCAAGAAACAATAGTGCAGCCTTGGGGCAGGATCCTGGTTTTGCCTCAAGGGATACACTTAAGAGTATCTTTGGGCACTTTACCAACCTAAAACCCCCACAAAATAGAAGATTTTTGTGTTCTTCATTCCAGAGAAGCTCATCAAGAGACCATCTGAGGCTAGATTAAAGTGAGTTAAGGCCCTGTGCACACACTAATCCTTAGGATCAACTGTGTCCTTAAACCATTTCTGTAAAACTCCTCACCAGATCCTCCTGCATTGGGACGCACGTTTTTGAGGGCACGAGTTTTCTGTGTCCCCCTTTGGCTGCCAAAGCAGTAAAGCTATTCTTTTCTACTTCCTCCAAACCTCTCTCTCTCAGATTCGATTTGGCACTGGTGCACAGAGGTCGAGTTTTCGACATCAAATTTAGTACCCAGTGTGGGACTGACTTGGGGATGGCCCCTGTGGGTCCCCTGACTTGATTGGACACTGAAATTTTCTCCACGCCAGCCTCTTTCGAGAGAGTGTAGGGTTGGAGAATTCCTTTAGAGGCCAGAGCACGTGGGACCCTTGCCTGGAGAGGCCAAGCCCTAGTCATCCCAGCAGTTAGAACTCGGGGGCAGGAGTAGATGGTGGAAGAGGGACCACCCTAGCAGCTGCCGAGGCTGTCTTTGCCTTGAGGACAGTCCTCTCTTCCTCCTGCCTGGACTGCCCCGAATGTCCTACTCCAAGGGATTATTTTGGGGAACCAGAAAAATAGCATTTGGGATGTTGCAGCACCTCAGCCAGCATGTGGTAACTCCCCTGGCAGGCACTCTGAGGTCCTTTTAGCCCTGTACATTTGGGGGAACCTTGGTTCCCATTTGGGTGACTTTTCATTCCAGGAAATCTCATTTGGAAGGTGCACCACTTGGACAGAGGTCACAGGCTAAGTTGAGACTTGGAAGCTGATTTGAGTCTTGTGCTGTTTGGTTTTTGGTTTCTGTTTGGTTTCTGGTTCCTTTGGTTTGAGGCTTCCATTGGTGGTTAGGATTTTGTTTTGTTCTTAGCCCGCATTTGAGTGTTCTATGGTTCAGACATAAGAAGTGCTTCTTCTTCAGTTCCATCTGATAGCCAATGGGCAAAATCCTGGCAGACTGGTCAACCTATAGTTGTAAACCTAAGACTAAGAAAAGAATGAAATTCTATTGTAATTTTGTCTGGCCAGTGTATGGATACATTCTTGAAAAATGCGGAAAGGTGGTCTTTGAATGGTAGCCTAAATGACTATACTATCCTTCAGCTAGTTATTTTGTCACAGGAAGAGAAAGACAGAAGAAGTTCTGTATGTTCAAGCATTTATGAAGCTACGTAATAAAGAAAGTGAGCAGCTAGGTAACAGGCTGATGGTACAAAGAGAAAAGAAAGTCACTTTATACTAGAGCTGGTTGTGTCTGAATGTGGAAAAAAATAAGGGGCAACATAAGATGGATACAGAAGTGATGAACATTTGTGAAAAGGGAACACTGAGGAAAGAGTTGTGCATGACCGGGATTTTCTAAGATGGATTTTGTTGGAAGTGGGTTAGGGCAAGCCTGGATTTGGTTTCTTCCTCCGAAGTTTTCTTGGAATGCTGTTTTTGATTGTGGACAGCTTGTGAGTTTCTTTGCCTGTGTCTGTGATCTGTATTTTTGTTTGAAATCTCTTTACTTTGGTTCAGTGAATGAGTGTTGTTTGGCCAATTCTAACAGTTCTTTTGATCTCCAGCTAACTTGGAGATGCTTTAGAAGGCCCTTGAGCCATCTCAGAGAGAAATGTTTGATTAGTATGTTAAATTACATGGAATTCCTAAAAATCTAGTATATCCTGGTAAAATTTTATCAGTCATAATTCTAGTTATTTTTAAATGTTGTATGTCACAGCAATAATGGTTTCTTTTGTCATTTACATTGTGATCAAATGTTTAACCATGACCTTTTAAGTCTTTATGTGATTTATAGATGGTTACTGTTGTGCTCTAACACTTTGCAAAACTGCTCCATCTTCAAGAAGATCTATGTGAAGGACCTTTTGGCAAGCACAGGTCTCTGATAAATTTCATATCATAATGCCAAACTGGGTAAGAAATGAAAAATCTTAATGGAGAATCGGATGGCTTCATAAAAAGTTAACAAAAGGATTGGTTACTGAGTGAACTGGTGAATATGGTTATAATGTTTTTGTTTTTTTGTTACTGGCTTTGATCTGTGTTTCCCAGACACAGGGAAGTCCTTCACCTGAAGCTACTTAGGACTTGGAGCAATTGGGTAAAATGACACCTCTGTACTGAAGTGTGTATTTATGAAAGTCACTGTGTTGGCTTCATTTTGCCCTGATGTTTAAGAGGAAAGGAAAATTATCTAGTGAAGTTATCAGAATGTAATTACTCATGATGTATCACTGTTTGCTTTAGGTCTACTGCTAAAAGCACATGTACAATGCTTGTGTGACAATTGGGTATGAATAATAAAATGTATGGCCTATATAAAGCGTTTTCTCATTAACATACCTCTGAGCATGTTCACGATACCTGATCAGTATTCCCCCAATGTGGATTAACTAGGCAAATATAAAGGAGGCCTAGCGCTGAGGGCCATGATCTACACCTGGGCCAAACAGCTGAATCATTCTGGCACTGACGGATTGACATTTTGATCATCAATGCTTTCTATTGAAAGACTTGTAATCAAAAGGGAAAAAAACTCTTCACGTATTGAGGTGTGAGGAAGTCACTCTGGCTTCTACGTGGTTTAACTTAAATTTTACTGACCAAAGTGGCCTGTGTTTTGGCCTTTTGGATATGAATTGTACATCTGCTTTGGCATTGAGGAGGGGAATGCATTTGACAGTCAAAAAGTAACTATGGTTCAGACATCCAAGATAAACCTAAGTGACCATTGTAGATGTGATTTAGATGCATTCCTGTATTTTTTTTTTGTTTTTAAGTTTTTTTTTTTTTTTTTTTTTTGGATGTGGACCATTTTTTAAGTCTATTGAATTTGTTACAATATTGTTTCTGTTTCATGTTTTGGTTTTTAGGCCACGAGGCATGTGGGATCTTAGCTTCCTGCCCAGGGATCAAACCGGCACCCCCTGCGTTGGAAGGCGAAGTCTTAACCACTGAACCACCAGGTAAGTCCCCGTGTTCCTGTATTGTTGAAATTGAATTTCTGAGCTATATCAGACTCAGGACGCCACTAGCCATTCTCAAAACAATGTCTGCTGGTAGCTGCAACCGTACGTTTTCAAGGACTCCTCTCTTAACGATTAAATTTCAAACAATGACGTTAGATCAGATACTAATAGAAAGATGAGACATATGTGTAGTGGTCAATAGCTCCTGTTATGGATACATCAATACTACATCAGAAGTTAAAACCTACTTAGGTAGAATTAGACAACTGGCTGCGAAGTCCCTCTGAAGTGCCAGTTCCAGACCAGGTTTCAGACTTCTTCTCCTGAATTCCTAAGGGAATGAGATCTATTTTTACTATTAAAATTTCAGTTGTTACCCCTCCTATTTTAACTGGATTGGTTGCGCCAAAATGGGGGACCAAGGGACTGAGATCTTAATCATACGAGTCTCAGGTACAGGACTTGGAACTCAAATATTTCTAACTTGGTATCCATTCCCCTAGATTTAGGCAGGACTGCGCCCCATTTAAGCGAGAAGTAGCCAGAGCGGTCATCACCCTGTTCCTTGAAGGATGTGGGGAAAGATAAAAGTGAAGTGGGGATTAAAACCGAGTCCCCTGAAAACCGAGTTCCTGTGCCAAGTTTATGATTAATGTCTCAATCTGAAATGATTATTCCTTTTCTTGTCAAAAATCTGTTCTCCTCAAGATTGAGGAGTATCCAGAAGAGGAGGAGTGAAACTGAGAGGGACTCTGTGGTCTCCTGGGCACAGAAGCCTTTCTGTGTGCCTCCTAACTTGTTTGTAGGGAATAGACTAGAGACTCCAGGACCTTCCCTGAGTTCCAAAGGGCAAATTCGAACAGTTGCTAATCAGGGAAGTGAGGGGATGCAGAGACAGGGAGGAAGAGTCAAGAAACAATAGTGCAGCCTTGTGGCAGGATCCTGGTTCTGCCTCAAGGGATACACATAACAATATCTTTGAGCTCCTTAAAGAACTAAAACCCCCAACAAGTGGAAGATGTTAGCATTCTTCATTCCAGAGGAGCTCATCAAGAAACTATCTGAGACCAGATTAAAGGAGTGCAGGCCCTGCATACACACTGATCCTTATGAGCAACCACACCCTTGAACCATCGCTCTAAAACACCAAATCCTCCCGCATTGGGACACACAGCTGTCGAGGGCACGAGCCTGCTGTGTCCTCCATTGGCTGGCAGAGTGATAAAACTAATCTTTTCTATTTTTCCAAAACACTGTTCTCAAGATTTGATTCAGAACCGGTGCAGAGAGGCTGATTATTCAGTATCAGTTAGGTCCAGAGTCAGGCAGTTAGTTAGAAACAGTGTCAGGTCTATAGTTATGGAAAGCCTCGGGGAATTAGGGAGGGAGAGACCAAGATATAACAGACAGCATCAGATCCTGAGCTGGGGAGAGTGTCAGGGCATGACGTAGGACCAGCATCAGGACTGTAGTTAGGATCAGCATCACGGTCTTAGTTAAAGTTATTGCCAGGACCTGAGTTAGGCAAAGTGTCAGGGCCTGAGTTAGGCAATGTGTCAGGGCCTGAGTTAGGCGAAGTGTCAGGACCTGAGTTTGTCAGGGACTGAGTGAGGCCTAGCGTCAGGGTCTTAGCTAGGATCAGCATCAGGGCCTTAGTTAAAGACATTATCAGGGCCTGAGTTAGGTACAGCAACAGGGCTTCAAAGGGACAGCCTCAGGGCCACACTTCGGGACGGCATCAGGACTTTAGTAGGGACAGTGTCAGGACCATGGTAAAAGATGGATCAAGATACTAGCTCAGGATAGTGTCAGCACATTGGTTATTGATGGCAGCAAGGCTGACGTTAGGGACAGCTTCAGGGCCTTAGTTAGGGACAGCGTCAGAACCTGAATTAGACCAAACATCAGGGCCTAAGGTAAGACTAGGGTCAGGGCCTTTGTTAGGGACAATGTCAGGGCCAGGGTTAGGCCTAGCATGAGGGCCTGAGTTAGGCTGGGCGTCAGGGCCTTAGTTAGGGACAGCCTCAGGGCCTCACTTAGGGACAGTGTCAGGGCTTACTTAGGGACAGTGTCAGTACATTGGTAAGAGATAGGTCAGGATATTAGCTCAGGATAGAGTCAGGACTTTAGTTATCGACAGCAGCAGGGCCTTAGTTAGGGACAGTGTCAGGAGCTTAGTTAGGACTAGCATCAGAGCCTTTGCTAGGTACAGTGTGAGGGACTGAGTTAGCACAAGCATCCAGGCCGTAGTTAGGGACAGTGTCAGGGCCTTGGGACTAATTTCAGGGCCTTTGTTAGGGAGAGCATCAGGACTTTAGTTAGCATAAGAGGCAAGACATTAACTAGGGACAGGGTTAGGTTAAGGTCTAGGAATAGTGTCAGGAAATGAGCTAGGGATAGTGTCAAGACCTTACTTACAGAGAGTATCAGGGCCTTACTTAGGGCTAGTGTCAGGGCTTCGGGTAGGGACAGCGTCAGAGCCTGACTTAGGGAGAGCGATGGAGCCTGAGTAAGACCTAGCGTCAGGGCCTTAGCTAGGGACAGTGTCAGGGCATGACTTAGGAAGAGCATCAGGGTCTCAAAGACATTTTGAGGGTCTGAGTTAGGTACTGCGTCTGGGCCTGAGTTAGGGACAGACTCAGGGCTTCACTTAGGGACAGTATCAGGGCTTACATAGGGACAGTGTCAGGACCTTGGTAAGAGATGGGTCAGGATATTAGCTCAGGATAGTGTCAGGCCTTTAGTTATTGCCGGCCGCAGGGTCTGTATTAGGGACAGCTTCCGGGCCTTAGTTAGAGACAGTGTCACGGCCTTAGTTAGGACTAGTCAGGGCCTTAGTTAGGCAGAGCAATAGGGCTTCAGTTAGGATGGGAGGCAGGACATTAGCTAGGGACAGGATGAGGTTAAGGTCTAGGGATAGTGTCAGGAAATGACCTAGGGATAGCGTCAGGACCTTACTGACAGTATCAGGGCCTTATTTAGGACCAACGTCAGGGCTTCGGGTAGGGACAATGTCAGAGCCTGACTTAGGGAGAGCGACAGGGCCTGAGTGAGGCCGAGCGTCAGGGACTTAGCTAGGGACAGTATCGGCATGACTTACGAGTAGCATCAGGGCCTTCGTAGGATCAGCATTAGGTTCTTAGTTAGGATACGAGGCAGGACACTAGCTAGGGACAGAGCCAAGTTACGGGCTAGGGATAGTGTGAAGACCTTAGTTATTGAGAGCATCAGGGCCTTATATCGGAACAGCGTCATGGCCTTATTCAGGACCAGTGTCAGGGCTTGATGTAGGGACAGCTTCAGAGACTGACTAAGGTACAGCGACAGGGAATACCTGAGGACTCTCTCAGTTAGCACCTGAGTTAGGGGCTGTGTCAGGGCAGGACTTAGGAGGAGCATAACGGCCTCGTTAGGATCAGCATCAGGGTCTTTGTTAAAGACATTATTAGGGCTTCTGTTAGAGACAACCTCAGGGCTTCACTTAGGGAGAGCGTCAGGGCTTATTTAGGGACAATTTCAGGAACTTGGTAAGAGATGGGTGCAGAAATTAGCTCAGGATAGTGTCAGGACTTTAGATATTGACAGCAGCAGGGCCTTAGTTAGGGACAGTGTCAGGAGCTTAGTTAGGACTAGCATCAGAGCCTTTGCTAGGTACAGTGTGAGGGACTGAGTTAGGACTAGTCAGGGCCTTAGTTAGGGAGAGCATTAGGGATTCAGGGAGGATAAGGGGCAGGACATTCACTCGGGACAGAGTTAGGTTCCAGGCCAGGGATAGTGTCAGGAAATGAGCTAGGGATTGCGTGAAGACCTTAGTTATTGAGAGCATCAGGGACGTAGTTAGAACCAGCGTCAGGGGCTTAGTCAGGACCAGTGTCAAGGCTAGATGTAGGGATAGCATCAGAGCCTAACTAAGGTACAGCAACAGGGCCTAAGTGAGGCCTATCTTTAGGGCCTGAGTTAGGGACAGTGTCAGGGCATGACTTAGGAGCAGCATAAAGGCCTCTGTAGGAACAGCATTTGGGTCTTCGGTAAAGACATTATCAGGGTCTCTGTTATGGACAGCCTCAGGGCCTCACTTAGGGACAGCGTCAAGGCTCACTTAGGGACAGTTTCAGGACCTTAGTATGAGATGGGTCAGGATATAAGCTCAGGATAGTGTCAGGACTTTAGATATTGACGGCAGCAGGGCCTTTGTTAGGGACAGTGTCAGGACCTGAGCTAGGTGGAGTGTCACAGCCTTAGTTAGGGACAGTGTCACGGCCTTAGTTAGGGCTAGCATCAGAGCCTTTGTTAGGTATCATGTCAGGGCCTGAGTTACGAGTAATGTCAAGAACTTAGTTCGGGACAGTGTCAGGGCCTTAGTTACACCTAGCATCAGAGCCTTCGTTAGGTATCCTGTCAGTGCCTGGGATAGGAGTAGTGTCAGGGCCTTAGTTAGGGCCAGTGTCAGGGCCTGAGTTAGGAGTAATGTCAGGGCCTTAGTTAGGGCCAGTGTCAGGGCCTGAGTTAGGTGTAGTGTCAAGGCCTTAGTTATGACAGTGTCAGGGCCATAGTTAGAACTAGCATCATAGCCTTTGTTATATATTGTATCACGGCCTGAGTTAGGAGTAGTGTCAGAGCCTTAGTAAGGAACAGTGTCAGGGCCTTAGTTAGGACCAGCATCAGAGTCTATGTCAGGAATCGTGTCAGAGCCTCAGTTAGGAGTAGTGTCAGGGCCTTAGTTAGGGACAGTGTCGGGGCCTGAGTTAGGTGTAGTGTCAGGGCCTTTGTTAGGGACAGTGTCAGTGCCTGAGCTAGGTGGAGTGTCAGGGCCTTAGTTAGGGACAGTGTCAGGGCCTTGGGTAGGACTAGCATCAGAGCCTTTGTTAGGAACAGTGTTAGGGTCTTAGTTAGGATTAGTGTCAGGTCCTTTTGTTAGGTACAGTGTCAGGTCCTGAGTTAGGAATAGGGGTAGGGCCATAGTTAGGGACAGTATCAGGCACTGACTTAGGATGAGCATCTAGACCTTAGTTAGAGACAGTATCACGTCCTTGGGACTAAATTCAGGGCCTGAGTTAGGCACAGCATAAAGGCTTTAGTTAGCATAAGAGGCAGGAGGTTAGCTAGGGACAGGGTCAGGTTAACGTGTAGGGATAGTGTCAGGGAATAACCTAGGGATAGTGTCAAGACTTCAGTTACTGAGAGGATCAGGGCCTTCTTTAGAACCAGTGTCAGGGCTTCAGGTAGGGACAGCGTCAGAGGCTGACTTAGGGAGAGCGACAGGGCCTGAGTGAAGCCTAACGTCAGGACCTTACCTAGGGATAGTGGCAGGGCATGACTTAGGAGCAGCATAAGAGCCTCTGTAGGATCAGCATTCGGGTCTTAGTTAAAGACATGACTAGGACCTGAGTTAGGAGTAGTTTCAAGGCCTTAGTTAAGAGCAGTGTCAGGGCCTTAGTTAGGACTAGCATCAGAGCCTTTGTTAGCTATTGTGTCAGGGACTGAGTTAGGGACAGGTTCGTGGCCTTTGTTAGGACTACGTTTAGGGTTAGGGTTAGAGTTAGGGTTTTAGGGTTGGGGCTAGGGTTAGGGTTAAGGGTTAGGGATTAGGGTTTAGGGTTTAGGGTTTAAGGTTAAGGGGAGGGTGAGGGTTAGTGTTAGAGGGTTAGGGTTACATTTCCAGAGCACTCGAACAGCATCAAGACCACATTTCTAGACAGTCCAACGTGCCATAGAAGTCTTCGTCATGGCCCTCGTCTGAGGTGACATGAGAAAACACTCTGCTTAGAATTCTTCAGTGACCGCATACCTGAAGTCACCTTACTCAAGGAGAAAGTCAGCATCCTACCATGTTCTGTTGCTCACGGGAAACCCAACGTGAGCAATTGCCTTCAGGTAAGGCCCTGAATTGCCATGTGGAAGCGGAGGCGTGCAGCAGTTTCCAGGAGGCCATAGCCGTTGCTCTGCATTATTTTAACGTCAGTATGCTTTACAGGACATCTAGGAGCCTCGCGTGGGCACCGTTTTCCCTGCAAGAACACTGAGTACCCTCAGGCCCCCATGGGCCTGCTAAGCCACATCCAGGCCCGTAGCCCTTCGGAGCCACTCTGTGTATGCCGAGTGTAGGGCAACAGACTGCAGTCTTTCTTAGGACGGCTTGATTTCCCCAGCCCTCCCACAGGTCCACGAACACTGTTCTAGCAGGTCCAACATGCCGTGCAAGTCTGACTCATTGCCCTAGTCTGAGCTGCACTGAGAAAAACACTCGGCTTCGTATTCCATCTGGGATCCCCTGTCTGAAGTCACCCTGCCTCCAGGAGAATGTCCGCTTGCGTTCCGACTGCAACTAAAGCCCAGTTCCTCGGGTAACACTGCAGGCTTTTGAAGAGCCACGGGCCCGGAGGCCTAGCTGGGGCTTTCCTTGGTTGAGGCAGTTCGCTAGATGCAGAACACCCTGCTTCGAGGAGTTGTTTCAGGGAAGGAACCACTGGGTAACCTGTGTCTCTTTGGACTTGTTAGAAAGCACAGGGATGTATGCGTGTGCCTGCGGAAATGGGGACCTGATGGAACGAGCCTTGCTTTCCCATTTTGAAAGCTCCATTCATGCTGCCTTGAAGCTACTTGAAATTGACTGCTGTTGACAGGCCACTAGCCACTGTAGGCATGGCTCTGGGACAAAAATGAGTTTTGTCTAGCTAAGCCGGGTGCTTCGATGGCCGGGGTGGAGCTCATCCTGCCACGCTCTAGAGCTAAAGGGAAACTCAGCGTGAGTACTGGCCTCGAGGTAAGTCCCTGAGTAACCGCGCAGAAAGGGCGGCATGCAGCTGTTTCCATGAGGTATTAGTCGCTGTTCTGCTTTATTTTATTTTATTTTTTTAATTTTTTATTGTTGTTTTAAGATTGATTGATTGATTGATTGATTGCTATGTTGGGTCTTCGATTCTGTGCTAGGGCTCTCCCCAGTTGCGGTAAGTGGGGGCCACTCTTCATCGCGGTGCGTGGGCCTCTCAGTCTCGCAGCCTCTCTTGTTGCGGAGCACAGGCTCCAGAGGCGCAGGCTCAGTAGTTGTGGCTCACGGGCCCAGTTGCCCCACGGCATGTGGAATCCTCCCAGGCCAGGGCTCGAACCCGTGTGCCCTGCATTGGCAGGCAGATTCTCAACCACTGCGCCACCAGGGAAGCCCCTGTTCTGCTTTATTTCAAAGGAAATACCCTTTTCAGGACTCCTAGGCCCCTCGGGTGTGCATCATTTTCCCTCCAAGATCCGTGAGTACCTCCAGACCCCTGTGGGCTTGCTGAGCAACATCGAGGCCCAAAGGTCGGTCCCTCGGAGGCCCTCTGTGTATGCCGAGTGATGGGCAACACACTGCTCGTTCTTTAAGGAGAGCTATATTTCCAGAGCACTGGAACAGTCTCAGGACCACATTTCTACCCAGTGCGACGTGCCATGGAAGTGTTCGTCATAGCCCCCGTCTGAGCTGCCATAAGAAAACACTCTGCTTAGGATTCTTCGAGGACCTCGTACCTGAAGTCACTCTGCTCGAGGAGAAAGTCAGCATCCTACCATGCTGTGTCGCTAATGGGACACTCAGCGTCAGCAGTTGTCTCAAGGTAAGGTCCTGAATTGCCATGCAGAAGCGGAGGCGTGCAGCAGTTTCCAGGAGGCCATAGCCGTTGCTCTGCATTATTTTAACGTCAGTACGCTTTGCAGGACATCTAGGAGCCTCGCGTGGGCACCCTATTCCCTGCAAGAACACTGAGGACCCTCAGGCCCCCATGGGCCTGCTATGCCACATCCAGGCCCGTAGCCCTTCGGAGCCACTCTGTGTATGCCGGGTGTAGGGCAACAGACTGCACTCTTTCTTGGGACAGCTTGATTTCCCCAGCACTCCCACAGGTCCACAAACACTGTTCTAGCAGGTCCAACGTGCCGTGCAAGTCTGACTCATTGCCCTAGTCTGAGGTGCACTGAGAAAAACCCTCGGCTTCGCATTCCATCTGGGACCTCCTGCCTGAAGTCACCCTGCCTCCAGGAGAAAGTCGGCTTGCTTTCCAACTGCAACTAAAGCCGAGTTCCTCGGGTAACACTGCAGGCTTTTGAAGAGCCACGGGCCTGGAGTCCTAGCTGGGGCGTTCCTTCGTTGAGGCAGTTTGCTAGATGCAGAACACTCTGCTTCGAGGAGTTGATTCAGGGAAGGAACCACTGGTTAACCTGTGTCTCTTTGGACTTGTTAGAAAGCACAGGGATGTATGCTGCGTGTGCCCATGGAAATGGGGGCCTGATGGAACTATCCTTGCTTTCCCATTTTGAAAGCTCCATTCATGCTGCCTTGAAGCTACTTGAAATTGACTGCTGTTGACAGGCCACTAGCCACTGTAGGCATGGCTCTGGGACGAAAATGAGTTTTGTCTAGCTAAGCCGGGTGCTTCGATGGATGGGGTGGAGCTCATCCTGCCACGCTCTAGTGCTAAAGGGAAACTCAACGTGAGTCCTGGCCTCGAGGTAAGTCCGTGAGTAACCGCGCACAAAGGGCGGCATGCAGCTGTTTCCATGAGGTATTAGTCGCTGTTCTGCTTTATTTTATTTTATTTTTTTAATTTTTTATTGTTGTTTTAAGATTGATTGATTGATTGATTGATTGCTATGTTGGGTCTTCGTTTCTGTGCTAGGGCTCTCCCCAGTTGCGGTAAGTGGGGGCCACTCTTCATCGCGGTGCGTGGGCCTCTCAGTCTCGCGGCCTCCTTTGTTGCGGAGCACAGGCTCCAGAGGCGCACGCTCAGTAGTTGTGGCTCACGGGCCCAGTTGCTCCGCGGCATGTGGAATCCTCCCAGACCACGGCTCGAACCCGTGTGCCCTGCATTGGCAGGCAGATTCTCAACCACTGTGCCACCAGGGAAGCCCCTGTTCTGCTTTATTTCAAAGGAAGTACCCTTTTCAGGACTCCTAGGCCCCTCGGGTGTGCATCATTTTCCCTCCAAGATCCGTGAGTACCTCCAGACCCCTGTGCGCTTGCTGAGCAACATCGAGGCCCAAAGGTCGGTCCCTCGGAGGCCCTCTGTGTATGCCGAGGGATGGGCAACACACTGCTCGTTCTTTAAAGAGAGGTATATTTCCAGAGCACTGGAACAGTCTCAGGACCACATTTCTACCCAGTGCGACGTGCCATGGAAGTGTTCGTCATGGCCCCCGTCTGAGCTGCCATGAGAAAACACTCTGCTTAGGATTCTTCGAGGACCTCGTACCTGAAGTCACTCTGCTCGAGGAGAAAGTCAGCATCCAACCATGCTGTGTCGCTAACGGGACACGCAGCATCAGCACTTGCCTCGAGGTAAGGCCCTGAATTGCCATGCAGAAGCGGAGGCGTGCAGCAGTTTCCAGGAGGCCATAGCCGTTGCTCTGCATTATGTTAACGTCAGTACGCTTTGCAGGACATCTAGGAGCCTCGCGTGGGCACCCTATTCCCTGCAAGAACACTGAGGACCCTCAGGCCCCCATGGGCCTGCTAAGCCACATCCAGGCCCGTAGCCCTTCGGAGCCACTCTGTGTATGCCGGGTGTAGGGCAACAGACTGCAGTCTTTCTTGGGACAGCTTGATTTCCCCAGCACTCCCACAGGTCCACAAACACTGTTCTAGCAGGTCCAACGTGCCGTGCAAGTCTGACTCATTGCCCTAGTCTGAGGTGCACTGAGAAAAACCCTTGGCTTCGCATTCCATCTGGGACCTCCTGCCTGAAGTCACCCTGCCTCCAGGAGAAAGTCGGCTTGCTTTCCAACTGCAACTAAAGCCGAGTTCCTCGGGTAACACTGCAGGCTTTTGAAGAGCCACGGGCCTGGAGTCCTAGCTGGGGCGTTCCTTCGTTGAGGCAGTTTGCTAGATGCAGAACACTCTGCTTCGAGGAGTTGATTCAGGGAAGGAACCACTGGTTAACCTGTGTCTCTTTGGACTTGTTAGAAAGCACAGGGATGTATGCTGCGTGTGCCCATGGAAATGGGGGCCTGATGGAACTATCCTTGCTTTCCCATTTTGAAAGCTCCATTCATGCTGCCTTGAAGCTACTTGAAATTGACTGCTGTTGACAGGCCACTAGCCACTGTAGGCATGGCTCTGGGACGAAAATGAGTTTTGTCTAGCTAAGCCGGGTGCTTCGATGGATGGGGTGGAGCTCATCCTGCCACGCTCTAGTGCTAAAGGGAAACTCAACGTGAGTCCTGGCCTCGAGGTAAGTCCGTGAGTAACCGCGCACAAAGGGCGGCATGCAGCTGTTTCCATGAGGTATTAGTCGCTGTTCTGCTTTATTTTATTTTATTTTTTTAATTTTTTATTGTTGTTTTAAGATTGATTGATTGATTGATTGATTGCTATGTTGGGTCTTCGTTTCTGTGCTAGGGCTCTCCCCAGTTGCGGTAAGTGGGGGCCACTCTTCATCGCGGTGCGTGGGCCTCTCAGTCTCGCGGCCTCCTTTGTTGCGGAGCACAGGCTCCAGAGGCGCACGCTCAGTAGTTGTGGATCACGGGCCCAGTTGCTCCACGGCACGTGGAATCCTCCCAGACCACGGCTCGAACCCGTGTGCCCTGCATTGGCAGGCAGATTCTCAACCACTGTGCCACCAGGGAAGCCCCTGTTCTGCTTTATTTCAAAGGAAGTACCCTTTTCAGGACTCCTAGGCCCCTCGGGTGTGCATCATTTTCCCTCCAAGATCCGTGAGTACCTCCAGACCCCTGTGGGCTTGCTGAGCAACATCGAGGCCCAAAGGTCGGTCCCTCGGAGGCCCTCTGTGTATGCCGAGGGGTGGGCAACACACTGCTCGTTCTTTAAAGAGAGGTATATTTCCAGAGCACTGGAACAGTCTCAGGACCACATTTCTACCCAGTGCGACGTGCCATGGAAGTGTTCGTCATGGACCCCGTCTGAGCTGCCATGAGAAAACACTCTGCTTAGGATTCTTCTAGGACCTCGTACCTGAAGTCACTCTGCTCGAGGAGAAAGTCAGCATCCAACCATGCTGTGTCGCTAACGGGACACTCAGCATCAGCACTTGCCTCGAGGTAAGGCCCTGAATTGCCATGCAGAAGCGGAGGCGTGCAGCAGTTTCCAGGAGGCCATAGCCGTTGCTCTGCATTATGTTAACGTCAGTACGCTTTGCAGGACATCTAGGAGCCTCGCGTGGGCACCCTATTCCCTGCAAGAACACTGAGGACCCTCAGGCCCCCATGGGCCTGCTAAGCCACATCCAGGCCCGTAGCCCTTCGGAGCCACTCTGTGTATGCCGGGTGTAGGGCAACAGACTGCACTCTTTCTTGGGACAGCTTGATTTCCCCAGCACTCCCACAGGTCCACAAACACTGTTCTAGCAGGTCCAACGTGCCGTGCAAGTCTGACTCATTGCCCTAGTCTGAGGTGCACTGAGAAAAACCCTTGGCTTCGCATTCCATCTGGGACCTCCTGCCTGAAGTCACCCTGCCTCCAGGAGAAAGTCGGCTTGCTTTCCAACTGCAACTAAAGCCGAGTTCCTCGGGTAACACTGCAGGCTTTTAAAGAGCCACGGGCCTGGAGTCCTAGCTGGGGCGTTCCTTCGTTGAGGCAGTTTGCTAGATGCAGAACACTCTGCTTCGAGGAGTTGATTCAGGGAAGGAACCACTGGTTAACCTGTGTCTCTTTGGACTTGTTAGAAAGCACAGGGATGTATGCTGCGTGTGCCCATGGAAATGGGGGCCTGATGGAACTATCCTTGCTTTCCCATTTTGAAAGCTCCATTCATGCTGCCTTGAAGCTACTTGAAATTGACTGCTGTTGACAGGCCACTAGCCACTGTAGGCATGGCTCTGGGACGAAAATGAGTTTTGTCTAGCTAAGCCGGGTGCTTCGATGGATGGGGTGGAGCTCATCCTGCCACGCTCTAGTGCTAAAGGGAAACTCAACGTGAGTCCTGGCCTCGAGGTAAGTCCGTGAGTAACCGCGCACAAAGGGCGGCATGCAGCTGTTTCCATGAGGTATTAGTCGCTGTTCTGCTTTATTTTATTTTATTTTTTTAATTTTTTATTGTTGTTTTAAGATTGATTGATTGATTGATTGATTGCTATGTTGGGTCTTCGTTTCTGTGCTAGGGCTCTCCCCAGTTGCGGTAAGTGGGGGCCACTCTTCATCACGGTGCGTGGGCCTCTCAGTCTCGCGGCCTCCCTTGTTGCGGAGCACAGGCTCCAGAGGCGCACGCTCAGTAGTTGTGGCTCACGGGCCCAGTTGCTCCGCGGCATGTGGAATCCTCCCAGACCACGGCTCGAACCCGTGTGCCCTGCATTGGCAGGCAGATTCTCAACCACTGTGCCACCAGGGAAGCCCCTGTTCTGCTTTATTTCAAAGGAAGTACCCTTTTCAGGACTCCTAGGCCCCTCGGGTGTGCATCATTTTCCCTCCAAGATCCGTGAGTACCTCCAGACCCCTGTGCGCTTGCTGAGCAACATCGAGGCCCAAAGGTCGGTCCCTCGGAGGCCCTCTGTGTATGCCGAGGGATGGGCAACACACTGCTCGTTCTTTAAAGAGAGGTATATTTCCAGAGCACTGGAACAGTCTCAGGACCACATTTCTACCCAGTGCGACGTGCCATGGAAGTGTTCGTCATGGCCCCCGTCTGAGCTGCCATGAGAAAACACTCTGCTTAGGATTCTTCGAGGACCTCGTACCTGAAGTCACTCTGCTCGAGGAGAAAGTCAGCATCCAACCATGCTGTGTCGCTAACGGGACACGCAGCATCAGCACTTGCCTCGAGGTAAGGCCCTGAATTGCCATGCAGAAGCGGAGGCGTGCAGCAGTTTCCAGGAGGCCATAGCCGTTGCTCTGCATTATGTTAACGTCAGTACGCTTTGCAGGACATCTAGGAGCCTCGCGTGGGCACCCTATTCCCTGCAAGAACACTGAGGACCCTCAGGCCCCCATGGGCCTGCTAAGCCACATCCAGGCCCGTAGCCCTTCGGAGCCACTCTGTGTATGCCGGGTGTAGGGCAACAGACTGCAGTCTTTCTTGGGACAGCTTGATTTCCCCAGCACTCCCACAGGTCCACAAACACTGTTCTAGCAGGTCCAACGTGCCGTGCAAGTCTGACTCATTGCCCTAGTCTGAGGTGCACTGAGAAAAACCCTTGGCTTCGCATTCCATCTGGGACCTCCTGCCTGAAGTCACCCTGCCTCCAGGAGAAAGTCGGCTTGCTTTCCAACTGCAACTAAAGCCGAGTTCCTCGGGTAACACTGCAGGCTTTTGAAGAGCCACGGGCCTGGAGTCCTAGCTGGGGCGTTCCTTCGTTGAGGCAGTTTGCTAGATGCAGAACACTCTGCTTCGAGGAGTTGATTCAGGGAAGGAACCACTGGTTAACCTGTGTCTCTTTGGACTTGTTAGAAAGCACAGGGATGTATGCTGCGTGTGCCCATGGAAATGGGGGCCTGATGGAACTATCCTTGCTTTCCCATTTTGAAAGCTCCATTCATGCTGCCTTGAAGCTACTTGAAATTGACTGCTGTTGACAGGCCACTAGCCACTGTAGGCATGGCTCTGGGACGAAAATGAGTTTTGTCTAGCTAAGCCGGGTGCTTCGATGGATGGGGTGGAGCTCATCCTGCCACGCTCTAGTGCTAAAGGGAAACTCAACGTGAGTCCTGGCCTCGAGGTAAGTCCGTGAGTAACCGCGCACAAAGGGCGGCATGCAGCTGTTTCCATGAGGTATTAGTCGCTGTTCTGCTTTATTTTATTTTATTTTTTTAATTTTTTATTGTTGTTTTAAGATTGATTGATTGATTGATTGATTGCTATGTTGGGTCTTCGTTTCTGTGCTAGGGCTCTCCCCAGTTGCGGTAAGTGGGGGCCACTCTTCATCGCGGTGCGTGGGCCTCTCAGTCTCGCGGCCTCCTTTGTTGCGGAGCACAGGCTCCAGAGGCGCACGCTCAGTAGTTGTGGATCACGGGCCCAGTTGCTCCACGGCACGTGGAATCCTCCCAGACCACGGCTCGAACCCGTGTGCCCTGCATTGGCAGGCAGATTCTCAACCACTGTGCCACCAGGGAAGCCCCTGTTCTGCTTTATTTCAAAGGAAGTACCCTTTTCAGGACTCCTAGGCCCCTCGGGTGTGCATCATTTTCCCTCCAAGATCCGTGAGTACCTCCAGACCCCTGTGGGCTTGCTGAGCAACATCGAGGCCCAAAGGTCGGTCCCTCGGAGGCCCTCTGTGTATGCCGAGGGGTGGGCAACACACTGCTCGTTCTTTAAAGAGAGGTATATTTCCAGAGCACTGGAAAAGTCTCAGGACCACATTTCTACCCAGTGCGACGTGCCATGGAAGTGTTCGTCATGGACCCCGTCTGAGCTGCCATGAGAAAACACTCTGCTTAGGATTCTTCTAGGACCTCGTACCTGAAGTCACTCTGCTCGAGGAGAAAGTCAGCATCCAACCATGCTGTGTCGCTAACGGGACACTCAGCATCAGCACTTGCCTCGAGGTAAGGCCCTGAATTGCCATGCAGAAGCGGAGGCGTGCAGCAGTTTCCAGGAGGCCATAGCCGTTGCTCTGCATTATGTTAACGTCAGTACGCTTTGCAGGACATCTAGGAGCCTCGCGTGGGCACCCTATTCCCTGCAAGAACACTGAGGACCCTCAGGCCCCCATGGGCCTGCTATGCCACATCCAGGCCCGTAGCCCTTCGGAGCCACTCTGTGTATGCCGGGTGTAGGGCAACAGACTGCACTCTTTCTTGGGACAGCTTGATTTCCCCAGCACTCCCACAGGTCCACAAACACTGTTCTAGCAGGTCCAACGTGCCGTGCAAGTCTGACTCATTGCCCTAGTCTGAGGTGCACTGAGAAAAACCCTCGGCTTCGCATTCCATCTGGGACCTCCTGCCTGAAGTCACCCTGCCTCCAGGAGAAAGTCGGCTTGCTTTCCAACTGCAACTAAAGCCGAGTTCCTCGGGTAACACTGCAGGCTTTTAAAGAGCCACGGGCCTGGAGTCCTAGCTGGGGCGTTCCTTCGTTGAGGCAGTTTGCTAGATGCAGAACACTCTGCTTCGAGGAGTTGATTCAGGGAAGGAACCACTGGTTAACCTGTGTCTCTTTGGACTTGTTAGAAAGCACAGGGATGTATGCTGCGTGTGCCCATGGAAATGGGGGCCTGATGGAACTATCCTTGCTTTCCCATTTTGAAAGCTCCATTCATGCTGCCTTGAAGCTACTTGAAATTGACTGCTGTTGACAGGCCACTAGCCACTGTAGGCATGGCTCTGGGACGAAAATGAGTTTTGTCTAGCTAAGCCGGGTGCTTCGATGGATGGGGTGGAGCTCATCCTGCCACGCTCTAGTGCTAAAGGGAAACTCAACGTGAGTCCTGGCCTCGAGGTAAGTCCGTGAGTAACCGCGCACAAAGGGCGGCATGCAGCTGTTTCCATGAGGTATTAGTCGCTGTTCTGCTTTATTTTATTTTATTTTTTTAATTTTTTATTGTTGTTTTAAGATTGATTGATTGATTGATTGATTGCTATGTTGGGTCTTCGTTTCTGTGCTAGGGCTCTCCCCAGTTGCGGTAAGTGGGGGCCACTCTTCATCACGGTGCGTGGGCCTCTCAGTCTCGCGGCCTCCCTTGTTGCGGAGCACAGGCTCCAGAGGCGCACGCTCAGTAGTTGTGGCTCACGGGCCCAGTTGCTCCGCGGCATGTGGAATCCTCCCAGACCACGGCTCGAACCCGTGTGCCCTGCATTGGCAGGCAGATTCTCAACCACTGTGCCACCAGGGAAGCCCCTGTTCTGCTTTATTTCAAAGGAAGTACCCTTTTCAGGACTCCTAGGCCCCTCGGGTGTGCATCATTTTCCCTCCAAGATCCGTGAGTACCTCCAGACCCCTGTGCGCTTGCTGAGCAACATCGAGGCCCAAAGGTCGGTCCCTCGGAGGCCCTCTGTGTATGCCGAGGGATGGGCAACACACTGCTCGTTCTTTAAAGAGAGGTATATTTCCAGAGCACTGGAACAGTCTCAGGACCACATTTCTACCCAGTGCGACGTGCCATGGAAGTGTTCGTCATGGCCCCCGTCTGAGCTGCCATGAGAAAACACTCTGCTTAGGATTCTTCGAGGACCTCGTACCTGAAGTCACTCTGCTCGAGGAGAAAGTCAGCATCCAACCATGCTGTGTCGCTAACGGGACACGCAGCATCAGCACTTGCCTCGAGGTAAGGCCCTGAATTGCCATGCAGAAGCGGAGGCGTGCAGCAGTTTCCAGGAGGCCATAGCCGTTGCTCTGCATTATGTTAACGTCAGTACGCTTTGCAGGACATCTAGGAGCCTCGCGTGGGCACCCTATTCCCTGCAAGAACACTGAGGACCCTCAGGCCCCCATGGGCCTGCTAAGCCACATCCAGGCCCGTAGCCCTTCGGAGCCACTCTGTGTATGCCGGGTGTAGGGCAACAGACTGCAGTCTTTCTTGGGACAGCTTGATTTCCCCAGCACTCCCACAGGTCCACAAACACTGTTCTAGCAGGTCCAACGTGCCGTGCAAGTCTGACTCATTGCCCTAGTCTGAGGTGCACTGAGAAAAACCCTTGGCTTCGCATTCCATCTGGGACCTCCTGCCTGAAGTCACCCTGCCTCCAGGAGAAAGTCGGCTTGCTTTCCAACTGCAACTAAAGCCGAGTTCCTCGGGTAACACTGCAGGCTTTTGAAGAGCCACGGGCCTGGAGTCCTAGCTGGGGCGTTCCTTCGTTGAGGCAGTTTGCTAGATGCAGAACACTCTGCTTCGAGGAGTTGATTCAGGGAAGGAACCACTGGTTAACCTGTGTCTCTTTGGACTTGTTAGAAAGCACAGGGATGTATGCTGCGTGTGCCCATGGAAATGGGGGCCTGATGGAACTATCCTTGCTTTCCCATTTTGAAAGCTCCATTCATGCTGCCTTGAAGCTACTTGAAATTGACTGCTGTTGACAGGCCACTAGCCACTGTAGGCATGGCTCTGGGACGAAAATGAGTTTTGTCTAGCTAAGCCGGGTGCTTCGATGGATGGGGTGGAGCTCATCCTGCCACGCTCTAGTGCTAAAGGGAAACTCAACGTGAGTCCTGGCCTCGAGGTAAGTCCGTGAGTAACCGCGCACAAAGGGCGGCATGCAGCTGTTTCCATGAGGTATTAGTCGCTGTTCTGCTTTATTTTATTTTATTTTTTTAATTTTTTATTGTTGTTTTAAGATTGATTGATTGATTGATTGATTGCTATGTTGGGTCTTCGTTTCTGTGCTAGGGCTCTCCCCAGTTGCGGTAAGTGGGGGCCACTCTTCATCGCGGTGCGTGGGCCTCTCAGTCTCGCGGCCTCCTTTGTTGCGGAGCACAGGCTCCAGAGGCGCACGCTCAGTAGTTGTGGATCACGGGCCCAGTTGCTCCACGGCACGTGGAATCCTCCCAGACCACGGCTCGAACCCGTGTGCCCTGCATTGGCAGGCAGATTCTCAACCACTGTGCCACCAGGGAAGCCCCTGTTCTGCTTTATTTCAAAGGAAGTACCCTTTTCAGGACTCCTAGGCCCCTCGGGTGTGCATCATTTTCCCTCCAAGATCCGTGAGTACCTCCAGACCCCTGTGGGCTTGCTGAGCAACATCGAGGCCCAAAGGTCGGTCCCTCGGAGGCCCTCTGTGTATGCCGAGGGGTGGGCAACACACTGCTCGTTCTTTAAAGAGAGGTATATTTCCAGAGCACTGGAACAGTCTCAGGACCACATTTCTACCCAGTGCGACGTGCCATGGAAGTGTTCGTCATGGACCCCGTCTGAGCTGCCATGAGAAAACACTCTGCTTAGGATTCTTCTAGGACCTCGTACCTGAAGTCACTCTGCTCGAGGAGAAAGTCAGCATCCAACCATGCTGTGTCGCTAACGGGACACTCAGCATCAGCACTTGCCTCGAGGTAAGGCCCTGAATTGCCATGCAGAAGCGGAGGCGTGCAGCAGTTTCCAGGAGGCCATAGCCGTTGCTCTGCATTATGTTAACGTCAGTACGCTTTGCAGGACATCTAGGAGCCTCGCGTGGGCACCCTATTCCCTGCAAGAACACTGAGGACCCTCAGGCCCCCATGGGCCTGCTAAGCCACATCCAGGCCCGTAGCCCTTCGGAGCCACTCTGTGTATGCCGGGTGTAGGGCAACAGACTGCAGTCTTTCTTGGGACAGCTTGATTTCCCCAGCACTCCCACAGGTCCACAAACACTGTTCTAGCAGGTCCAACGTGCCGTGCAAGTCTGACTCATTGCCCTAGTCTGAGGTGCACTGAGAAAAACCCTTGGCTTCGCATTCCATCTGGGACCTCCTGCCTGAAGTCACCCTGCCTCCAGGAGAAAGTCGGCTTGCTTTCCAACTGCAACTAAAGCCGAGTTCCTCGGGTAACACTGCAGGCTTTTGAAGAGCCACGGGCCTGGAGTCCTAGCTGGGGCGTTCCTTCGTTGAGGCAGTTTGCTAGATGCAGAACACTCTGCTTCGAGGAGTTGATTCAGGGAAGGAACCACTGGTTAACCTGTGTCTCTTTGGACTTGTTAGAAAGCACAGGGATGTATGCTGCGTGTGCCCATGGAAATGGGGGCCTGATGGAACTATCCTTGCTTTCCCATTTTGAAAGCTCCATTCATGCTGCCTTGAAGCTACTTGAAATTGACTGCTGTTGACAGGCCACTAGCCACTGTAGGCATGGCTCTGGGACGAAAATGAGTTTTGTCTAGCTAAGCCGGGTGCTTCGATGGATGGGGTGGAGCTCATCCTGCCACGCTCTAGTGCTAAAGGGAAACTCAACGTGAGTCCTGGCCTCGAGGTAAGTCCGTGAGTAACCGCGCACAAAGGGCGGCATGCAGCTGTTTCCATGAGGTATTAGTCGCTGTTCTGCTTTATTTTATTTTATTTTTTTAATTTTTTATTGTTGTTTTAAGATTGATTGATTGATTGATTGATTGCTATGTTGGGTCTTCGTTTCTGTGCTAGGGCTCTCCCCAGTTGCGGTAAGTGGGGGCCACTCTTCATCGCGGTGCGTGGGCCTCTCAGTCTCGCGGCCTCCTTTGTTGCGGAGCACAGGCTCCAGAGGCGCACGCTCAGTAGTTGTGGATCACGGGCCCAGTTGCTCCACGGCACGTGGAATCCTCCCAGACCACGGCTCGAACCCGTGTGCCCTGCATTGGCAGGCAGATTCTCAACCACTGTGCCACCAGGGAAGCCCCTGTTCTGCTTTATTTCAAAGGAAGTACCCTTTTCAGGACTCCTAGGCCCCTCGGGTGTGCATCATTTTCCCTCCAAGATCCGTGAGTACCTCCAGACCCCTGTGGGCTTGCTGAGCAACATCGAGGCCCAAAGGTCGGTCCCTCGGAGGCCCTCTGTGTATGCCGAGGGGTGGGCAACACACTGCTCGTTCTTTAAAGAGAGGTATATTTCCAGAGCACTGGAACAGTCTCAGGACCACATTTCTACCCAGTGCGACGTGCCATGGAAGTGTTCGTCATGGACCCCGTCTGAGCTGCCATGAGAAAACACTCTGCTTAGGATTCTTCTAGGACCTCGTACCTGAAGTCACTCTGCTCGAGGAGAAAGTCAGCATCCAACCATGCTGTGTCGCTAACGGGACACTCAGCATCAGCACTTGCCTCGAGGTAAGGCCCTGAATTGCCATGCAGAAGCGGAGGCGTGCAGCAGTTTCCAGGAGGCCATAGCCGTTGCTCTGCATTATGTTAACGTCAGTACGCTTTGCAGGACATCTAGGAGCCTCGCGTGGGCACCCTATTCCCTGCAAGAACACTGAGGACCCTCAGGCCCCCATGGGCCTGCTATGCCACATCCAGGCCCGTAGCCCTTCGGAGCCACTCTGTGTATGCCGGGTGTAGGGCAACAGACTGCACTCTTTCTTGGGACAGCTTGATTTCCCCAGCACTCCCACAGGTCCACAAACACTGTTCTAGCAGGTCCAACGTGCCGTGCAAGTCTGACTCATTGCCCTAGTCTGAGGTGCACTGAGAAAAACCCTCGGCTTCGCATTCCATCTGGGACCTCCTGCCTGAAGTCACCCTGCCTCCAGGAGAAAGTCGGCTTGCTTTCCAACTGCAACTAAAGCCGAGTTCCTCGGGTAACACTGCAGGCTTTTAAAGAGCCACGGGCCTGGAGTCCTAGCTGGGGCGTTCCTTCGTTGAGGCAGTTTGCTAGATGCAGAACACTCTGCTTCGAGGAGTTGATTCAGGGAAGGAACCACTGGTTAACCTGTGTCTCTTTGGACTTGTTAGAAAGCACAGGGATGTATGCTGCGTGTGCCCATGGAAATGGGGGCCTGATGGAACTATCCTTGCTTTCCCATTTTGAAAGCTCCATTCATGCTGCCTTGAAGCTACTTGAAATTGACTGCTGTTGACAGGCCACTAGCCACTGTAGGCATGGCTCTGGGACGAAAATGAGTTTTGTCTAGCTAAGCCGGGTGCTTCGATGGATGGGGTGGAGCTCATCCTGCCACGCTCTAGTGCTAAAGGGAAACTCAACGTGAGTCCTGGCCTCGAGGTAAGTCCGTGAGTAACCGCGCACAAAGGGCGGCATGCAGCTGTTTCCATGAGGTATTAGTCGCTGTTCTGCTTTATTTTATTTTATTTTTTTAATTTTTTATTGTTGTTTTAAGATTGATTGATTGATTGATTGATTGCTATGTTGGGTCTTCGTTTCTGTGCTAGGGCTCTCCCCAGTTGCGGTAAGTGGGGGCCACTCTTCATCACGGTGCGTGGGCCTCTCAGTCTCGCGGCCTCCCTTGTTGCGGAGCACAGGCTCCAGAGGCGCACGCTCAGTAGTTGTGGCTCACGGGCCCAGTTGCTCCGCGGCATGTGGAATCCTCCCAGACCACGGCTCGAACCCGTGTGCCCTGCATTGGCAGGCAGATTCTCAACCACTGTGCCACCAGGGAAGCCCCTGTTCTGCTTTATTTCAAAGGAAGTACCCTTTTCAGGACTCCTAGGCCCCTCGGGTGTGCATCATTTTCCCTCCAAGATCCGTGAGTACCTCCAGACCCCTGTGCGCTTGCTGAGCAACATCGAGGCCCAAAGGTCGGTCCCTCGGAGGCCCTCTGTGTATGCCGAGGGATGGGCAACACACTGCTCGTTCTTTAAAGAGAGGTATATTTCCAGAGCACTGGAACAGTCTCAGGACCACATTTCTACCCAGTGCGACGTGCCATGGAAGTGTTCGTCATGGCCCCCGTCTGAGCTGCCATGAGAAAACACTCTGCTTAGGATTCTTCGAGGACCTCGTACCTGAAGTCACTCTGCTCGAGGAGAAAGTCAGCATCCAACCATGCTGTGTCGCTAACGGGACACGCAGCATCAGCACTTGCCTCGAGGTAAGGCCCTGAATTGCCATGCAGAAGCGGAGGCGTGCAGCAGTTTCCAGGAGGCCATAGCCGTTGCTCTGCATTATGTTAACGTCAGTACGCTTTGCAGGACATCTAGGAGCCTCGCGTGGGCACCCTATTCCCTGCAAGAACACTGAGGACCCTCAGGCCCCCATGGGCCTGCTAAGCCACATCCAGGCCCGTAGCCCTTCGGAGCCACTCTGTGTATGCCGGGTGTAGGGCAACAGACTGCAGTCTTTCTTGGGACAGCTTGATTTCCCCAGCACTCCCACAGGTCCACAAACACTGTTCTAGCAGGTCCAACGTGCCGTGCAAGTCTGACTCATTGCCCTAGTCTGAGGTGCACTGAGAAAAACCCTTGGCTTCGCATTCCATCTGGGACCTCCTGCCTGAAGTCACCCTGCCTCCAGGAGAAAGTCGGCTTGCTTTCCAACTGCAACTAAAGCCGAGTTCCTCGGGTAACACTGCAGGCTTTTGAAGAGCCACGGGCCTGGAGTCCTAGCTGGGGCGTTCCTTCGTTGAGGCAGTTTGCTAGATGCAGAACACTCTGCTTCGAGGAGTTGATTCAGGGAAGGAACCACTGGTTAACCTGTGTCTCTTTGGACTTGTTAGAAAGCACAGGGATGTATGCTGCGTGTGCCCATGGAAATGGGGGCCTGATGGAACTATCCTTGCTTTCCCATTTTGAAAGCTCCATTCATGCTGCCTTGAAGCTACTTGAAATTGACTGCTGTTGACAGGCCACTAGCCACTGTAGGCATGGCTCTGGGACGAAAATGAGTTTTGTCTAGCTAAGCCGGGTGCTTCGATGGATGGGGTGGAGCTCATCCTGCCACGCTCTAGTGCTAAAGGGAAACTCAACGTGAGTCCTGGCCTCGAGGTAAGTCCGTGAGTAACCGCGCACAAAGGGCGGCATGCAGCTGTTTCCATGAGGTATTAGTCGCTGTTCTGCTTTATTTTATTTTATTTTTTTAATTTTTTATTGTTGTTTTAAGATTGATTGATTGATTGATTGATTGCTATGTTGGGTCTTCGTTTCTGTGCTAGGGCTCTCCCCAGTTGCGGTAAGTGGGGGCCACTCTTCATCGCGGTGCGTGGGCCTCTCAGTCTCGCGGCCTCCTTTGTTGCGGAGCACAGGCTCCAGAGGCGCACGCTCAGTAGTTGTGGATCACGGGCCCAGTTGCTCCACGGCACGTGGAATCCTCCCAGACCACGGCTCGAACCCGTGTGCCCTGCATTGGCAGGCAGATTCTCAACCACTGTGCCACCAGGGAAGCCCCTGTTCTGCTTTATTTCAAAGGAAGTACCCTTTTCAGGACTCCTAGGCCCCTCGGGTGTGCATCATTTTCCCTCCAAGATCCGTGAGTACCTCCAGACCCCTGTGGGCTTGCTGAGCAACATCGAGGCCCAAAGGTCGGTCCCTCGGAGGCCCTCTGTGTATGCCGAGGGGTGGGCAACACACTGCTCGTTCTTTAAAGAGAGGTATATTTCCAGAGCACTGGAACAGTCTCAGGACCACATTTCTACCCAGTGCGACGTGCCATGGAAGTGTTCGTCATGGACCCCGTCTGAGCTGCCATGAGAAAACACTCTGCTTAGGATTCTTCTAGGACCTCGTACCTGAAGTCACTCTGCTCGAGGAGAAAGTCAGCATCCAACCATGCTGTGTCGCTAACGGGACACGCAGCATCAGCACTTGCCTCGAGGTAAGGCCCTGAATTGCCATGCAGAAGCGGAGGCGTGCAGCAGTTTCCAGGAGGCCATAGCCGTTGCTCTGCATTATGTTAACGTCAGTACGCTTTGCAGGACATCTAGGAGCCTCGCGTGGGCACCCTATTCCCTGCAAGAACACTGAGGACCCTCAGGCCCCCATGGGCCTGCTAAGCCACATCCAGGCCCGTAGCCCTTCGGAGCCACTCTGTGTATGCCGGGTGTAGGGCAACAGACTGCAGTCTTTCTTGGGACAGCTTGATTTCCCCAGCACTCCCACAGGTCCACAAACACTGTTCTAGCAGGTCCAACGTGCCGTGCAAGTCTGACTCATTGCCCTAGTCTGAGGTGCACTGAGAAAAACCCTTGGCTTCGCATTCCATCTGGGACCTCCTGCCTGAAGTCACCCTGCCTCCAGGAGAAAGTCGGCTTGCTTTCCAACTGCAACTAAAGCCGAGTTCCTCGGGTAACACTGCAGGCTTTTGAAGAGCCACGGGCCTGGAGTCCTAGCTGGGGCGTTCCTTCGTTGAGGCAGTTTGCTAGATGCAGAACACTCTGCTTCGAGGAGTTGATTCAGGGAAGGAACCACTGGTTAACCTGTGTCTCTTTGGACTTGTTAGAAAGCACAGGGATGTATGCTGCGTGTGCCCATGGAAATGGGGGCCTGATGGAACTATCCTTGCTTTCCCATTTTGAAAGCTCCATTCATGCTGCCTTGAAGCTACTTGAAATTGACTGCTGTTGACAGGCCACTAGCCACTGTAGGCATGGCTCTGGGACGAAAATGAGTTTTGTCTAGCTAAGCCGGGTGCTTCGATGGATGGGGTGGAGCTCATCCTGCCACGCTCTAGTGCTAAAGGGAAACTCAACGTGAGTCCTGGCCTCGAGGTAAGTCCGTGAGTAACCGCGCACAAAGGGCGGCATGCAGCTGTTTCCATGAGGTATTAGTCGCTGTTCTGCTTTATTTTATTTTATTTTTTTAATTTTTTATTGTTGTTTTAAGATTGATTGATTGATTGATTGATTGCTATGTTGGGTCTTCGTTTCTGTGCTAGGGCTCTCCCCAGTTGCGGTAAGTGGGGGCCACTCTTCATCGCGGTGCGTGGGCCTCTCAGTCTCGCGGCCTCCTTTGTTGCGGAGCACAGGCTCCAGAGGCGCACGCTCAGTAGTTGTGGATCACGGGCCCAGTTGCTCCACGGCACGTGGAATCCTCCCAGACCACGGCTCGAACCCGTGTGCCCTGCATTGGCAGGCAGATTCTCAACCACTGTGCCACCAGGGAAGCCCCTGTTCTGCTTTATTTCAAAGGAAGTACCCTTTTCAGGACTCCTAGGCCCCTCGGGTGTGCATCATTTTCCCTCCAAGATCCGTGAGTACCTCCAGACCCCTGTGGGCTTGCTGAGCAACATCGAGGCCCAAAGGTCGGTCCCTCGGAGGCCCTCTGTGTATGCCGAGGGGTGGGCAACACACTGCTCGTTCTTTAAAGAGAGGTATATTTCCAGAGCACTGGAACAGTCTCAGGACCACATTTCTACCCAGTGCGACGTGCCATGGAAGTGTTCGTCATGGACCCCGTCTGAGCTGCCATGAGAAAACACTCTGCTTAGGATTCTTCTAGGACCTCGTACCTGAAGTCACTCTGCTCGAGGAGAAAGTCAGCATCCAACCATGCTGTGTCGCTAACGGGACACTCAGCATCAGCACTTGCCTCGAGGTAAGGCCCTGAATTGCCATGCAGAAGCGGAGGCGTGCAGCAGTTTCCAGGAGGCCATAGCCGTTGCTCTGCATTATGTTAACGTCAGTACGCTTTGCAGGACATCTAGGAGCCTCGCGTGGGCACCCTATTCCCTGCAAGAACACTGAGGACCCTCAGGCCCCCATGGGCCTGCTAAGCCACATCCAGGCCCGTAGCCCTTCGGAGCCACTCTGTGTATGCCGGGTGTAGGGCAACAGACTGCAGTCTTTCTTGGGACAGCTTGATTTCCCCAGCACTCCCACAGGTCCACAAACACTGTTCTAGCAGGTCCAACGTGCCGTGCAAGTCTGACTCATTGCCCTAGTCTGAGGTGCACTGAGAAAAACCCTTGGCTTCGCATTCCATCTGGGACCTCCTGCCTGAAGTCACCCTGCCTCCAGGAGAAAGTCGGCTTGCTTTCCAACTGCAACTAAAGCCGAGTTCCTCGGGTAACACTGCAGGCTTTTGAAGAGCCACGGGCCTGGAGTCCTAGCTGGGGCGTTCCTTCGTTGAGGCAGTTTGCTAGATGCAGAACACTCTGCTTCGAGGAGTTGATTCAGGGAAGGAACCACTGGTTAACCTGTGTCTCTTTGGACTTGTTAGAAAGCACAGGGATGTATGCTGCGTGTGCCCATGGAAATGGGGGCCTGATGGAACTATCCTTGCTTTCCCATTTTGAAAGCTCCATTCATGCTGCCTTGAAGCTACTTGAAATTGACTGCTGTTGACAGGCCACTAGCCACTGTAGGCATGGCTCTGGGACGAAAATGAGTTTTGTCTAGCTAAGCCGGGTGCTTCGATGGATGGGGTGGAGCTCATCCTGCCACGCTCTAGTGCTAAAGGGAAACTCAACGTGAGTCCTGGCCTCGAGGTAAGTCCGTGAGTAACCGCGCACAAAGGGCGGCATGCAGCTGTTTCCATGAGGTATTAGTCGCTGTTCTGCTTTATTTTATTTTATTTTTTTAATTTTTTATTGTTGTTTTAAGATTGATTGATTGATTGATTGATTGCTATGTTGGGTCTTCGTTTCTGTGCTAGGGCTCTCCCCAGTTGCGGTAAGTGGGGGCCACTCTTCATCGCGGTGCGTGGGCCTCTCAGTCTCGCGGCCTCCTTTGTTGCGGAGCACAGGCTCCAGAGGCGCACGCTCAGTAGTTGTGGATCACGGGCCCAGTTGCTCCACGGCACGTGGAATCCTCCCAGACCACGGCTCGAACCCGTGTGCCCTGCATTGGCAGGCAGATTCTCAACCACTGTGCCACCAGGGAAGCCCCTGTTCTGCTTTATTTCAAAGGAAGTACCCTTTTCAGGACTCCTAGGCCCCTCGGGTGTGCATCATTTTCCCTCCAAGATCCGTGAGTACCTCCAGACCCCTGTGGGCTTGCTGAGCAACATCGAGGCCCAAAGGTCGGTCCCTCGGAGGCCCTCTGTGTATGCCGAGGGGTGGGCAACACACTGCTCGTTCTTTAAAGAGAGGTATATTTCCAGAGCACTGGAACAGTCTCAGGACCACATTTCTACCCAGTGCGACGTGCCATGGAAGTGTTCGTCATGGACCCCGTCTGAGCTGCCATGAGAAAACACTCTGCTTAGGATTCTTCTAGGACCTCGTACCTGAAGTCACTCTGCTCGAGGAGAAAGTCAGCATCCAACCATGCTGTGTCGCTAACGGGACACTCAGCATCAGCACTTGCCTCGAGGTAAGGCCCTGAATTGCCATGCAGAAGCGGAGGCGTGCAGCAGTTTCCAGGAGGCCATAGCCGTTGCTCTGCATTATGTTAACGTCAGTACGCTTTGCAGGACATCTAGGAGCCTCGCGTGGGCACCCTATTCCCTGCAAGAACACTGAGGACCCTCAGGCCCCCATGGGCCTGCTATGCCACATCCAGGCCCGTAGCCCTTCGGAGCCACTCTGTGTATGCCGGGTGTAGGGCAACAGACTGCACTCTTTCTTGGGACAGCTTGATTTCCCCAGCACTCCCACAGGTCCACAAACACTGTTCTAGCAGGTCCAACGTGCCGTGCAAGTCTGACTCATTGCCCTAGTCTGAGGTGCACTGAGAAAAACCCTCGGCTTCGCATTCCATCTGGGACCTCCTGCCTGAAGTCACCCTGCCTCCAGGAGAAAGTCGGCTTGCTTTCCAACTGCAACTAAAGCCGAGTTCCTCGGGTAACACTGCAGGCTTTTAAAGAGCCACGGGCCTGGAGTCCTAGCTGGGGCGTTCCTTCGTTGAGGCAGTTTGCTAGATGCAGAACACTCTGCTTCGAGGAGTTGATTCAGGGAAGGAACCACTGGTTAACCTGTGTCTCTTTGGACTTGTTAGAAAGCACAGGGATGTATGCTGCGTGTGCCCATGGAAATGGGGGCCTGATGGAACTATCCTTGCTTTCCCATTTTGAAAGCTCCATTCATGCTGCCTTGAAGCTACTTGAAATTGACTGCTGTTGACAGGCCACTAGCCACTGTAGGCATGGCTCTGGGACGAAAATGAGTTTTGTCTAGCTAAGCCGGGTGCTTCGATGGATGGGGTGGAGCTCATCCTGCCACGCTCTAGTGCTAAAGGGAAACTCAACGTGAGTCCTGGCCTCGAGGTAAGTCCGTGAGTAACCGCGCACAAAGGGCGGCATGCAGCTGTTTCCATGAGGTATTAGTCGCTGTTCTGCTTTATTTTATTTTATTTTTTTAATTTTTTATTGTTGTTTTAAGATTGATTGATTGATTGATTGATTGCTATGTTGGGTCTTCGTTTCTGTGCTAGGGCTCTCCCCAGTTGCGGTAAGTGGGGGCCACTCTTCATCACGGTGCGTGGGCCTCTCAGTCTCGCGGCCTCCCTTGTTGCGGAGCACAGGCTCCAGAGGCGCACGCTCAGTAGTTGTGGCTCACGGGCCCAGTTGCTCCGCGGCATGTGGAATCCTCCCAGACCACGGCTCGAACCCGTGTGCCCTGCATTGGCAGGCAGATTCTCAACCACTGTGCCACCAGGGAAGCCCCTGTTCTGCTTTATTTCAAAGGAAGTACCCTTTTCAGGACTCCTAGGCCCCTCGGGTGTGCATCATTTTCCCTCCAAGATCCGTGAGTACCTCCAGACCCCTGTGCGCTTGCTGAGCAACATCGAGGCCCAAAGGTCGGTCCCTCGGAGGCCCTCTGTGTATGCCGAGGGATGGGCAACACACTGCTCGTTCTTTAAAGAGAGGTATATTTCCAGAGCACTGGAACAGTCTCAGGACCACATTTCTACCCAGTGCGACGTGCCATGGAAGTGTTCGTCATGGCCCCCGTCTGAGCTGCCATGAGAAAACACTCTGCTTAGGATTCTTCGAGGACCTCGTACCTGAAGTCACTCTGCTCGAGGAGAAAGTCAGCATCCAACCATGCTGTGTCGCTAACGGGACACGCAGCATCAGCACTTGCCTCGAGGTAAGGCCCTGAATTGCCATGCAGAAGCGGAGGCGTGCAGCAGTTTCCAGGAGGCCATAGCCGTTGCTCTGCATTATGTTAACGTCAGTACGCTTTGCAGGACATCTAGGAGCCTCGCGTGGGCACCCTATTCCCTGCAAGAACACTGAGGACCCTCAGGCCCCCATGGGCCTGCTAAGCCACATCCAGGCCCGTAGCCCTTCGGAGCCACTCTGTGTATGCCGGGTGTAGGGCAACAGACTGCAGTCTTTCTTGGGACAGCTTGATTTCCCCAGCACTCCCACAGGTCCACAAACACTGTTCTAGCAGGTCCAACGTGCCGTGCAAGTCTGACTCATTGCCCTAGTCTGAGGTGCACTGAGAAAAACCCTTGGCTTCGCATTCCATCTGGGACCTCCTGCCTGAAGTCACCCTGCCTCCAGGAGAAAGTCGGCTTGCTTTCCAACTGCAACTAAAGCCGAGTTCCTCGGGTAACACTGCAGGCTTTTGAAGAGCCACGGGCCTGGAGTCCTAGCTGGGGCGTTCCTTCGTTGAGGCAGTTTGCTAGATGCAGAACACTCTGCTTCGAGGAGTTGATTCAGGGAAGGAACCACTGGTTAACCTGTGTCTCTTTGGACTTGTTAGAAAGCACAGGGATGTATGCTGCGTGTGCCCATGGAAATGGGGGCCTGATGGAACTATCCTTGCTTTCCCATTTTGAAAGCTCCATTCATGCTGCCTTGAAGCTACTTGAAATTGACTGCTGTTGACAGGCCACTAGCCACTGTAGGCATGGCTCTGGGACGAAAATGAGTTTTGTCTAGCTAAGCCGGGTGCTTCGATGGATGGGGTGGAGCTCATCCTGCCACGCTCTAGTGCTAAAGGGAAACTCAACGTGAGTCCTGGCCTCGAGGTAAGTCCGTGAGTAACCGCGCACAAAGGGCGGCATGCAGCTGTTTCCATGAGGTATTAGTCGCTGTTCTGCTTTATTTTATTTTATTTTTTTAATTTTTTATTGTTGTTTTAAGATTGATTGATTGATTGATTGATTGCTATGTTGGGTCTTCGTTTCTGTGCTAGGGCTCTCCCCAGTTGCGGTAAGTGGGGGCCACTCTTCATCGCGGTGCGTGGGCCTCTCAGTCTCGCGGCCTCCTTTGTTGCGGAGCACAGGCTCCAGAGGCGCACGCTCAGTAGTTGTGGATCACGGGCCCAGTTGCTCCACGGCACGTGGAATCCTCCCAGACCACGGCTCGAACCCGTGTGCCCTGCATTGGCAGGCAGATTCTCAACCACTGTGCCACCAGGGAAGCCCCTGTTCTGCTTTATTTCAAAGGAAGTACCCTTTTCAGGACTCCTAGGCCCCTCGGGTGTGCATCATTTTCCCTCCAAGATCCGTGAGTACCTCCAGACCCCTGTGGGCTTGCTGAGCAACATCGAGGCCCAAAGGTCGGTCCCTCGGAGGCCCTCTGTGTATGCCGAGGGGTGGGCAACACACTGCTCGTTCTTTAAAGAGAGGTATATTTCCAGAGCACTGGAACAGTCTCAGGACCACATTTCTACCCAGTGCGACGTGCCATGGAAGTGTTCGTCATGGACCCCGTCTGAGCTGCCATGAGAAAACACTCTGCTTAGGATTCTTCTAGGACCTCGTACCTGAAGTCACTCTGCTCGAGGAGAAAGTCAGCATCCAACCATGCTGTGTCGCTAACGGGACACTCAGCATCAGCACTTGCCTCGAGGTAAGGCCCTGAATTGCCATGCAGAAGCGGAGGCGTGCAGCAGTTTCCAGGAGGCCATAGCCGTTGCTCTGCATTATGTTAACGTCAGTACGCTTTGCAGGACATCTAGGAGCCTCGCGTGGGCACCCTATTCCCTGCAAGAACACTGAGGACCCTCAGGCCCCCATGGGCCTGCTAAGCCACATCCAGGCCCGTAGCCCTTCGGAGCCACTCTGTGTATGCCGGGTGTAGGGCAACAGACTGCACTCTTTCTTGGGACAGCTTGATTTCCCCAGCACTCCCACAGGTCCACAAACACTGTTCTAGCAGGTCCAACGTGCCGTGCAAGTCTGACTCATTGCCCTAGTCTGAGGTGCACTGAGAAAAACCCTCGGCTTCGCATTCCATCTGGGACCTCCTGCCTGAAGTCACCCTGCCTCCAGGAGAAAGTCGGCTTGCTTTCCAACTGCAACTAAAGCCGAGTTCCTCGGGTAACACTGCAGGCTTTTAAAGAGCCACGGGCCTGGAGTCCTAGCTGGGGCGTTCCTTCGTTGAGGCAGTTTGCTAGATGCAGAACACTCTGCTTCGAGGAGTTGATTCTGGGAAGGAACCACTGGTTAACCTGTGTCTCTTTGGACTTGTTAGAAAGCACAGGGATGTATGCTGCGTGTGCCCATGGAAATGGGGGCCTGATGGAACTATCCTTGCTTTCCCATTTTGAAAGCTCCATTCATGCTGCCTTGAAGCTACTTGAAATTGACTGCTGTTGACAGGCCACTAGCCACTGTAGGCATGGCTCTGGGACGAAAATGAGTTTTGTCTAGCTAAGCCGGGTGCTTCGATGGATGGGGTGGAGCTCATCCTGCCACGCTCTAGTGCTAAAGGGAAACTCAACGTGAGTCCTGGCCTCGAGGTAAGTCCGTGAGTAACCGCGCACAAAGGGCGGCATGCAGCTGTTTCCATGAGGTATTAGTCGCTGTTCTGCTTTATTTTATTTTATTTTTTTAATTTTTTATTGTTGTTTTAAGATTGATTGATTGATTGATTGATTGCTATGTTGGGTCTTCGTTTCTGTGCTAGGGCTCTCCCCAGTTGCGGTAAGTGGGGGCCACTCTTCATCACGGTGCGTGGGCCTCTCAGTCTCGCGGCCTCCCTTGTTGCGGAGCACAGGCTCCAGAGGCGCACGCTCAGTAGTTGTGGCTCACGGGCCCAGTTGCTCCGCGGCATGTGGAATCCTCCCAGACCACGGCTCGAACCCGTGTGCCCTGCATTGGCAGGCAGATTCTCAACCACTGTGCCACCAGGGAAGCCCCTGTTCTGCTTTATTTCAAAGGAAGTACCCTTTTCAGGACTCCTAGGCCCCTCGGGTGTGCATCATTTTCCCTCCAAGATCCGTGAGTACCTCCAGACCCCTGTGCGCTTGCTGAGCAACATCGAGGCCCAAAGGTCGGTCCCTCGGAGGCCCTCTGTGTATGCCGAGGGATGGGCAACACACTGCTCGTTCTTTAAAGAGAGGTATATTTCCAGAGCACTGGAACAGTCTCAGGACCACATTTCTACCCAGTGCGACGTGCCATGGAAGTGTTCGTCATGGCCCCCGTCTGAGCTGCCATGAGAAAACACTCTGCTTAGGATTCTTCGAGGACCTCGTACCTGAAGTCACTCTGCTCGAGGAGAAAGTCAGCATCCAACCATGCTGTGTCGCTAACGGGACACGCAGCATCAGCACTTGCCTCGAGGTAAGGCCCTGAATTGCCATGCAGAAGCGGAGGCGTGCAGCAGTTTCCAGGAGGCCATAGCCGTTGCTCTGCATTATGTTAACGTCAGTACGCTTTGCAGGACATCTAGGAGCCTCGCGTGGGCACCCTATTCCCTGCAAGAACACTGAGGACCCTCAGGCCCCCATGGGCCTGCTAAGCCACATCCAGGCCCGTAGCCCTTCGGAGCCACTCTGTGTATGCCGGGTGTAGGGCAACAGACTGCAGTCTTTCTTGGGACAGCTTGATTTCCCCAGCACTCCCACAGGTCCACAAACACTGTTCTAGCAGGTCCAACGTGCCGTGCAAGTCTGACTCATTGCCCTAGTCTGAGGTGCACTGAGAAAAACCCTTGGCTTCGCATTCCATCTGGGACCTCCTGCCTGAAGTCACCCTGCCTCCAGGAGAAAGTCGGCTTGCTTTCCAACTGCAACTAAAGCCGAGTTCCTCGGGTAACACTGCAGGCTTTTGAAGAGCCACGGGCCTGGAGTCCTAGCTGGGGCGTTCCTTCGTTGAGGCAGTTTGCTAGATGCAGAACACTCTGCTTCGAGGAGTTGATTCAGGGAAGGAACCACTGGTTAACCTGTGTCTCTTTGGACTTGTTAGAAAGCACAGGGATGTATGCTGCGTGTGCCCATGGAAATGGGGGCCTGATGGAACTATCCTTGCTTTCCCATTTTGAAAGCTCCATTCATGCTGCCTTGAAGCTACTTGAAATTGACTGCTGTTGACAGGCCACTAGCCACTGTAGGCATGGCTCTGGGACGAAAATGAGTTTTGTCTAGCTAAGCCGGGTGCTTCGATGGATGGGGTGGAGCTCATCCTGCCACGCTCTAGTGCTAAAGGGAAACTCAACGTGAGTCCTGGCCTCGAGGTAAGTCCGTGAGTAACCGCGCACAAAGGGCGGCATGCAGCTGTTTCCATGAGGTATTAGTCGCTGTTCTGCTTTATTTTATTTTATTTTTTTAATTTTTTATTGTTGTTTTAAGATTGATTGATTGATTGATTGATTGCTATGTTGGGTCTTCGTTTCTGTGCTAGGGCTCTCCCCAGTTGCGGTAAGTGGGGGCCACTCTTCATCGCGGTGCGTGGGCCTCTCAGTCTCGCGGCCTCCTTTGTTGCGGAGCACAGGCTCCAGAGGCGCACGCTCAGTAGTTGTGGATCACGGGCCCAGTTGCTCCACGGCACGTGGAATCCTCCCAGACCACGGCTCGAACCCGTGTGCCCTGCATTGGCAGGCAGATTCTCAACCACTGTGCCACCAGGGAAGCCCCTGTTCTGCTTTATTTCAAAGGAAGTACCCTTTTCAGGACTCCTAGGCCCCTCGGGTGTGCATCATTTTCCCTCCAAGATCCGTGAGTACCTCCAGACCCCTGTGCGCTTGCTGAGCAACATCGAGGCCCAAAGGTCGGTCCCTCGGAGGCCCTCTGTGTATGCCGAGGGGTGGGCAACACACTGCTCGTTCTTTAAAGAGAGGTATATTTCCAGAGCACTGGAACAGTCTCAGGACCACATTTCTACCCAGTGCGACGTGCCATGGAAGTGTTCGTCATGGACCCCGTCTGAGCTGCCATGAGAAAACACTCTGCTTAGGATTCTTCTAGGACCTCGTACCTGAAGTCACTCTGCTCGAGGAGAAAGTCAGCATCCAACCATGCTGTGTCGCTAACGGGACACTCAGCATCAGCACTTGCCTCGAGGTAAGGCCCTGAATTGCCATGCAGAAGCGGAGGCGTGCAGCAGTTTCCAGGAGGCCATAGCCGTTGCTCTGCATTATGTTAACGTCAGTACGCTTTGCAGGACATCTAGGAGCCTCGCGTGGGCACCCTATTCCCTGCAAGAACACTGAGGACCCTCAGGCCCCCATGGGCCTGCTATGCCACATCCAGGCCCGTAGCCCTTCGGAGCCACTCTGTGTATGCCGGGTGTAGGGCAACAGACTGCACTCTTTCTTGGGACAGCTTGATTTCCCCAGCACTCCCACAGGTCCACAAACACTGTTCTAGCAGGTCCAACGTGCCGTGCAAGTCTGACTCATTGCCCTAGTCTGAGGTGCACTGAGAAAAACCCTCGGCTTCGCATTCCATCTGGGACCTCCTGCCTGAAGTCACCCTGCCTCCAGGAGAAAGTCGGCTTGCTTTCCAACTGCAACTAAAGCCGAGTTCCTCGGGTAACACTGCAGGCTTTTAAAGAGCCACGGGCCTGGAGTCCTAGCTGGGGCGTTCCTTCGTTGAGGCAGTTTGCTAGATGCAGAACACTCTGCTTCGAGGAGTTGATTCAGGGAAGGAACCACTGGTTAACCTGTGTCTCTTTGGACTTGTTAGAAAGCACAGGGATGTATGCTGCGTGTGCCCATGGAAATGGGGGCCTGATGGAACTATCCTTGCTTTCCCATTTTGAAAGCTCCATTCATGCTGCCTTGAAGCTACTTGAAATTGACTGCTGTTGACAGGCCACTAGCCACTGTAGGCATGGCTCTGGGACGAAAATGAGTTTTGTCTAGCTAAGCCGGGTGCTTCGATGGATGGGGTGGAGCTCATCCTGCCACGCTCTAGTGCTAAAGGGAAACTCAACGTGAGTCCTGGCCTCGAGGTAAGTCCGTGAGTAACCGCGCACAAAGGGCGGCATGCAGCTGTTTCCATGAGGTATTAGTCGCTGTTCTGCTTTATTTTATTTTATTTTTTTAATTTTTTATTGTTGTTTTAAGATTGATTGATTGATTGATTGATTGATTGATTGCTATGTTGGGTCTTCGTTTCTGTGCTAGGGCTCTCCCCAGTTGCGGTAAGTGGGGGCCACTCTTCATCGCGGTGCGTGGGCCTCTCAGTCTCGCGGCCTCTCTTGTTGCGGAGCACAGGCTCCAGAGGCGCAGGCTCAGTAGTTGTGGCTCACGGGCCCAGTTGCCCCACGGCATGTGGAATCCTCCCAGACCAGGGATCGAACCCGTGTGCCCTGCATTGGCAGGCAGATTCTCAACCACTGCGCCACCAGGGAAGCCCCTGTTCTGCTTTATTTCAAAGGAAGTACCCTTTTCAGGACTCCTAGGCCCCTCGGGTGTGCATCATTTTCCCTCCAAGATCCGTGAGTACCTCCAGACCCCTGTGGGCTTGCTGAGCAACATCGAGGCCCAAAGGTCGGTCCCTCGGAGGCCCTCTGTGTATGCCGAGTGATGGGCAACACACTGCTCGTTCTTTAAGGAGAGCTATATTTCCAGAGCACTGGAACAGTCTCAGGACCACATTTCTACCCAGTGCGACGTGCCATGGAAGTGTTCGTCCTGGCCCCCGTCTGAGCTGCCATGAGAAAACACACTGCTTAGGATTCTTCGAGGACCTCGTACCTGAAGTCACTCTGCTCGAGGAGAAAGTCAGCATCCTACCATGCTGTGTCGCTAACGGGACACTCAGCGTCAGCAATTGTCTCAAGGTAAGGTCCTGAATTGCCATGCAGAAGCGGAGGCGTGCAGCAGTTTCCAGGAGGCCATAGCCGTTGCTCTGCATTATGTTAACGTCAGTACGCTTTGCAGGACATCTAGGAGCCTCGCGTGGGCACCCTATTCCCTGCAAGAACACTGAGGACCCTCAGGCCCCCATGGGCCTGCTAAGCCACATCCAGGCCCGTAGCCCTTCGGAGCCACTCTGTGTATGCCGGGTGTAGGGCAACAGACTGCACTCTTTCTTGGGACAGCTTGATTTCCCCAGCACTCCCACAGGTCCACAAACACTGTTCTAGCAGGTCCAACGTGCCGTGCAAGTCTGACTCATTGCCCTAGTCTGAGGTGCACTGAGAAAAACCCTCGGCATTGCATTCCATCTGGGACCTCCTGCCTGAAGTCACCCTGCCTCCAGGAGAAAGTCGGCTTGCTTTCCAACTGCAACTAAAGCCGAGTTCCTCGGGTAACACTGCAGGCTTTTGAAGAGCCACGGGCCTGGAGTCCTAGCTGGGGCGTTCCTTCGTTGAGGCAGTTTGCTAGATGCAGAACACTCTGCTTCGAGGAGTTGATTCAGGGAAGGAACCACTGGTTAACCTGTGTCTCTTTGGACTTGTTAGAAAGCACAGGGATGTATGCTGCGTGTGCCCATGGAAATGGGGGCCTGATGGAACTATCCTTGCTTTCCCATTTTGAAAGCTCCATTCATGCTGCCTTGAAGCTACTTGAAATTGACTGCTGTTGACAGGCCACTAGCCACTGTAGGCATGGCTCTGGGACGAAAATGAGTTTTGTCTAGCTAAGCCGGGTGCTTCGATGGATGGGGTGGAGCTCATCCTGCCACGCTCTAGTGCTAAAGGGAAACTCAACGTGAGTCCTGGCCTCGAGGTAAGTCCGTGAGTAACCGCGCACAAAGGGCGGCATACAGCTGTTTCCGTGAGGTATTAGTCGCTGTTCTGCTTTATTTTATTTTATTTTTTTAATTTTTTATTGTTGTTTTAAGATTGATTGATTGATTGATTGATTGCTATGTTGGGTCTTCGTTTCTGTGCTAGGGCTCTCCCCAGTTGCGGTAAGTGGGGGCCACTCTTCATCACGGTGCGTGGGCCTCTCAGTCTCGCGGCCTCCCTTGTTGCGGAGCACAGGCTCCAGAGGCGCACGCTCAGTAGTTGTGGCTCACGGGCCCATTTGCCCCACGGCATGTGGAATCCTCCCAGACCACGGCTCGAACCCGTGTGCCCTGCATTGGCAGGCAGATTCTCAACCACTGCGCCACCAGGGAAGCCCCTGTTCTGCTTTATTTCAAAGGAAGTACCCTTTTCAGGACTCCTAGGCCCCTCGGGTGTGCATCATTTTCCCTCCAAGATCCGTGAGTACCTCCAGACCCCTGTGGGCTTGCTGAGCAACATCGAGGCCCAAAGGTCGGTCCCTCGGAGGCCCTCTGTGTATGCCGAGTGATGGGCAACACACTGCTCGTTCTTTAAGGAGAGCTATATTTCCAGAGCACTGGAACAGTCTCAGGACCACATTTCTACCCAGTGCGACGTGCCATGGAAGTGTTCGTCCTGGCCCCCGTCTGAGCTGCCATGAGAAAACACTCTGCTTAGGATTCTTCGAGGACCTCGTACCTGAAGTCACTCTGCTCGAGGAGAAAGTCAGCATCCTACCATGCTGTGTCGCTAATGGGACACTCAGCGTCAGCAGTTGTCTCAAGGTAAGGTCCTGAATTGCCATGCAGAAGCGGAGGCGTGCAGCAGTTTCCAGGAGGCCATAGCCGTTGCTCTGCATTATGTTAACGTCAGTACGCTTTGCAGGACATCTAGGAGCCTCGCGTGGGCACCCTATTCCCTGCAAGAACACTGAGGACCCTCAGGCCCCCATGGGCCTGCTAAGCCACATCCAGGCCCGTAGCCCTTCGGAGCCACTCTGTGTATGCCGGGTGTAGGGCAACAGACTGCAGTCTTTCTTGGGACAGCTTGATTTCCCCAGCACTCCCACAGGTCCACGAACACTGTTCTAGCAGGTCCAACGTGCCGTGCAAGTCTGACTCATTGCCCTAGTCTGAGGTGCACTGAGAAAAACCCTCGGCTTCGCATTCCATCTGGGACCTCCTGCCTGAAGTCACCCTGCCTCCAGCAGAAAGTCGGCTTGCTTTCCAACTGCAACTAAAGCCGAGTTCCTCGGGTAACACTGCAGGCTTTTGAAGAGCCACAGGCCTGGAGTCCTAGCTGGGGCGTTCCTTCGTTGAGGCAGTTTGCTAGATGCAGAACACTCTGCTTCGAGGAGTTGATTCAGGGAAGGAACCACTGGTTAACCTGTGTCTCTTTGGACTTGTTAGAAAGCACAGGGATGTATGCTGCGTGTGCCCATGGAAATGGGGGCCTGATGGAACTATCCTTGCTTTCCCATTTTGAAAGCTCCATTCATGCTGCCTTGAAGCTACTTGAAATTGACTGCTGTTGACAGGCCACTAGCCACCGTAGGCATGGCTCTGGGACAAAAATGAGTTTTGTCTAGCTAAGCCGGGTGCTTCGATGGCCGGGGTGGAGCTCATCCTGCCACGCTCTAGAGCTAAAGGGAAACTCATCGTGAGTCCTGGCCTCGAGGTAAGTCCCTGAGTAACCGCGCAGAAAGGGCGGCATGCAGCTATTTCCATGAGGTATTAGTCGCTGTTCTGCTTTATTTTATTTTATTTTTTTAATTTTTTATTGTTGTTTTAAGATTGATTGATTAATTGATTGATTGCTATGTTGGGTCTTCGATTCTGTGCTAGGGCTCTCCCCAGTTGCGGTAAGTGGGGGCCACTCTTCATCGCGGTGCGTGGGCCTCTCAGTCTCGCGGCCTCCCTTGTTGCGGAGCACAGGCTGCAGAGGCGCAGGCTCAGTAGTTGTGGCTCACGGGCCCAGTTGCCCCGCGGCATGTGGAATCCTCCCAGACCACGGCTCGAACCCGTGTGCCCTGCATTGGCAGGCAGATTCTCAACCACTGCGCCACCAGGGAAGCCCCTGTTCTGCTTTATTTTAAAGGAAGTACCCTTTTCAGGACTCCTAGGCCCCTCGGGTGTGCATCATTTTCCCTCCAAGATCCGTGAGTACCTCCAGACCCCTGTGGGCTTGCTGAGCAACATCGAGGCCCAAAGGTCGGTCCCTCGGAGGCCCTCTGTGTATGCCGAGTGATGGGCAACACACTGCTCGTTCTTTAAGGAGAGCTATATTTCCAGAGCACTGGAACAGTCTCAGGACCACATTTCTACCCAGTGCGACGTGCCATGGAAGTGTTCGTCCTGGCCCCCATCTGAGCTGCCATGAGGAAACACTCTGCTTAGGATTCTTCGAGGACCTCGTACCTGAAGTCACTCTGCTCGAGGAGAAAGTCAGCATCCTACCATGCTGTGTCGCTAACGGGACACTCAGCGTCAGCAGTTGTCTCGAGGTAAGGCCCTGAATTGCCATGCAGAAGCGGAGGCGTGCAGCAGTTTCCAGGAGGCCATAGCCGTTGCTCTGCATTATGTTAACGTCAGTACGCTTTGCAGGACATCTAGGAGCCTCGCGTGGGCACCCTATTCCCTGCAAGAACACTGAGGACCCTCAGGCCCCCATGGGCCTGCTAAGCCACATCCAGGCCCGTAGCCCTTCGGAGCCACTCTGTGTATGCCGGGTGTAGGGCAACAGACTGCAGTCTTTCTTGGGACAGCTTGAATTCCCCAGCACTCCCACAGGTCCACAAACACTGTTCTAGCAGGTCCAACGTGCCGTGCAAGTCTGACTCATTGCCCTAGTCTGAGGTGCACTGAGAAAAACCCTCGGCTTCGCATTCCATCTGGGACCTCCTGCCTGAAGTCACCCTGCCTCCAGGAGAAAGTCGGCTTGCTTTCCAACTGCAACTAAAGCCGAGTTCCTCGGGTAACACTGCAGGCTTTTGAAGAGCCACGGGCCTGGAGTCCTAGCTGGGGCGTTCCTTCGTTGAGGCAGTTTGCTAGATGCAGAACACTCTGCTTCGAGGAGTTGATTCAGGGAAGGAACCACTGGTTAACCTGTGTCTCTTTGGACTTGTTAGAAAGCACAGGGATGTATGCTGCGTGTGCCCGTGGAAATGGGGGCCTGATGGAACTATCCTTGCTTTCCCATTTTGAAAGCTCCATTCATGCTGCCTTGAAGCTACTTGAAATTGACTGCTGTTGACAGGCCACTAGCCACTGTAGGCATGGCTCTGGGACGAAAATGAGTTTTGTCTAGCTAAGCCGGGTGCTTCGATGGATGGGGTGGAGCTCATCCTGCCACGCTCTAGTGCTAAAGGGAAACTCAACGTGAGAACTGGCCTCGAGGTACGTCCCTGAGTAGTCATGCAGAAAGGGCTGCATGCAGCTGTTTCCATGATGTCTTAGTCACTCTTCTGCTTTATTTTAGAGGAAGTACCCTTTTCAGGACTCCTAAGCCCCCTGGTTGGCACCCTTTTCCCTACAGATCACTGAGTACCCCCAGACCCCTCTATGTTTGCTGAGCAACAGGCAGGTCAGTTGGCCCTTCAGATGCCCTCTGTGTATGCCGAGCAAAGGGCAACATGTTGCACTCTTACTTGAGAGAACTAGATTTCCTCAGCACTCCAACAGCTTTAGGAAAACGTTTCTACCCCGTCTAACATGCCATGGAATTGTGCCTCATTGCCCTATTGTGAGCTCTACTGAAAAAGCACTCTGCTAAGCATTCCTTCTAGACTTCCTACCTGAAGTCAACCTGCCTCCAAGAGAAAGTCGGCTGGCGTTCCAACTGTGAGTAAAGCACATTTCTTCGTGTTACAGTGCAGGCTTTTGGAGCAATCACAGGCCCAGAGGGCTAACTCAGGCATTCCTTAGTTGAGGCTGTTCACTACACACAGAACACCCCGTGTAGAAACGCTGATTCAGGGAAGTGCCCAGTGTGTAGCTCGTGTCTGTTTTCACTTGTTAGAAAGCACGTGTAAGTGTGCCGCTTGTCCACCTGGAAATGGGGGCCTGACGGCAGAAGCCATCTCGTCAGAGGTGTTGGGAGTGTGTAGAGGCCTTATATTCCTGTTGTGTGTCCTGCAGGCATCCCATGAAAGACCAGAATCTAGGTCAACTTGGGCAAGCAACTTAAGTGAGCCTCAGCTTTCTTTATTTGTAAGGTGGGCACCACAGCGCTTCCCTCCCGTATGCATGGCGAAATCCTGGCAACAAACGTACACCATGTGGCCCCACTTTGAAATCTTTAAAGAGGTCTGCCAATAAAAGTGTCTGTAGGTTGTACCTTCCCTGCAATGCGACACCTGGTCCAAGGTGGAGAGGTTCAGGAGTGAGCAGTTTGCCCTTCACATGAACGGACAGAGCTCAGCCAGCGGCGTCCCTTCACTGAGATCCTGGCTGCCGAGGTCCACACTTTCCATGTATCCAGGCTAGTTTCAGATGGAGACTGAGAGGGAAAATAGGCAGGTGTAAGGATGCAATCCTCAAATCTTTGGCTTCAAATAATCCATCCCAAACTGCTACCCGAGCCCCCCAGTATCAAAAAGGAAACATGTTATAGACCCAGAAAAATGTGTTTCCCAAAAGGCCTAGGTTTGCCCTCATAGTCATCAGTATCTAAAATAGAAGTAGCAGTACACTTAAAATCTTAAACTTCTATGTATTTAGGGACCAAAGGCATTTTCATCAGAAAGAAAAGGGATTTAATAATGAAACCACAGACAGATAAATTGTTTTCAAGCCCCTGATAAGAGAGGGGAGAAATATCAACCTCATGGGAGTTGCAGAATCAGCAGTTAGGATTTTTGGATGCCATCTCTGGTGGAGAAGAGACTCCAGCCTGTACCCTCCCCGCCCACCCTCCCTGGTATGCCTGGTTAGGAGGTGAGTCCTGCAGGCGCGGTGGCCCCTGGGCTGGCCGGAGCGGCAGGATGAGTGCAGGGGTCCCTGAACAGAACAGTTTACCCTCCCTCCCCAGAGACACCTAGCAACGTCTGGAGGGTGGGCTAGTGGCCGGTGGCCAGGGACGCTGCTAAACACACTACAATGCCCAGGACAAAGCCCACCGCAGGGAGCGATTCAGCCCAGAATGTCAACAGTGCTGAGGGTGAGAAACCTATGCATGTGGCAATGCTGGCCTCCAGGAGACGCTCAGGAGACAGCCCAACCCCCTTCCTGCCCACAAGGGGGCGATGGTCCTCTCCTGTAGCTTGCTCCGATTTAAGGGCCTTTTGCTGTCCGCTGCTGGTGAGTGACCCGGCGCCCTGGCTTTAGGGGTCGGGGCCTGAGGGCCTCGTTAGCTCCCCGAATTCTGTGCACTCAGAGTGCGCTTCGCCCCCACGCTCTCCGCTGTTGTAGAGCAGGGTCTGCAAAGCCAGGAGGGGGGATTGCTGGATTTGGCGCTAGCAGGCGTGGTCTTGGCGTCACTGGTAATGCGCAGGGTGGTATCTGGGGTAGAAAGAGACGAATCAGGCCGATTAGCAGCGAGGTGGCAGCTGCTGTGCGGAGCGCCCCTGAGTCGTGAGGCTCCGGGACCCGCTGGTCAGCAGCAGAGGCGTGACGACGACGCAGCCTCACCCCGTGCCTCGCGGCCTGGGCCTTTCGGAGCTGCCCTCTTCAGAGGGCTCTCCCAGGCGCAGACCACCCCATCCCCAAGCCCAAGCACGCTGCCCACTCCGCACGGGACATCGAGGGGTAGTGCGGGGCGTGGTGTCCACGCCAGACTGACGTCCAGGTCAGAGGGGCTCAGCCTGAGGCTGAAAGGAGATGGATGGATCAGTAGGTTAGTGGCGGTATCTCTTGGGAGGGAATCACAGGGAATTTTTACTTCTCAGTTATCTTCTGCATTTTAAAAACTTCTGCCATGCGTATGCATTTCTGTAACCAAAACCTTATTAGAGTGGAAGCTTAGCGAGGCAGCTTTGCAAAAGGACCCTGCCTGACTCTTGACCCACCTGTGTGCCTAAATGCGCATGCAGCTGGGGCTTGGTCAGCAGTGGTGGCCTCCTGAAGCTATTTACAACCTGTAAACGGTGTGTGCTCCTCCACGGGATACCTCAGTTCTCTGACTCTCAGGTTCTTCTTCTGTGGAGAAAAAGGGCAGATATGTTCTACAGATGTCCACAGTTCCCCGTGGAGAAGGTACCTCTGGGCATGAACGTGTGCTGGAGTGGCATGATGCTGGGGTCTGCCCCTCGCAGCTCAATCTCAAAGACTCCAAGCAGAGCTGCCTATTTTATATTTTCCTTCCCTTCTGAAGACATTGGCTGGCACTTGGCCTTGGTCCAGGGTGTACGCCTTCTTCAACCTGTTGACTGCAGAGTCCTCACATTGCTTTGGGCTCGGTCCAAGTCTGTGCTTTAGTGGAGGACGGGGCTTTGAGAGGGTCCACACGCCCCTCCTTCCCAGCCACGCACCTTCTTTTCCTTGCCAAGCTCTCCCTTCTCCTACTGTGCCAACGAAGCAGCTGCTTCAAGCTCTTCTGTAACCTGGGCTCTCCCGTCTGTCTTCAGTTTTTCCCGTGCTCATAGCTGGTTAGAAACCTGCCGGGGGGTGTTTTTCAGACGAACTTGAGTAACTTGCCCTCGTAGATTAGTTAAGAGCCTGTAGGTGTCGAAGGGATTTGTGGAAAAGACCCAGCAGAGTCTGCGAGAACTCGAGGCGGCTGTGGCTGGAGCCAGGTGAGCCACAGGTTAGGGGCGTCTGGGCCTCATCCTGTGTGAGGGTGGATGCGCGACTGCTGTCCTCTGCCTCGGGCCCTCATCTGTGAAATGGGGGAACAGTGAGGACTGCCCTGCCGAGGTCGTCATGAGGCTTAATATGTGAATGCACTGACCACTCAGAGCAGCCCTCACCGCAGGGAGCTGTGTGTGTGTGTGTGATTGCAGCCACCGGGCTTCGCTTTTCTCCACCAGCTCCTTCTTCACGGGGAAGCAAGGAGAGGCATGGGAGGGAGGGAAGGAGGAGACTAGAAAAAGGAGGCAGAGGGAGGTCCCTGGGGAAGGGTTTCTGCCACTCATGCATGGGTGGCCTGGGGTCCAAACTTGGGGTTTTACACCAGGGCGTGTGAGCAAGGGGCTGCGGCCAGGGGCAGAGCATTTGCAGACCGCGCGTAGGTCTGGACAGCGCAGGAAGACGCCAAGGCTCTGCCTCCTCCCAGCTGTCAAGGCCCGAGGCAACAGGTCACCCCTTCTGAGTCCCTGAGAAATTGGGAGGTGCTAGTCCAAGGGCACAAAGTTTCAGGTATGCCAGATGAACACGTTCTGGAGCTCTGCTGTATAATATGGTGCCTGTAGTTAACAATACTGTATTGCGTGCTTAAACTTTACTGAGGATGGCTCCTATCTTAAGTGTTCTTACCATACACACAAAGAATGATGATAATAGGAATAATAATAAATAAAGGAATGAATAGGTCGGGAGGACACCTTTGGAGTGACACATGTGTTTACGGTGTAGATTGTGGTGATGGTTTCATGGGTGTAATCTGTCTCCATACTCACAAAGTTGCATGTATTAATCATGTACAGCTTTCTGTATGTCAATGATACCTTCATAAAGTGGTTTAAAACAATAAAATGGGGGGGAATATAGTCACCCCAAGTACTGAGCACATCACCTGTCACAATAAATAAGCAAATAAATGTAATTATGGTTTAACCTTAGCTCAGGACTGAGAGTGGGTCCCACAGGTACTTGGCATGTGGTGTCTGTGACCAGCTCCTCCACCCTGGCTCAGCACTGCTTCTGTGAAGCACAAGGGCTCCCCAAACACAGAGACCAGCTCCAGGTGCACACTCGTGACAGAGAAGGTGGGTTGGTCGCAGACACCTTGTTTTGGTTACTTGCTATTCCTTCCCCCACACACCCTTTCATTGTCCTGGTCCTTAACCTTTAACTCCTGTAAGAAGCAGGGTTTGCAGATTTCTGAAGACATTTTGAAGTGTGCAGACCTGTTTCACCTTTGTTCCCCGTCCTTGGGTCTGGAGATAACGGCGGGAAGACAGTACTCCATGAAAGCAACAATCACAAACCTCAGGTATGCTCACCCTCAGGTGCCTCATACTTTAAAGAAATGGCAAACTAGGCATCTCATTTTATACATGGCCCTCTTTAAGTACACTTGTATGTACATAAAATGAAATTGTACTGAAGTAAATCTTATTGCTGAACGTTTGCTTTCCGGAAGACACTTTGGTGTAAAAGTTCCTAAGAAAATTTGTTTTTTTAAAGGACCAAAAGTGGGGTGAATGTTTCATGGGTAAAGACCTTTTTCGTAACGAGTGAAGGTGAAATGAGCAGACTGTGCAACTCAGATTCCAGCTGCGTCCCCGTCACTACCCTCGGGAGTGTGCCGGAAGGACCCCAGAGAGCTGGCCCACTGCGATGAGCTTATAGCCTTGGGGCCCCAAACTGGAAGGATGGTCAGCATTCCTGGTGCTCTGGGTTCAGCAAGACCTGACTGAGGTGGGTGGGAGGTGAGTGGGAACACAGCTTTGCCCAGAGCTATCTCGTTGGCCTGTGCTAGAGGGGGAACAGAAGGTCAGAGCAGGCTGGGTGAACCCAAGGGGCTGGCTGAATGTAATTTTTTTTTTTTTTTTAATAAAGGGACTCTCTTTTCTGGTTGTTGGCTGAGTATGTAATGTCCACTCTGGGTCATCTAAGGTCCGAGACCAAGTACTCTGTTCCTGCTGTGACCCGTGCTTCTGCCACCACGTGCTGCACAAGGTAGGTACCTCAGAGTCCTAGCTGAACAGCTCATAGAGAGACAGGTCTCAGCCTTGCTTCTCCACCTGCATCTTACAGAGGTGGAAAGTAGGAACTGCAGCCCGGCAAGCCACGGACCCAGGCAATCCTAAAACTGCAAAGCCACCTGTGTTGATTCCAGCCAGCTTTTAGTAGGTAAATCCGTGACTCTTGTAAGAAGAGATTTCAGAAGATGTGTACCTTCTACAGAATTCACATTTAGTGAGGGGCGTGTGAAAAGGTACACACAATGTTAATCTTTTTATTTTACTAATAGCGTATCTTAATGATTGAAAAATAGAAATTCCTGTAAATAAAAAGAAAACCAGAAAGTACTCATACTTTACACACCTAGTGTTCACGATCTAATGGGCCTGCTTCGCCTTCCCCTCTCTCTTCTATCTGAGCCTCCACGATGGACGGGACTCACCTGGTACAAGTGGCGCGGGGTCGAGCTGGACCGTTGGTTTTCTGCTCCGCCTCTGCTTCCTCTCCGCATCCTGGACTCTAAAGAAGATGAATGAAATGTCTGCTCTGGTTGCTGGCTGTTTCATCTCCAACTTAACCTCAGTCTGTGGTTGTGGAGGGCCTCAGAAGTCAGGAAGGTCCCCAGCCGCCAACATGGGGAGGGTGGGGCTGGACCCAGGTTCCAGCCCAGCCCTGACACGCAGTGCGCTCAGTGGGACATGTTGGCATGCATGCAAGGCTGTAGCGCTGCCAGCCCCCATATGCTGCCTTCTTGAGGGCTGGCGGTGCCCTTCAGGACTGGCTGCATCCTTCGTCCCATTTGAGTGGGCAGTAGTAGATAATAAAATCTCAGAATATCCCTTGACCCCTGACCATCCAGGCAGGCATCTGTGGTCCTCCAGCTCAGGCCTGCCTGGGCCCTGTCAAGCCCCTGTGGCCAGTCACTGAGCTGACCTTGCTGCTGGGCAATTGAACAGCTACCTGGGCAGCGTAGACGGCCCCTTGGGATGTTTCAGTTCCCTACATCCATGTGATTGAGAAAAGGGCCTCCTCCCTCATAGCCTCTCAGCCTTCTGAGAGGAAATAACCCTGCAGACATTGAGTGTGGCCCTGGCCACAAGCAGCATGCAGCAGACCGTGGCCCTGCAATCCTCTGGCCTTTGGGTTGTTGCAAACCTTTGACATTCATACTCATTAAAAATCAAAGGTATGGGAGCAAGTGGCTTCCCAGCTGGTGTTCTCACTCTGAGGCCACGTGGTCTCCAGGAGCCACGTGCATCCGGGCCCAGTCCCTGCGGCCTCCGGAAAGCCAGCCAACTGTGGATTCCACGGTATAGAATCATCCTTGAGACACTGCTCCGCTGAGTAACAGTTTCCTTACCACCTACCGTTTGGTTTCCGTTCTCTGTAAAGGAGAGAGCAGAGACTGGGAAATGAGCAAATGTGTTCTGTGGAGAGGGGTGATTAATATAGTCAGAGGGCAGGTGTGACTCCTGGGCTCCCACCTCCCAGGGACACGAATGAAGTCTGTGTGCCTTTTGAGGTACACTGGCAATCAGGGCCAGCCTCTGATATGAGGCCCTGATGCCCAAAGCAAGAGTCTTGAGTTTACCACCAACAGCGAAGTTGCTATTTTAGCTAGTGGAAGAGCTTCCTGCCATCAAGGGAGGACAGCAAGAGCCCTGGATGGGTGACCACAGTCACTGACCTTAACTGAACCTCTTCTTTTCTGTTAAAATGGACATTGAGTGGGTGTCGCCTGGAGTTTCTGGAAGCCCTGGATGCAGTGAGAGAGAGTGTTCCTGTGAATGCGGCCACCCAAAGGCATTTAGCAGGACAAAGGATTGGAGAGAGACCAGATCACACTGCAAGAGAGTGAGCCACCAGAACTGCCAGGTCCAAATCCACTCTTAAACCTGTCTCTTGCAGTTATTAATTTATTTCTATCGTTTAAAAATAATGTTTTATTTTACTTTAGTAAGTGTGTCCAGTCCATTGGAATCAAAAAAGTCATAGCTGATACATCAGAACGAATAATCCCTGAGACTCCCTTGGGTGCCCTACTGGATGGGGCGTGGCTGGGCGAGATGAAGACACTGAGTAGGGTCCGAACTTAGGGGAACTGCCAGACTGCTGTGTCTCTGTTCCTTCCCTGTCCCAGGAGAGCGAAATCCCAGAACAGTGAAAGGACAAGCAAAATGGGGAAGAGGTCTTTTGGTGGCTTAACTGTTCTGTTTGTATTTTCCTTTGTTATGTTCCGTTTTGTTAATGTGTGTTTTTACTAGGAAGTTACCCATTTTCTCTAGATTTCTAGTGTGACACAATAGGTTTCTCATTCTAGTTTTCAACCGAATTGTCACTTATTAACTGACATCCATATTTCATTTGGGTTTCCTTCATTCTAACTTTTTGTCTTCCAGGATGCCATCCAGTGTATCACGTGACATTTAGTCATCATGTCTGTTTAGACTCTTCTGGGCTTTCACAGTTTCTGAGACTGTCCTTGTTTCTATGACCTTGACATTGGTGAGGAGTACTGGTCAGATATTTTGTTGACTGTCCCGCTTTGGAATTTACTTGGTGTTTTTCTCAGGATTAGGCTTGAGTTATGGGTTTTAAGTAAGCAGATCAAAGAGGTAAAGTGCTTTCTCATCACTTTATATCAAGGGAACAGGCTCTCAAGGCAACTTATCACTGTTACTATTAACTTTGGTCACCTGGCTGAGGTAGTTTGTCAGATTTTCCCACAGTGAAGTTAAGTTTTTCCCATTTCCGTGCTGTGTGTCTTCTTTAGGAGGAAACTACTTTGGGAACCAGCACTTATGGAGACAGGAGTTATCTCCACCTCCACAATCCATGGATGGCTGAGTGTCCACATCAATTATTTGGACTTCTGCATAGGAGATTTCTATTCAACCTTATTGATTAAAACAAACAAACAAACAAACAAAACCCTATGCAGTTACTTATTTTTACCAGCATGGACACCTGTGGACAGTTTTTGTTTGTTTGATTTTCTTTGTTTTTTTAACTTTTTGTTATAATCCAGCAGTCCAGATTTTGTTGCTAAGTTCATTCCTACTTTGGCTATTGAGAGCTCTTTCCATTGGCTCCTGGTTTCCTTTGACATCATTCCACCCTGTGGACTTTTTTTTCTTGATACTTCCTTATTTTCTGATATAAGATTCAAGATTGGGGCTTCCCTGGTGGCGCAGTGGTTGAGAATCCGCCTGCCAATGCAGGGGACACAGGTTCGAGCCCTGGTCTAGGAAGATCCCACATGCCGCGGAGCAACTAGGCCCGTGAGCCACAATTACTGAGCCTGCGCGTCTGGAGCCTGCGCTCCGCAACAGGAAAGGCTGCGATGGTGAGAGGCCCGCGCACCGCGATGAAGAGTGGCCCCCGCTCGCCGCAGTAGAGAAAGCCCTCACACAGAAACGAAGACCCAACACAGCCAAAAATAAATTAAAAAAAAAAAAAAAGATTCAAGATTGTCCTGGCTCATATATTTACTGTGTCAGTCCTAGTGTCAGCCATTATTTCAAAGAGCTCTGGTTCCTTTTACTAGAGAATGTTATGAAAAAGTTACATATAGGAGCTGAAAGTGCTTAGCTGATAATGCAAGGAAATATTTGCATGTATTCCCACCTTTGTGTATTGTTGGGTCTCAGGGAGGGGTGCTCCAGAATGGCATATCAATTATTTTGAATTACAGTTCCTTATTAAATGGCTGATGCAAGAGGGACACTCTATCTCCTTGAAAGCAGGAAATAAGTCTCTCATGTGAAAGGTGCAGAAGCCTATATGAACAACCCTTGGTACTTCTTTAATTTACTACCCCAAGCCCAAACTCTGTTTAGATTCTTCACTAATTGAGTATCCCAAACCTAAGTTTCTTTGGCCAGTAAATTCCCCATAACTTTATTCTGTGATGAAATTAAGCCTCACTTTCTGTTACAGTTGGGGAGGGATCTGTAAAGCACCTTGGTTTTTAAAGCAAAGGTTTGTTACTGGAACAAAGTGTCCCCCCAAAATAGTCTGATCCTCAAGATGTCTGTGTTCCCTTCATGTGATAGTTCAGGGCAGGTGGGGGTCGGGGCCCAGGCTCTGTCCTCCTTGTTTCTCTTCCCTGCTTTCAGGTGGAGGGCTCCCACCAGCAGGGGATGGGGTGACCACATGGCACCATGCCCTCCGTCCTAGGACACAGGCTGGCCAAGGCCCTCACCACCTCCAGCACTTCCATTTGGAGCTGCAGTGGGTGGGAAAGCTGGGAGGTGCAGGCTGGCTGTGAACAGGAAAAAGGGACGTGGGTTCTGGTGGACAGCTGGGCGGCTCTGCTGTGGCAGAGTCACCCGGAAGCTGGCGCACAGCCTCTGGGTCCTGTGAAACACGATTACACAGCAGCATGCAGTCTTTGATGCTTTGTGGTTCTGGAAATCCTATAGGAGGTGGTTCAGAGCAGATTAAGGTAATGCTCTCAGTGGAGGTGGTGAAGCCAAAGTTCTGCCCTTGAGACTGAAGGTGCTAATGTGGGTGTATATAGAGGACAAAACCATCTCGTGTGAATGTAGATCAGGCTCGTTTAAGATCAGTGCAGTTGTGGGGCTTCCCTGGTGGTGTAGTGGTTGATAATCTGCATGCTGATGCAGGGCACACGGGTTCGAGACCTGGTCCGGGAAAATCCCACATGCCGCAGAGCAGCTATGCCCGTGTGCCACAACTACTGAGCCCCCACGCCTAGAGCCTGTGCTCCACAACAAGAGAAGCCACTGCAATGAGAAGCCCGCACACCACAGTGAAGAGAAGCTCCCCTCGCCGCAACTAGAGAAATCCCTTGTGCAACGAAGACCCAACGCAGCCAAAAATAAATTAATTAAATAAAGGTTTAAAAAATCTTTAAAAAAGGAAAAAAAAAATAGTGCAGTCGTGTTATGCCTAAAATCTCATATCTTGTGCCTTTCCTCGGGCACACCTTCCTCAGTTCCTGAAGCTACTGTCACTCACATACAGGGGAATGGAGAGTGGGCTATCTAGTGTGAGACCTTCTTTACCCTGTGTGTGAGTCTGCTCGGGGCTGCCATAACAAATACCACAGACCGGGGAGCTTGAACAACAGACCTACCTCCTAGTCCTGGATGCTGCCTGAGATCAGGGTGTCTGCAGGCTGGTTTTTCCTTGAGGCTTCTCTCCTTGGTGTGTAGACAGCCATCTTCTCTTCACATGATCTTCTGTGTCATAATCTCTTGTGGTAGGACATCAGTCTTATTGGATTAGGATCCACCCTAGTGACCTCATTTTAACTTGATCACCTCTTTAAAAACTGCATCTCCAAATACCACTACATCCTGGTGTCCTGGGGGTTAGGGATTCAGCATGTGAATTTGGGGGGACACAACTGAGCCCACAGCATCCTGCTTAGGAACTAACGTGCCTGGGTCCTTCCTTCCCTCAAGTCCCATGGGGATCATGCGATACCTAAGGGAGAGGCCACTCGTGCAGTGTTTGTGTCCCAGCTGGGGAATCCTTCTCTGCTCTCTTTGATCAGGCAGCGGCAGTGCCAGCCCCATCCTGAGGTGAGCAGTTCTGGGGTTTGGTGCCATCTCGCCTGGCCTGCTGAGGTGCTCAGTATCAGGGAACCAAGAGCCACCAGCCCAGTAGGGATGCCGGGGACTCTCAGGGCCTTGGCAGATGTCTCTCCCAGCAGATACCCTAGTGAAAGTGGGGAAACATTTGGGGATTACATGTGGGAGAGAGTCACAGTCTCGTTTATGCTTCAGAAAGACCATGTTGGGGTGGGATGTGAGATGCACCGTGGGGACAGGGAACTTTGTCAGGGCCTGATGGAGGAACCAGGCAGTAGATCGGGCTTGGGCCAGGGCTGTGGGTGTAGAGGGGAATTAGTGTGAATTTGGAGGAGGGGGTCGCAGGGTATGAGATCAGCTGGTGCACAATTCTCTGGTTGGTTGATGGTGAGGTAACAGGGTGGTGAACAGTATCAATTCTTAGGTGCCAGTAGGTCTGGGGGCTCTTGATCATCAAGTGCAGTAGTTAATGTCTTCCATCTGGTAGAAGTCTGTAAAACAACTCAGGAAGCGTGCATCAGATGCTGTTATCCAGGTACTTCATAAAATACCATAAAAGCCCTCAAACTCCATAAAATAAAGTCCACTGTTTGTGTACATTTTGCATTTAGTCTAGAGATTGCGTTCATTTCCACAGTTAACTTAGGTCAGCACCTTTTATCCCATCTCCTACAGTGAGTTTTTTCCATGCAGTTCTAATACAGTTAGAGTCTGTCACATTGAGTATTCCATCCTGTAATACTCCTACACCGTAAATAACTAAATTTGAATAGAGTTTGATTGGCCCCTTGGGCTATACACATCTGTGGGTTTAGACAAATGCATAGTGACAGGTATCTATCCTAAAGTATCACATGGAACACTTCAAACCCCCCACCCCATGATCTGCTTATCATCTGTGTAGCTTTGCCTTTCGCAGAATGTCACCAATGGGGTCATACTGTGTGCAGCCTCCTCAGCCTGGATGCTTTCACTTAACAATATATACTGAGGATTTATTCATGTCTTTCCATAGGCTGATGGTGCATTCCTTTCTGCTGCTCAGTAGTATTCCATTGCATGTGTATGGGAGGAAAAACAATTTTCACTCTGTCCTTCTAGGTTCTTGGTTGAGCCCCACCTCCGCCCTGTAATAAAAGCCAGATTAACAGGAGAAAAACAGAAGTTTAACAGCATGTATACCTCCTGTATACAGGGGAGCTACCCAGAAAAATTGAGTCAGTCCCTGAAATGGCCAAAGCCATCACCTTAAATACCAAATACCATGTTCAGATAAAAACAAAAGACCTTGGGGAAGGGGGGAAGACAATACTGGCAGGTTATCATGCAAAGCACAGTAAACAAAGGTATTGTATGCAGATTTAAGTCAGGACTTCTCCGTTGATAAGAGTGACTTGAGATTTAATCATCCTTCTATTTCTGGTGCAAAGAGGGACACACCGTTACAAATGGAGATTTCCTTATAAATGTCCTTCATAAAAGGTCAGTCTCTACTCAGTTTTTTCTATCTTTCTTTTTTTTGAATGAGATTGAAATAATCCTTATGCCAGAGAGACATATATTGGCGTGGTGTATTCTGCTCGCCTTGACATGGATGTACTCCACTTTGTGCAGTCATCTAGTGAAGGATATCCTGATTTCTTCAGGTTTTTAGCCATTATGAATAGTGCTGCTGTGCATAATTGCATCCTTGTCTGCTTTTGGACATAGATTTTCAAAGCAGTTGCCTATATACTGGACGCATAATTGTTGGACCCCGAGGGGAGACTTGATTAGTTGTGGAAAAAGCTGCGGAACTGTCTTGCCACGTGGCTGTACATGCACCCCAGCTATGAGGAGAGGTTGCTTCTTAGCCTCCAGCAGTCGGTGTTGACATGGTTTTGTTGGAGTTTAGCCATCCTAGTAGGTGTGCTGTGATGGCTCACGATTTTATTTTGGAAATCTCTAATAGTATATGTATAATTTTTGTATGATTTTTATTATCTGTATATCTTTTTTGGCCAGGTGTGTGTTCAAATCCTTACCCATCTTTAAAATGGGGTTGTTTTAGAGGTCTTGGTCCATTTAGAGTCCAAGTCCTTTACTGGATATGTGGTTTACAAGTATTTTTCTCCCAGTTTGTGGCTTGTCTGTTTTATCTTGGAGAGGCAGCAGTGAGTGGTGGCATGAAGCGAGATCTTCATTCCCTGCCCAGGAATTGAACCTGGGTAGCCTGGATGAAAACCAGGAATCCTAGCCACCATCCCCGCTAGCTCTTGCCCCCAGCGAAAAATGCATTTCTCATAGAGGTAAAAACTGTAAAAACAGGTACAAAGTTTATTATTAGAGACATAGCACAGCAACAAGGGGGAGAGCACACAGAGAAACAGTTTGTTTAGTTAAGACAGAAGCAAGGCAGAGATGCACACCCGGAGAGAAAGGGTGTGGACACCCTGCCTAATGAGGAGGAGGGCAGTAAAGAGGCGTTTAAGTCACTTATATAGGGCAGTTCTTCCGGGTCTCTGTTCACCTCTGGCCAATTATCTGGTTTCTTTTTCCACACCTGCCCTGCCCTGGGACCCTCCCCAACATGCGTGCACAACTTTTTTCCAAGACGGATTACAGCCCAGAGGCCTATGGGACGACCTTAGCATCACCTATTTTGGGGTGGTGCCCCTTCCTTTTTGACCCCCAAGGAACCTTTCTGCGCATGTGCAATGTTTCCCTTGCCCCAAGGATGAGAAATATATGACTTCTTGATCTTTTAACAGGGTTTAGTCCCACTCTGTCCCTCCCATAAAAATGTCCAATGTCTGGTTATTTACCCTATTTCTGTTGCTGGTTTTCATATCGAGGTGCAGACCTCGAAATATAGACAGAAGTCCGGTCATAAATAAGTAGTCCTAGAGCCCGTTTGTCTCTTGCTTCAGGAAATGTAAACAGGGGGCTGGTAATGAATGTCCAGCCTGGAGCCCATTTTTTTCTCATCCCAGGAAGTGTGAACCGGAGGCCAGTTGTAAATGTGTAGACTGGAGACCATTTATATCCTGCCTCATTTTGTCTTTGTGAATAAGGTCTTTGAGAGTAGAAATCTTTAATTTTATAAAGTCCACCATATTTTTTTCTTTTGTGATTGACCTTGTATGTTAAAACTCAAAGCCCGTGATCTATAGACGAAGCCCAAGGTCATGTAGATTTTCTTCTATGTTTCTCTGTAATTTTCATAGCCTTGCATTTGAAATGACTGTGAATAAATTTGTGTGAATTTGGCATAAGTTTTAAAGTTCATGTCTAGGGACTTCCCTGGTGGTCCTGTGGCTAAGGCTCCGTGCTCCTAGTGCAGGGGGCCTGGGTTCCATACCTGGTCAGGGAACTAGATCCCACGTGACTCAACTAAGAGTTCGCATGCTGCAACTTAAAAAATAAAAAGGTCCCGTGTGACACAGCTAAGACCCAGCGAAGCTAAATAAATAAATATTAAAAAAGAATAAGTAAAGTCCGTGTCTATAATCATTTCATTTCTTACGGTTTCTAGTTAATTGCTCCTTAACTATTTTGGAGAATTCATGGGTCATTTGGCTCTATTTCAATTTGAATTTCCACAGCAGAACGGATGTAGCAGAAACCGGGTCTCCTCAGGACCCACTGGGGCTTTGGGACACTGTGGGGTCCGGTTCACGCTGACAGGAGCCAGGTCTCCTCTGGACCTGCTGGGAGGTGACGCTGCTAAAGGAAAAGGTGAGGAAAAGTGGGGGAGAAGGTTCTTGTGTCTAGTTGAGTGCTGAGGGTGTCTGTCCTCAGAGGACCCAGGAGAGGAAGGGCTTCATGTGGAACACTGGGTTTTTAGCCAGTTTTTGTGTGGTGTAGACAGAGTGCAGTGTTCTTTGGTGTGTGGTGTCCAGTTTTGCCAGCACCATTTATTGAGGGGACTGTCGTTTCCCCAGTGTATGTTCCTGGCTCTTTTTTTGTGAATTAACTTACGCATAACCGTAGGTTTATTTCTTGGATCTCTGTCCTGTTCCTCTGGTCTGCGTGCCTGTTTTTGTGCCAATTGCACACTTTTTGGTGACTGTAGCTTCATAATGTAGTGTGAAGTCAGGGAGGGAGATGCCTCCAGCCTGTTCTCCTTTCTCAGACTCCCTTTGGCTATTCAGGGGCCTTTGTGTTTCCACACAAATGATAGGAACGATTGGTATATTTCTGTGAAGAATGCCATTGGAGTTCTGACCAGGCTTGCTTTGCATTTGAACATTGCTTTTGGTAGAATGGACATTTTATCAGTGTTCTTTGCATCCATGAGCACGGGATAGGTTTCCATTCATTTGTGTCTGTTCAGTTTCTTTTATCAGTGTTTTACAGTTTTCAGTGTGCTTTCACATCCTTGGTTCAATTTATTCCCAGGTATTTTTTAGATGCAATTGTAAATGGGATTGTTTTCTTCATTTCTCTTTCTGATGGCACATTATTAGTGTATAGAAAGACAAGTGATTTTTAGGGCTTCCTTTGTGGCTCAGTGGTTAAGAATCTGCCTGCCAATACAGGGAACACGGGTTCGAGCCCTGGTCTGGGAAGATCCCACATGCTTCGGAACAACTAAGCCCGTGTGCCACAACTACTGAGCCTGTGCTCTGGAGCCCGCGAGCGACAACTGCTGAGGTCGTGTGCCACAACTACTGAAGCCTGCTGTCTTACAGCCCGTGCTCCACAACAAGAGAAGCCACCGCAATGAGAAGCCCGTGCACCGCAACGAAGAGTAGCCCCTGCTTGCCGCAGCTAGAGAAAGTCCGTGCACAGCAACGAAGACCCAATGCAGCCAAAGATAAATAAAGAAATAAATATTTTT